>NC_092055.1:18369693-18969693 GCF_003086295.3 Arachis hypogaea | reverse complement strand
CTTTGCTTCTAAAGAATCTACTTCCTTTCTTTCTTTCAAAAAAGATATTCTCTGTATTCTTCGATCATTTCTGTTATTCTCAAGATTTCTCTATCTTGATTTTTTGAAGAGTTATTTGCTTTCGTCGGCGTGAAGGGGATCGTCCGCGTTTTCTGCTGCTTTAGACGTGCTCTTCCTTTTTCACACTCTTTTTTCGAGGTTGGTTTTTGTTTCTTGTTTCCCTCGAACTCTCATTTCTGATTGCTTGGGATTTACTTTTTCTCTTTTATTTGGGATTTTTACCTCCACAGTCATTGCCCTCTTTTTCTTTTCTGCTGACGAAAGTTTTGCTTTTTTGTACTGTTTGTGTGAAAATATTTCTGAAAATATTTTGAAAAGACTCTCTTGACTCCCTTTTCCTAAGAGGATTTTCTTTTGTATATGACTGTGGTTGTGACTCTGTTGATTGTGTGTTGTGTTTCCCCAAACGGTGTTGCTTTTATGCGACGAGGTTGCATAGGAGAGACGCCATTTGACTGCTTTGTGAAAATTCTTTTGAAAGAAGTGGCTCTTTTTGGTTTTTCTGTTTTGCCCGACCTGTTTTGGACGAGTTCTTACTTTTTGTAGTAACGGACTTCTTTATTTTTGCATTTGTAGGTGTAGCGTTTATGTCTCGCTGCGTTATTTTAAATATTTCGACTAAGGTTCCCCCTACTCTTCGGGTTTGGGTAGATAGTACTGTTCTTAGTTGTGTCCCATTGACCGATAAAGAGTACTGTGATGACCCAGAGGAGAGAGTGTGCTTCTCCCCTTTAGAGGAATCTGAACAACCTTTCTTTTATGCCTATGATTACTTTTTTACTAGGCTAGGTGTCTGACTTTCTTTTACAGATTTTGAGATAGAGGTGTTGCGGTCTTCTAACCTTGTCCCTTCTCAGTTACACCTAAACTCTTGGGATTTTATGAAAATTTTCCAGCTCTTGTGTCGAGAGTTGGATGTCCAACCTACTTTAAACGTCTTTTTCTATCTCTTTATTGCAACCAAACCTTACAGTTCTACTAAGAAGTCGGGTTGGATATCCTTCTGACCTGTTCAAGGTCGGAAGGCTTTTTCTATCCTCAACGATTCTTTCTATGATTTTAAAAATCACTTTTTTAAGGTCCGGGGTGCTGTGGGTGTCCGACCTTTCTTTTTTTTTTTCTGAGAACTAAGAACCCCCCTCCCTTTTTCCTAAATTGGCAAGATACCCTTAATATCATTAGGCATGATCTAGCCAATTTAGATGACTTAGAGAGGGGTATTGTAGATTTTGTTTTGGGTACATGGGGTGAAGCTCTCCATTTGGACACAAAAAGATATTTGGGAGATCCCAGCCTTCTGAAGTCGAATCTTGGTAGTTCTCTTTCCTTTGCTTATTGAATTCTATTTGTTTGTAATTATTGTTTCTGATTGCGTCCTATTTTGTTTTGCAGAAAGTACGGCTCCAAAATTAGCTATGAAATATCTTCGGAACACCAAGAAGACAGTTGTTGCCAAGAATCTCCAACAACAAAAGAAAGTTGGGATAGGGTCACAGAAAGAGGTCGGGCAGGATCCTCGGTCCGATCTTCCCCAAGAAAGAAGTTGGGGTTGGGTCCCTCTGGCCCGCAGGTTATTATCCCGATTCCCCTCTCTTGACTTATCCCTTTAGAGCCTTCTTCTCCGTCTTCCACTGAAACCCCTTTCAAAGAATAGAAGGTGGATGATGAGGAGAGCATTTATTCAAGGAGATTTGATGCCCTTACTTGGGGCGAGAAGAATGTGCTCCCTTACCACCACCTAAGCACGGACGATGTTGCCATTCAGAACCACATGCAGTATTTAGCCCGTGGAGGACTTCAAACAGTTGGGGTGTGTGCTACTCTGGCTAGGGAGTTGAGGGGCTCTCCTATACAGGCCACAACTAGTGCTCTTGTGGCTACCCGAGCTGATGTAGAGAGGCTAAACAAGCTGAAGAAGGACTTGGAGCAAGAGCGAGATGCCTAGAAGTCTGACCTTTAGCGAGCTCGGGAAAGAGCCACCAAGTCAAAGGCAGCTGTTCCTTTGGCCGAGGAGAAGGCCAAGAAGTTTCAGGAGAGCTATACTCGTGTATTTGGGGAGAGATTGGCCCTAGAGGAGGAGTTGATGAAGCTGAAAAAGGACTTTGCTGAGTCCCAGGAGTTAGCTGCCCTGGGTATGGACGAGATGTTCGAGAACCTGGAGGCTCAGGTTAAGGTCTTGGCTCCCGACCTTGACCTTTCCCTCTTCAGTGTTGACACATTGTGGTAGATGGTAAAATAGTCCCGGCACTTGAGGAGGATGATGAGGAGGAGCCTCCTATGGATCCAAAGGCCCCGGGTCCTCAGGTCAAGCAGGCCTCCATCTCAGGAACTAAGCTTGGGGAGGCTACTGTGGAGACCTCTCCTCCGGCTTCTGTTGTTGTGGTGGCCGAGCCAGTCTCTGTGCATCCTCCTTCTTCTCTTAAAGACAATGTTATTGGCAAGTCTCTCAATCCTCTTACGGGGGAGAAGTCTTGAGCTTTTCTAGATCCCTTTATTATCTTTTTATTTTCCAGAATAGCCCGACCTGTGGGCTTTGATGATACTTTAGCTTTTTGTAATAGTTTAATGATTTTTTGAACACTTTAACTTTGTTTAGTTGTTTTGAAGACTTTAGCAAGTAATGTTCAAAATTTATTTTATATCTTGAAGCACCCGCTTTAGAAAATGATTTTTGCATAGCTGGATACCCTTTATTCAAATTCTTTAGCGAAGTTTTAAGAATTTCCTTTTATAGTCCCGACTTTTAGTAATCGGCCTTTATCAAGTTATTTTTACAATTCGTTTTTCATCAGATCTCTCTTGAGGTCGCTTTGTATGAGCTGTTTGTATAACTTCTTACATTAACTTGTACCTCGTCGCTTCATCTTGCCGTCCACTTTAGGTCAGGCAATGATTTTTTGTGGTTTGTTGAGCTTAAATTAATGCGTTTAAGATAGGAAAACTTTAAAGAAGTAAATAAAGTAGGAATTTTTATTGATATTTAAGAAATTTCTTTACAAATCTACTTACTAGGGGTTTTGAATGCCCCTAGCCCTTGTGCTGGTGCCTCATTAAAAACCCTTATTAGGAGGGAAAAAGAGTGCACCTGACGCAAGGTTTTTAGCAATATTATCTTTTTAGGTTGCATGCGTGCCAGGACCTCTGAAGCTCTCGCCCTTTGAGGTCGGACACTTTATAGTAACCTTTGCCTAGGACCTCGGTTATCTTGGTCCTTTCCCTCAGTTAGTTGATTTCCCAACGCTTCAGCTGTCGCCTTCATAGCCGCAACCATGTTTCCCAGAGCAGCCATAAAGTCCACAGGGTCGTTTTCCACTGTTCCCGGGTTTATACTACTTATTCTACCTCTACCTTGCCAGCGACCGCGTCCTTGAGTCGACATCTGGTATATGTTCACACTAAACAAGTGATATCAAGTTGATCAGTCTCAATATCGTAAGTTTAGTGCTTCAAAGTCCCAAATGCATGCTCATGAACATTCATGCCACATATATCAGTTAGATAACCTAATTTATCATGTAAAGACTCCCAGAGTATGCCTAAAAGCATAGTCAGTCCGTCCCTCAAGCTCTACAGGAACGAGTTGCTCTGATACCATAATGTAACACCCTACCACACAGAGCTTTACGCTTAAGTCGTAAAATAGAGGTTGTGTGGTATTACGACCTCTAAAATAATATATATATATGTGTGTGTGTGTGTGTGTGTGTGTGTAATAATTGAAAGAATATAATTATCGAGGAGCTTTAAAGGTTGGTTAAAGAAAAATCGTGAAAACTAAAAGCGCAATGCTCAGAAATAACGTTTGCTTACATACGAAGAAAGCATAGGTACATGTACATACGTATATAGACAATGAGAGTAGAGAGTCAATGATATAAAATATTCAAGCACCGAGCTCAGCCTGCAAGCTAAGGATGGCCGGAGAATATTTACATATATACATATAAAATCTGAGTCCTAAAATACTCAAAAAGAAGTCCTAGTTCTCCATAAAACCTCTATGAGGTGCAAAAGAAAAACATATATATAAGAAGAGTTCTATCATATAGGTATATCTAAACATAACAAAATATAATATCCAAAAAGTCCCACTTGGGGCCAGAGAACTCCAGACGCCTAGTGAGGTGCCTCTCGACCTGCATATGAAAAACACAAATATCCGTATGGAATGAGAACCGGGGGTTCTCCGCATGATAAGGGTGCCCACATATATAATATATAAGGTCCTGGGAAAGCCAGAGGCAATCCTAGAACTCCGACATTCAGATTATAAAACTTAATGATTTAAAACGGAAACCATAAATAGGGGTTGTTCCGAGGGTTACCTGAAACTGTAGGTCGATCTCGGTCGAGATCTTCTGTGTTGATCAGAGATGATGGGTTCGGCTGTGAGTGGAGGCCGGAGCTATCATATCCGACTTGTTGAGCTTGGCTGCACTGCTGATCCTTCGCCACCGGAGAGTGGGGGGTACCTGCAAGGGACTCCGATGCTTAAGTTAGCAAGGGTATTAAGCAGATTTTTAGTAGAATCAGAGTATGAGTAATACCTGGGTGCTCCAGTGTATTTATAATAGTGTGGTGTGACCTTTTCAGATAAGATAAGTTAGTTATCTTATCTTATCTTTGAGTGAGGTCAGCTTATCTTTAAGGGAACCGCCTTTATCTCTGTAGGCTTGGACTGCCTTTGGATTTGGGTCGTGTTCCTCTATTTGAGCCCTTCACTGGGCTTTCCTATCGATTTGGCCGAGCTCTTTGAGAAGAGGTCGGATAGCCTGACCTAAAGAGGTCGGTCACTTTTGTTACTGAACATCCCGGGTCGGATAGTTCAACCCAGGGTGTGAACAGTGCCCCTGCTCGAGCTCGATCTTTCTTTTTGAGGTCGAGTCCTAGTTCTTTAAGACTTCGATCCTTCTGGTGAAGCCGAACTCGAGCATTTGTCGACTTCTTTCTTTGTAGAATCTTCCTTTTTGAATGTGGAACGTTTTCTTCTGAAAGCACGCGCTTTTATATTAGCGCTCTGTTCTTGGGAACGTGCGATGGTTTAATACCTTCATTAATTGGTTTTAATTGCCCCGTTTCCCTTGGCTTTTTATTTTGAACTTTACACACAGAAACGGTTTCTCTTCTCTATTTTTACTTGTGACTTCCCTTTTCTTTCTCCCTTTCTGTTTCCTGAAGTTTGCGGTTTTCACATTTCTTTCCTGCGACGTCATTTGGTGATTTCTTGGTGTCTCTCTTTGCTCGAAAGGCGATTCTGTCCCTCCGTCTTTGATCTTCTACGAAACTTCTTCCTTTGTTCAGGTTGGTTCTTCTTTTCATTGTTCTCATCCTTTTTTTCTGATAAGGCTTTGATTCTGACTTACTGTACGCTGGGAAAGCTTGAGCCTTTTTGTAGTCTTGTGTTTGCTTGTTACTGTGATGTATTTTTTCTGGTTTCTTTTTCTTCTTTATGCATACTCTTGGTATTTCTGTTGAGGCTTTCTAGGGCTTTGCATGTTCTGCTGTTGCTTCTGGTTGTTTTTTGATACTTTGAAAACTGTATTTGTTTACTTCTTCTTTAGATTGCCCCTTGATTTTTGCTCTGGTTATAGATTTTCTTGTTGCTGAACCTTTGTAAGAGATGATCGATGCTTTGTTTTGATTTACTTTGTTTGTTCGGAGGGGGATTTTATTTTTCTGAAGAAAAGGTTGCGTCTTTGATGATATTTTGTTGTTTAGTAGCTTCGTTCGTTGATCAAAACCGGGATAGTAAATCTGGGAGGTAGTTTATTTTGATGATCTGTGGCTCGTAGCTTTTCTTTTCAAAGTGTCGCTTTAGTTGAAAGAAAGTGAAAAAAGGGTTTATTGTTTCTTGTTGGGACGTATCGAGATGTAGGCTTGTAGGTTTCCTGAGTCCCTGTCCTGCTGACTGCCTCCAAAGGATGCCCCTGGATTTTTTTGGTGTGGGTCCTGGGATTTCCTTTTGTTATTTGTACTGCATTGAATCATGTTCTGCTATGAGTTGATTTTGACTTTGTCCGAGATGTTTGGGTTAGTAATATATTTTCTTCTTTCTTGCTGTAGGACTAGTTGACCTCATGTCTTCTCGCAAGAACATTGTTGAGACATCTTCCCAAGTCCCTGAGGGCATGGCTGATTGGGTGGATTCGATGGTTCTTTTGTGTGTTTCTTTGGTTGATTCTGAGTTTTGTCAGCAGCTTAGGCAATTTCATAGGTTTTGTAGTAGTGGTAGTGAGGAAAAGAACTATGAGCTTGTATCTCCCGATTCTGAGGAAAGGGTTTGTTTTTCTACCCGAGTTGTCAGAGAGCGCCCCTTTTTCTATACGTACGACTTCTTTTTTAGTCAAATGAATATTACTCTTCCTTTTACCCCCTTTGAGACCAACCTATTGTGGTCTTGTAATGTAGCTCCATCCCAGCTTCACCTCAACTCCTGGGGTTTTATCAAAATCTTTCAGTTGTTGTGCCATGAGTTCGGATCCCTGCTTCACAATCTCTCTTCTTTTATCTCTTTGTTTTGACAAAGCCTGGGGTGGTTAAGAAGAAAGCCGCTTGGGTTTCTTTCTGAGCTCCCCAGGGAAAAAGATTTTCTCCATGTTTGATGAATCTTTCCGTGACTTTAAAAATTACTTTTTTAAGGTCTGATCTATTGAAGAAGCTCGGCCCTTTTTTCTGGATGAGAATGAAGAGCCCGCCTTTCCCTTAGAATGGCAAAAGGATGTGAGGGTATCTAGATATACGTGGAAAATGTTAGATGAGGCTGAGCAAGCTTTCATGACTGTTCTGGAAGAAAACTGGGGGCAGCCTCCCCATCTCGACACAAAGAAATTTTTAACCAACCCCTCTCTCCTCCGGACTGAGCTGGGTAGTGGTCAATTTTTGGATTCTCCTCTTTTGTCTGCTCCCGTATTTTTTGCAAGCTCTTTTCTGATTTGTGACTTAGTTCCTCACTGTTGTGTTTTGCTTGCAGAGATGATTAAAAATAATGAATCTATGAAGGCCTTCAAAAGGGCAAGGAAGGCTTCTGCAGCCCAAAACGTCTCGGCCAAGGCGGCCGGGGAGGGATCGTCCCAGGTTCAATCGAAGCCAGCCGTACCGAGCTCACCGGGGGCGAGAAAGGTAATCCCTACTCCTCGGGTTCGTTTGGTCAATCCTCCGCAAGCTTCTGTGGCTACTTCTGATGCTCCTCCAAACAAAAAACAGAAGACAACTGAGCCTTTTAACCTCGACGCCCCTGATTTTGACGCGGTCGAGTTTGTTGATCAGCAGATTGGTCCTTATGGTACCATCCCTACTGACGATGTCTCTCTTCTTCGTCATTTAGACTTCATTACTCGAAGCAGCATAAAAATGGCACACATGGGAGCTGCTATGTACCGTACTGTCCAAGATCTTCCCCTTCATGCTACCAAGGCCTTTATGGAAGAGGCTAAGCGGGAGTTTGACAGAATGAAAGGTTTGAAGGAGGAGCTTCAAGTGAAGGTGGCCAAGCTGGAGAAGGAGTTGGAGAGCGAGAAGGCGAGTTCTATTGCTTTGGCGGCTTCTGTGAGGTTGGCTGAAGATACGGCATTGAGGCACAAGGACAGCTATGTCACATCCTACCGTGAGGTAATGCGTCTTAGGGAAGAGTTGGAGTTTGCCCGGGTTGATTATGCCGAGCTCCAAGGTCACCTTGTGGGCAGCGTAAATGCTGCTTATGAGAACCTAAAGGAACAAGTTCGAGTTCTTGCTCCCGAGGTCGACCTTACTCTCTTCAGCCTGGACAATGTCGTAAAGGATGGCAGGATTGTCCCTGATGACCTTGATGACGACGATGTTGAACCTTTACCTGTACCGGTTGCCAAAGCCACTGTTGTGCCGACTTCTTTAGCTCCTCCTGCTGGGGTTAGTCATCCCGAACCAGAGCCTGATTGTCAGATATTAAATCGAGATGACGGGACGGTGGATGCTGTGCCCCTCCAGACTCGTCCTCCTTCGCCCCATGTCGATGCAGCTTCTGGGAAACCTCTGGATCCTCTTTAGTTTTTCTTGGTATATTTGTGTATGGCCCTGTCTACGGGCTTTTGAACTTTTTATTTTTGTAAATGGTATTTTGATGACTGTTGACACTCTTTTAGTTTCTTGTTTAGCAGCTTCTTTTTTGAAAAACAAAAAATAGCTTCCAAGTCCTTGGGGCTAACTTAGGTAGCCTCTTTGAACTTGTTCTTATTATAACTTCATGTCTTTTAATATCATGTCGATCTTTATCTACCTTTGTACCCTATTTTAGGTTTTTGGTAGTGCTGGAGCCTTGTTGCTCGACCTCTTTGGATTGCCCTTGTATTTCCTGCTTGTGGCTTTGATCCCTTTGAGGCTTCTGAAGTTATTTCTAGTAATCCTATTTTGCTTGGGCCTTTTATGAGGTCTTTGCCAGGTATTACTTTTTATAACTTTAGCATACAAAAGGAGGCCAACTTTGTCATGTCGGGTCTTTCTAAGTTATTTTGTAATCCTCTTTCTTGGACCTTGTTCAGGTCTCTTTCAGGGATTACTTTTATAACTTTTATGTTTTGGGCCGACTTCGTCACGTCGAGCCCTTCTAAGTTATTTTTGTAATCCACTTTCTTGGACCTTGTTCAGGTCTCTTTCAGGGATTACTTTTATAACTTTTATGTTTTGGGCCGACTTCGTCACGTCGGGCCCTTCTAAGTTATTTTTGTAATCCACTTTCTTGGACCTTGTTCAGGTCTCTTTCAGGGATTACTCTTATAACTTTTATGTTTTGGGCCGACTTCGTCATGTTGAGCCCTTCTAAGTTATTTTTGTAATCCACTTTCTTGGACCTTGTTCAGGTCTCTTTCAGGGATTACTTTTATAACTTTTATGTTTTGGGCCGACTTCGTCATGTCGAGCCCTTCTAAGTTAAAGTAATCCTCTTTTATAGGGTTGGCCAGACCTCTTTCCAGGGTTTACTTATAACTTGGGTTGACTTGGTCCGACTTCTTAATGTCGGCCAGTCTTTAAGTTATTATTTAGCAATCCATTAAGACCTCGTCAGGTCCTTTCTTCGGATCACTTTCGATAACTTCTTGCATTATTCTGTTTTCATCTTTGCTGATTTGTAGAAGGTGAGTTCAATCCTTGTTTAGTCGACCTTTAGATGAATTTGGTTTTCATCTCTGCTGGTCTTTATCGTGATCGTGCAGTGAATTTTATTTTTCACTTTCTGCCGATCTGTTGCTTTATAATCGTGCGATGAATGTTTCAGATTAATGCGTCTTAAAAACTTGTAGAACATCTAACATATTTTATTTAAAAGAAAATGCAAATATGTACATGTGGAGTTTTTATCCTTTTAAGTTAGATAATTTGTGGATCTCAACTTGGTGCCTCATTAAAAAACCTTTTCAGGAAAAAGAGTACACCCTATGCTGAGATCCCTTACCATTCCTAGTTATAGTACCTTCTTAGGTTGCAGGCGTGCCATGACCTGGGGAGCTCTTGCCCCTCGAGTTCGGACAGTCTGTAGTAGCCCTTCCCAAGTACTTCTATGACTCGGTAGGGTCCTTTCCAGTTTGCTGCCAGCTTTCCTTCACCAGGTCGAGTTGTTCCGATATCATTTCGGATTAGGATGAGATCATCTTTAGCAAAACCTCTTGGCACTACCTTTTGATTATATCTGGAAGCCATTCGACGTTTTAGTGCTTCTTCCCTGATCCGAGCTCTTTCTTGGATTTCAGGAAGTAGGTCGAGCTCTTCCCTTTGAAGTTGGGAGTTGGCTTCTTCATTGTAATGGACCACTCTAGGCGACCCTTCTTCGATCTCCACTGGGATCATTACCTCCGTTTCGTATGCTAATCGGAATGGTGATTCCTTTGTGGTGGAATGTGGCGTTGTTTGATATGCCCATAGGACTTGTGGGAGCTCTTCGGCCCAAGCTCCCTTTGCGTCTTGTAATCTCCATTTTAGCCCAGCCAATATGACTTTGTTGGCAGCTTCGGCTTGTCCATTGGCTTGGGGATGTTCGACGGAAGTGAACTGGTGCTTTATGTTCAAGTCGGCTACTAATTTTTTGAAGCCTGCATATGTGAATTGAGTGCCATTGTCTGTGGTGATGGAGTATGGAACCCCGAACCTTGTGAAAATGTTGCTATATAGGAATTTTTGACTTCTTTGAGTAGTGGCGTTAGCTAGGGGTTCTGCCTTGATCCACTTTGTGAAATAGCCTACCCCTACTATGAAGAATTTAACTTGTCCCAATCCCTGAGGAAATGGTCCGAGAAGGTCGAGTCCCTATTTTGCAAATGGCCAAGGTGAGGTTACGCTGATGAGCTCCTCTGGCGGGGCGATGTGAAAGTTGGCATGTTTTTGACATGGTGGACATGTCTTCACGAACTCTGTGGCCTCCTTTTGTAGAGTTGGCCAATAAAATCCTGTCCAGAGTACTTTTTGGTGAGCGCTTGTGCTCTGAGATGATTGCCACAGATGCCACTGTGTATTTCTTCTAGAACTTCCTTCGTGTTGGAAGTCGGTACACATTTTAACAATGGTATTGAAATTCCTCTTTTGTATAGAGTATTGTTTATGATAGTGTAGTATTGTGCCTCCCGTTTTAACCTTTTTGCCTCCTTCTCATCTGTAGGAAGTGTTTCTGTTTTGAGGTAGTTAATTATAGGAGTCATCCATCCTTGATCTAAACCTGTTATGGCTAAGACTTTTTCCTCTTTCGAGATTGACGGGTTCTGTAATATTTCCTGGATAAGGCTTCTATTGTTGCCTCCTGGTTTGGTGCTGGCTAGTTTTGAGAGTGCGTCAGCTCGGACATTCTGTTCGCGGGGTATGTGGTGGATCTCATATTCCCGGAGTTGTCCGAGCTGTTCCCTGGTTTTACCCAGGTACTTTTTCAAAGTGGGGTCCTTGGCTTGGTAGCTCCCCGTTATTTGTGAAGTGATCACCTGTGAGTCGCTGAAGATAATGAGTCTTTGAGCTCCGAACTCTTTAGCCAGCTTTAAACCAGCTAGTAGTGCCTCATATTCTGCCTGGTTGTTTGAGACAGGGAACCCGAATTTGAGAGAGAGTTCGATTTGGGTCCCTTGATTACTTTCAATTATCACACC
The DNA here is from genome assembly GCF_003086295.3 of Arachis hypogaea. Taxonomy (NCBI): domain Eukaryota; kingdom Viridiplantae; phylum Streptophyta; class Magnoliopsida; order Fabales; family Fabaceae; genus Arachis; species Arachis hypogaea. The sequence goes on along the minus strand of NC_092055.1, from coordinate 18,958,537 downwards.
TACGCCGCTTCTAGTCTTATTCGAAAACCCGTCCACGTAGAGATTCTATTCTGTGGGGGTTTCCGGGGTGTCTGTAAATTCTGCAATGAAGTCGGCTAAGTATTGTGATTTGATGACTGTCCGAGCTTCGTATTGAAAGTCGAACTCGGACAACTCGACTGCCCATTGTAAAATTCTGCCTGCTAGGTCTGTTTTCTGCAATATTCCTTTTATGGGCTGGTTGGTCCGAACCTTAATGGTGTGAGCTTGGAAGTACGGGTCAAGTCATCGAGATGTTAGTATGAGAGCATAGGCAAATTTTTCTATTTTTTGGTAGTTCAGCTCGGATCCTTGTAATGCTTTACTGATGAAGTATACGGGTTGTTGCCCACTGTCGTCTTCTCGAACTAGTGCTGAGGCTACTGCCCGACTCCCTACCGTGAGGTATGAAGGTTGTGGTAGGCTTAGAGAAGGGGGGTTGAATCTATGCCTTCCTTTTAAGTTGCTGTTATTACCCTTTTAAACAAGTTTGCAATTCTGATTCTGTTTGAACTCAGCAGCGGAAATTTATGAGACAATTTATTTTTGTCTCATGAATATCAGAAAACAGAACACAGCAGAGAAGAGAAAAGCTAACACCAGCATATATCCTGGTTCGGTTGCCTTGTGCTATGCAACCTACATCCAGTCTCCTCCACAACTATGGAAGAATTTCACTATAGTTAACAGTATTACATACACCAATAACACAGGATTGACCCAATCCTTTCACACTCAAGTTTTAACCTAACTTGACATTGGCTATGCTAATACCTAACTATTCACTCTTAGTGCTAACCCAATTAAGAATGGGATACCTCACAGGTACAAGATACAAGACATAAACACACCTAAAGAAATCTGAAAATAACTCTAGGCTTTTCTCTCAAGTGTTTCACTCAGCCTTTTTCCACTCATGGCTTTTACTTGAGCTTTCTCACAATGCCTTTTCTCACAAGAAATTACAGAAAGATAAGCTTAGAAAAGTACATTACAATCAGTAAAACATGAAGGAGATTGACTTCATCAACAGCCTATTTGCTATGTGAAAAACCAGCTTTGCAAACCACTGATTTAGTTCTTCAGTATTGGCCGAATGCTTCTTTGATAGAAAGCATTATCCATGTAGAGGAACTTCACAGGGAGTACTTCACAGAACTCAACTCTCAAACTCTGGTTTTCTCTCCTTGCTTCTGAATGAACAGCAAGCTTCTTTTTATCTCCTTGCATGTTCCTTGGTTCTTCTTCCAAGGTCAACATCTTGAGCCTTGTGCTTCACCAACCCACAAGCTCACTTTTTCTTCTCAAACATCAAAGTAGAACCTTTGCTTCTGACTTTTCCAACTTGACCGAAAGCCATGTAGGAGTAACCGAGATTGTCTTCCAATGGTCAACCAAATCTGAACCATAGAGATGCAACTTGGTCCCCAAGTATCTCTTGTGACCGTGGATTTGTAGCAGTGAAGAACAGATATCAACTTTCCCTTGAATGCCATTTTCGGATAGTGCAGAGAGTTGGGAAGAAGGGATGAAGATCTGATGCATGCAAGATGAGATGGATTACCTTTAACCTAAGCTTGATTTGGATTAGATTTTCTGCTTTAGCTTCTGTGCTTCAAGCTTAGTTTTTCTCTTTCTTGCATCTTTGGTTACTGGCTTATGGAGGAAGCTTTTTCTCTCTTTCTATTTCTTACTTTTCTGAGGTCTTGATGTGACTTGATTAGAGAAGATAAGAACGTTGCTTTGGTTGGAGCAAGATGGTGGGAAATTGAAAAATAATTGAGCTTGGATCGGGTATTGGTATGCTTGGCCCGATTTAATTTCTTTGGTTTCTTTCTTTGCTTTTGCTTGGGCTCTTTATTTTCTTTCAGCCCAATATTCTTTGCTGAATGCCTTTTATTCCATTTTGGGCTATTAACATTTGGCCTGCAACAATAAACAATTAGTTAATAAGTAGATTTAATTAATCAACACTAATTATTTATTTTGCTCAAAAATAATGTTTGTCATCATTAATTAATTTAGTTAATTTCTTAACTCAACAAGGTATAATATGAGTGGTTCTCCTTCTCGTGGCCGAGATAGGATATGTGGCTGTCCTAGGAATCTTTTGAAATCTTGGAAGGCTTGTTCGCACTCCGTTGTCCATTCGAACCTTTTTTCCTTTCCTTAGAGTAGCATAGAAGGGAAAAGATCTTATCGCTGATCCTGCTAGGAATCTGGACAAGGCTGCCAATCTTCCGTTGAGTTGTTGTACCTCTTTGACACAAGTTGGTCTCTTCATGTTGAGTATGGCCTGGCATTTATCTGGATTTGCCTCAATTCCTCTTTGTGTGAGCATAAAACCTAAGAACTTTCCAGCTTCTATTGCAAAGGTGCATTTTGCAGGATTGAGTCGCATGCCATGCTTTCTTATAGTGTCGAACACTTGGACCAGGTCGGACAATAATATCTCTTCACTTTGTGTCTTTATCAACATGTCGTCCACATAGACTTCCATGACTTTTCCGATATGATCTGAAAAGACTTTATTCATTAGCCTTTGATAAGTAGCTCCCGCGTTTTTGAGACCAAAAGGCATCACAATGTAGCAGTAGTTTACTTTTGGTGTTAAAAATGAGGTTTTTTCTTTATCGGGTGGATACATTGGGATTTGATTGTATCCGGAATATGAATCCATAAACGAGAGGTATTTATATCCGGAGGAGGCATCTACCAGAGCGTCGATACTTGGGAGTGGATAAGGGTCTTTTGGGCAGGCTTTGTTGAGATCAGTATAGTCGGTGCACATTAATTTAGTTAATTTCTTAACTCAACAATCTCCCCCTTGATGACAAACATGATTTTAAGCAACAATCAAAAGGAAATGATTTTGAGTTAAGGTTTTAGAGACTCCCTTTGAATGATGTTGCTTGCTAATGTGTTGCTCCCCCTTTCCTTTTCAACAGTAGCTCCCCCTGAATTTGAGCTCTTTTCTTTTTGTTCCTGTTTACATTACGCTTAAAAGGAGCTGTTCAAGATGTAACTTGACTAAGGGATTCTTATATAACCAGCAACACATATTCAGCCCAGTATTTCTTATCATTACAACAGCCAAAGCATATTGTAAAACAAAAAAATTTGCAAAAACAAAGTTCAGTTCTAATCCGAAACAAAGTTTAGAAAAGAATTAGCAGCATCAATAAATTATCAGCAGAAATCAACTAACTAATCAGAAAAATCAGCAGCATCATTCAATCAGAATCAAAATCAACCTAATCAACCTTTAATAGCTATTACTCCCCCTTTTGTCATCAAGGGCGGATAATAAACAAGATCAACAAAAACAAAGTCTTGTATCCTGTAGAAAAGAGTTAGAGCACAGTTCAAAGTGCTAACTAAACTACCAAAGGTGCAGTAATATCCAGAGTTATTACAGTCATCCAAAATGAAACAGTATAAAAGTACTAAAGAAGCAGAATTCATGAGACAAAAAGAGAGCAGCAACAACAGTTTTTATGAGACAAATCCTAGGCATCAGAACCATTCCCCTCCGAAGCAGCTTCCTCTTCAACATCCGTGGCAATGTCTTCATCATTTTGAAGGTTGTCAATGAAAGTCATCAGTACAGCCACCCTATCCCTTGATTTCTTCAGAAAGTTCTCATGCTTGCTAGCCAGCTTCCTTTTCTCTTTGCTCAATTCAATCAAGTGATTCGATTGGGAGACAAACTCTTGAGCAACATCCCTGACAACATTCAGCAGAGTGGATTTCTTCCCAGTGGAGATGGAAGTGCCCTCAGTGGAAGGAGCAGTAGAATCATCTGGAATGAACTCTTCATCATCATCATCTAGAACCACTCTCTCAGATCGAGTTGGTCCTTTTTGCTGTTTCACTGAACCACCTCCCTTTAGATATGAATGTCTATTTTCATATTTCTCATTGGTTAAGTCAACACCAAAATACTCAAAAATGCAAGTTAGAAACATGCCATAAGGAAGAGCTTTGTCCTTTTCACTTCTAACAGAGTCAAACATGTATCTAACCATCAAATATGCAAATGAAATTTCAGTTTTGGTGAGAAGGGCATATAAAACAAGAGTATCAGTGTAGAAAACCCTTTGATATGAGCCGCTTTGAGGCAGAATAATATGATTGACTATTCGGTGCAGTTGAGCACGCTCATATCCTAGAGCTTTGTGAGTGGGTGTAATGCCATCTATTAAGGAGATATGTTCACAAATACTAGCCAGGGCATCATTGTAAGAAACACCAACTCCTTCATCCCACTTAACTAACGTGTAGGCACAGGGCCCAACATCAGTATACTTCAAAGCATCACTGATGGTCTCATTGTTTAAAACGATATCTCGGCCCTTGACATACGAATGAGCAGTGCCTTCATGATAAGTCATGTTTGCATAAAACTCTTTGACCAACAAGGGATAAACAGGTTTTTTGATGTCAAAAAGGTGATTCCAGTCCAGAAAAATCAAGTTATCAACAAAAGGAAAACCTTTTCTTTTCAAAGATGGCAAATCAGTGAGAAAAGAGGGACATAGGGTACGATACTGGATAACCTTCTCATAAAAATCATTGTTCATGGCAGATTTGAATCTATAAGGGTTATAGTTCGAATGAGAAGTCAAAAAATGAGCTTTGTGATCAAAAGGTCCGATGTCTGGTTCTTTAACATTCTGGAGAGGGACTCGAGTGTTACCTCGTTGAGAGCGCATTGGAACAGACCTGTATTTGGGTTGTGTTGGTTCGGGTATAGGTTCCTCAGTCGCCTGACGTTTGCCTTTGGAAGAGCTAGGCTTTGCTGAACTTGGTTTTGAGGAGCCAGGCTTGGAAGGTGTGGCCTTTGGTGGAGGCGTCGGCTTGGCAGAGGGAGGAAACCTTGGAGTGTTTTTGGTCCGAGCCATGGGGTTACAGCGAGGAGGAGAGGTAGGAGGAGAAGGAGAAGGGGTAAAGGTGCGGTCTTGAGAGCGAGTGGAAGGCTTTGTGGGTAGCTTGTAAATCTTTTCACGAGGAGGCCTTTTAGGAATGGTTTTCTTCCTCATTTGGTTAGTTTCAGTCTTTTGAGGGAAGAGAAGCAGTAAAGAGAGTGGAGAGAAACCAAAGAGTGTGTGGGGAAGTTATGGAGGGAAGAGAGGGAGTGTTGGTAACCGTACCCAAAAAGTGGATTTTCAAAACCATGCAACTGCATCACCATTTGAAAAGACTTGAAAAGACATGACCTCATTCAAGAAAGATTTTATTTAATTTAAAATTAAAACAGAAAATTAATTTTAAATTTTGAAAGACAATCAGAATTAAATTGAAACACCTTTTGGGCCAAAATTAAATTCATTTGAAAACTTTTTGGGCCACAAAACATTTATTGAAAACCTTTTATGAAACACACAAGTCATCAAAAAATAACAAACAAGATTGTAACATTCATGTTAGGGCCTTGAGGTGATTTGGATTTAATGAAACATATAGGACAACCCAGATCCGAATTGAGGTTGGTCCAGATCAATTTTTCACTTGAAGCAAGCCCAGAACACGTTGACTTGAGGGAAACGTTCATCACCTGCCCAGAATTGTCTCATACCTGTTTATGAGACAAAAGGCTCCAGCAAATTCATCAGCATTTTTTAAATAAAGAATCATAACTCAAAATTCCTAAACAAGTCCTAAGCATGCAGAATCTATCCTCAGCTAATGGTTTTGTAAAAATATATGCTAATTGCTCCTCTGATTTAACAAATTGAATACTAATATCCCCCTTTTAGACATGTTCTCTTATTGAGTGAAATTTCACTTCAATATGCTTAGTTCTAGAGTGCAAAACTGGATTTTTTGAAATATTAATGGCACTCATATTATCACACAGCAGGGGAATATTTTCAGCATTTAATTTGTAATCAGCAAGCTGCGTTTTTAACCATAAAAGCTGAGAACAACAAGAAGAAGCAGCTATATACTCAGCCTCTGCAGTGGATAAGGCCACTGTTGGTTGCTTCTTACTTGACCAAACATTTAAGGACTTTCCAAGGAAGCAGCATAAACCAGAAGTGCTCCTTCTATCAACTCTATCACCAGCAAAATCTGCATCACAATAACCAACTGCAGAAAAATCATCAATCTTAGGATACCAAAGACCAAAATTGGATGTGCCATGAACATATCTAATGATCCTTTTAACAGCCGAAAGATGTGACTCTTTTGGTTTGGATTGGAACCTAGAACACAATCCAACACTTTGCACAATATCGGGTCTAGAGGAAGTTAAGTACATAAGAGAACCAATCATTCCTCTATACCTAGTCTCATCAACATCTTTCTCAGTTTCTCCCTTATCTAATTTAGAATTAAGATGCATGGGAGTTCCCATGGGTTTGGCATTTTCCATACCAAATTTCTTAACTAATTCCTTGGCATACTTCTCTTGATGAATGAAAATACCTTTTTCAGTTTGTTTAATTTGCAGCCCAAGGAAGAAATTAAGTTCACCCATCATACTCATGTCAAATTCACTTGTCATGAGTTTTCCAAATTCAGAACAAAGGGATTCATTTGCTGACCCAAAAATAATGTCATCAACATATATTTGGACTAGAATAAAAGAATCATTAGAGTTCTTAATAAATAGAGTTGTGTCAGTGGTGCCTCTTTGAAAACCATTTTTCAAAAGAAAAGAGCTAAGTCTCTCATACCAAGCTCTAGGAGCTTGTCTTAAACCATAGAGAGCTTTAGATAATTTGAAAACATGGTCAAAATGCTCTTTATTTTCAAAACCAGGAGGCTGCTCCACATACACTTCTCTATCTATTACTCCATTCAAAAATGCACATTTCACATCCATTTGATATAATTTAAAACCACAAAATGCAGCATAAGCTAAGAGAAGTCTTATGGCTTCCATTCGGGCAACAGGGGCAAAGGATTCATCAAAGTCGATTCCTTCTTCTTGGTCATATCCTTGTGCCACCAGCCTTGCCTTGTTCCTTGCAATGCTACCATCTTCTCCCAACTTGTTCCGGAATATCCACTTGGTGCCGGTCACTTTCTTTCCACTTGGCCTTGGAACCAACGTCCACACTTGGTTCTTTTCAAACTCAAGAAGCTCATCCTCCATAGCTTTAACCCAAGAAGGGTCACTAAGTGCTTCCTTGACGTTTTGAGGCTCTATTTGTGAAAAAAGGGCAATGTTTGATCCTTCATTTGCCTTTCTAGTGGAAGACCTAGTTTGCACTCCATGAGAGACGTCCCCAATGACAAATTCCTCAGGATAATTCTTCAAGAATCTCCATTCACGAGGTCTGGTGGACTTGGAGGCAGATTCAGTCACCAAGGGATTCTCTGTGCTGCTGTCTGCAGAATTTTCTTCAGATTCATGAGACAAAATGGAATTGTCTCTTGAATTTTCAGCATTTGCTGTTTCTGGTTCAGATTGTCCAGAATTTTCTTTTCCATGATTCTGAGCAGTTTCATCCTCATTTTGAGCTTGATTTCCTGCATCACCATCTTCAAAAATACTTTGCACCAAATTAGTATCACAGAATGTAACATGTATGGACTCTTCAATAATTCTAGCATCTTGATGATAAACCCTATATGCTTTACTAGTTGAGGAATATCCTACAAACAAACACTCATAAGCCTTTGGATCAAATTTTCCCAAATTTTCTTTGTTATTTAAAACAAAACATTTGCATCCAAAGATGTGCAAGTAATCTAAGTTTGGTGGGTAGCCTTTTCAAAGTTCATAAGGGGTTTTCTTCAAAAATTTCCTTATGATTGTTCTATTTAAAATGTGGCAAGCTGTGTTAACCGCTTCAGCCCAAAGGAATTTTGAAACATTGCTCTCACAAAGCATAGCTCTTGTCATCTCTTGTATGCTTCTATTTCTTCTTTCCACAACACCATTTTGTTGTGGTGTTCTTGGACAAGAGAAGTTGTGAGATATTCCAAATTCCTCACAAAAGGATTTAAACAAATTATTTTCAAATTCAGCTCCATGATCGCTTCTTATAGAAGAGATTTTCAAATCCTTTTTATTTTGAATTTTCTTGCAAAAAGGCTCAAAGGCCGAAAAGGCTTCATTTTTGTGTGCAAGAAATAAAACCCAACCAAACCTAGTGTAGTCATCCACAATTACTAAACCATAATGTTTACCACCTAGGCTTTGAGTTCTTGTTGGACCAAATAAATCAATGTGTAGCAACTCAAGTGGTCTTTTAGTAGAGATGTCTTCCTTTGGTTTAAAAGAAATTTTTGTTTGTTTTCCCATTTGGCAAGCATCACAAGTGATGTCTTTGTCAAACTTTATCAAAGGAAGACCTCTTACTAATTCTTTCTTTACAAGTTTGTTTATTTGAAACATACTTGCATGGCCCAATCTCTTGTGCCATAACCACTTTTCAGATTCTTTAGAGTGAAGACAAGCTACATTTTGATTCTTTAGTTCATCAAGAGTAAGTCCATACATATTATTGAAACGCTTGGCAACAAACATCACTTCATTTGTCTTTTCATTTACAACACAGCATTCAAGCCTTTTGAAAACAACTAAATATCCCAAATCACACAGCTGACTTATACTTAAAAGATTGTGCTTTAAACCACATACCAAAAGTACATCATCAATGAAAGTAGATTGCTCATTACCTACTTTTCCAACAGCAATGATTTTACCTTTACCATCATCTCCAAAGGTCACAAAACCTCCATCATACTTATTTAGTTTGATGAAGTAGGTTGACCTTCCAGTCATGTGCCTTGAACATCCACTATCCATGTACCACATGTCCTTTTTGTTCTTGGATGCTAGGCAAATCTGCATGATGAGTTTCAAGTAGCCTTAGGTATCCAAATTAATTTGGATCCTTTGAAGTTAATCCATCTTGGTTGCCCAAGTGCATTGAAATCACAAACAACATTGTAGACTTTGTTTCCTACAACTCTCTTTTCAATGAAGCATTGTGCATATGAGTGACCAAATTTCTTGCAATTAACACAATGATTTTCTGGTGTGTGTTGCTGAAACTGATGTGAGTTATATTGCTTGAAATGATTAAAGCTTTGAAATTTTCTGGTTCTTGGAGGAGATGCATTTCTTTTGACAAACTGATTTTTAATAAAGTTATTCCTCTTTGTAAAAGTATTTTCACCAGAATTTTTAAAACTTTTTGGATTTTTCGAAAATGAGGTTTTGTTATAGAAAAATGGTTTCTTGAAAGTAGCCTCATTTTTCGAAATATAACCCAAACCTGGCCGGCTTGAACTCGGTTCAGTTTTTGGTGACGGCTCAGTTTTACTTGTGTATACTTCATCAAATTTTTCTTCAAGTGTTGGAGCATTTTCAATACCAGATTTGTTTGGTATGGTTTTGATATTTGATGAAGAAGCCACAAACTTTATGGAGAAAATATTAGAAACAACATCTTCCTTGGCTATGTAGCCTAAATCAGATTTTTCAAACAATGGTCTTTGACTTGCAAGTAATTTGTCCAAGTTGCTAGAACCTTGAGCAAACTTTGCTAAGTCACCATTCAGCCTTTTAATCATATCATTTAATCTTTTATTTTCAGCAATTAACTCATGAGAAGGATCCACAATGTGTTTTCCTTTTAATTTTTCAAGTTCAAATTTTAGAAATCTGTTTTCTTCAATGATGTCTAAAGCACATTCAGTTTCCTTCACTTTTTCTTTTAAAAAATCATTTTCAGCTCTTAACACATTTCTTTCAGATCTGCACTCATTGTATTTATCAAGCAGTTTTGATGTGTTTAAAGTGAGATCATCAATAATAACATGCAAATCCTCAATGGTCAAATCATAATAGTTTACCTCATCAAGATTGTTGTTTCCAGCCATGAAGCAGTCTTTGTCATCTCCTTCAGATTCTTCTTCTTCATTTGAGTCATTCTCAAGATCTTCCCAAGCTGCCATGAGTACTCTCTTCCTTTCCTTCTTGCCTTTGTCCTCCTTTTTGAGCTTTGGACAGTTTGACTTGAAGTGCCCAGCCTCCTTGCAATGATGACACGTCACCTTGCTCAAGTCTATTTTTTGCTCCTTTGAACTTGAGCCCTTGTATTTGCCCTTGCTTTTCAACATCCTTCTAAATCTCCTAGCAAAAAACAAAAGCTCGTCATCTGAAATACCATCACTAGACTCACTCTCTTTTGGTTCTATTTGTGACTTGAGGGATATTCCCTTTTTTTTTGAGTCTGTGTTTGTGTGTGTGGCTTCATAGGCAAGGAGTTTTCCTCTCAGCTCATCATATGTTATGGGACTTATGTTGTTACTCTCGGTTAGGACAGTGGCAGTGTTTTCCCACTCTTTTGTGAGGCTTCTAAGGAGTTTTCTCACCAAGGTTTGTTCTGCATAGTTTGTACCCATAGCATCAAGGTTGTTGATTATGATTGAGAATCTCTCAAATGCTTCATCAATGCTTTCTCCATCCTTCATGCTAAACATCTCATACTCTTTTCGCAGCATATCAATCCTCGTTTCTTTGACTTGTTTAGTGCCTTCGTGTGTAACCTGGAGTTTTTCCCAGATTTCTTTGGCTGTCTTGCATCTAGACACCTTCCGGTACTCTTCAAAGCTGATAGCACAGTGAAGAAGGTTGATTGCTTTAGCGTTCAGCTCTATCTTCTTCTTGTCATCTTCATTCCATTCAGCTTCTTCTTTCGGAGTCATCACTCCATCAGCACTTGTTTTTGTTGGGATCTTGGGACCACTCACAACGATCTTCCATAAGTTATAGTCAATGGATTGGATGAAGATCCTTATCATTTCTTTCCAGTAGGAATAGTTTTTTCCGTTAAAGAAAGGTGGCCGGTTGTTTGACTGGCCTTCAGTGAGGGTGTAGGCAATTGTGGTTGTGTCCAGATTGTTCGCCATTTGATCTTTGCTCCAAGTGGTTAAGCTTGATTCTTGAGACCTTAGCTCCTGATACCAATTGAAGGTTGTGGTAGGCTTAGAGAAGGGGGGTTGAATCTATGCCTTCCTTTTAAGTTGCTGTTATTACCCTTTTAAACAAGTTTGCAATTCTGATTCTGTTTGAACTCAGCAGCGGAAATTTATGAGACAATTTATTTTTGTCTCATGAATATCAGAAAACAGAACACAGCAGAGAAGAGAAAATCTAACACCAGCATATATCCTGGTTCGGTTGCCTTGTGCTATGCAACCTACATCCAGTCTCCTCCACAACTATGGAAGAATTTCACTATAGTTAACAGTATTACATACACCAATAACACAGGATTGACCCAATCCTTTCACACTCAAGTTCTAACCTAACTTGACATTGGCTATGCTAATACCTAACTATTCACTCTTAGTGCTAACCCAACTAAGAAAGGGATACCTCACAGGTACAAGATACAAGACATAAACACACCTAAAGAAATCTGAAAATAACTCTAGGCTTTTCTCTCAAGTGTTTCACTCAGCCTTTTTCCACTCATGGCTTTTACTTGAGCTTTCTCACAATGCCTTTTCTCACAAGAAATTACAGAAAGATAAACTTAGAAAAGTACATTACAATCAGTAAAACATGAAGGAGATTGACTTCATCAACAGCCTATTTGCTATGTGAAAAACCAGCTTTGCAAACCATTGATTTAGTTCTTCAGTATTGGCCGAATGCTTCTTTGATAGAAAGCATTATCCAAGTAGAGGAACTTCACAGGGAGTACTTCACAGAACTCAAATCTCAAACTCTGGTTTTCTCTCCTTGCTTCTGAATGAACAGCAAGCTTCTTTTTATCTCCTTGCATGTTCCTTGGTTCTTCTTCCAAGGTCAACAACTTGAGCCTTGTGCTTCACCAACCCACAAGCTCACTTTTTCTTCTCAAACATCAAAGTAGAACCTTTGCTTCTGACTTTTCCAACTTGACCGAAAGCCATGTAGGAGTAACCGAGATTGTCTTCCAATGGTCAACCAAATCTGAACCATAGAGATGCAACTTGGTCCCCAAGTATCTCTTGGGACCGTGGATTTGTAGCAGTGAAGAATAGAGATCAACTTTCCCTTGAATGCCATTTTCGGATAGTGCAGAGAGTTGGGAAGAAGGGATGAAGATCTGATGCATGCAAGATGAGATGGATTACCTTTAACCTAAGCTTGATTTGGATTAGATTTTCTGCTTTAGCTTCTGTGCTTCAAGCTTAGTTTTTCTCTTTCTTGCATCTTTGGTTACTGGCTTATGGAGGAAGCTTTTTCTCTCTTTCTATTTCTTACTTTTCTGAGGTCTTGATGTGACTTGATTAGAGAAGAGAAGAACGTTGCTTTGGTTGGAGCAAGATGGTGGGAAATTGAAAAACAATTGAGCTTGGATCGGGTATTGGTATGCTTGGCCCGATTTAATTTCTTTGGTTTCTTTCTTTGCTTTTGCTTGGGCTCTTTATTTGCTTTCAGCCCAATATTCTTTGCTGAATGTCTTTTATTCCATTTTGGGCTATTAACATTTGGCCTGCAACAATAAACAATTAGTTAATAAGTAGATTTAATTAATCAACACTAATTATTTATTTTGCTCAAAAATAATGTTTGTCATCATTAATTAATTTAGTTAATTTCTTAACTCAACAAGGTATAATATGAGTGGTTCTCCTTCTCGTGGCCGAGATAGGATATGTGGCTGTCCTAGGAATCTTTTGAAATCTTGGAAGGCTTGTTCGCACTCCGTTGTCCATTCGAACCTTTTTCCTTTCCTTAGAGTAGCATAGAAGGGAAGAGATCTTATCGCTGATCCCACTAGGAATCTGGACAAGGCTGCCAATCTTCCGTTGAGTTGTTGTACCTCTTTGACACAAGTTGGTCTCTTCATGTTGAGTATGGCCTGGCATTTATCTGGATTTGCCTCAATTCCTCTTTGTGTGAGCATAAAACCTAAGAACTTTCCAGCTTCTACTGCAAAGGTGCATTTTGCAGGATTGAGTCGCATGCCATGCTTTCTTATAGTGTCGAACACTTGGACCAGGTCGGACAATAATGTCTCTTCACTTTGTGTCTTTATCAACATGTCGTCCACATAGACTTCCATGACTTTTCCGATATGATCTGAAAAGACTTTATTCATTAGCCTTTGATAAGTAGCTCCCGCGTTTTTGAGACCAAAAGGCATCACAATGTAGCAGTAGTTTACTTTTGGTGTTAAAAATGAGGTTTTTTCTTTATCGGGTGGATACATTGGGATTTGATTGTATCCGGAATATGAATCCATAAACGAGAGGTATTTATATCCGGAGGAGGCATCTACCAGAGCGTCGATACTTGGGAGTGGATAAGGGTCTTTTGGGCAGGCTTTGTTGAGATCAGTATAGTCGGTGCACATTCGCCACTTCCCGTTTGATTTTTTCACCAAGACGACGTTAGCTAACCATAGTGGGTACTTGACTTCTCTTATAAATCTTGCCTCCAGTAGAGCTTTTACCTGCTCTTCCACAGCTTGGGATCGTTCGGGTCTGAGCTTTCTACGCCTCTGTTGTACTGGCCAAGATCCAGGGTAGACTGCTAGCTTATGACACATTAACTCGGGGTCTATGCCTGGCATGTCTGCAGCCTTCCACGCAAAGAGGTCGGCATTTTCTCGTAAGAACTGTACGAGTGATTATTTTATGTCTCCTTTTAGAATCGTGCCAATATTGGTTATTTTGTCTGGGATGTCTCCGATCTGGACTTTCTCTACTTCACCTTCAGGTTGTGGACGGAGTTCTTCTCGCCTCTGAACTCCACCAAGTTCGATTGTGTGGAATTCTCCTCCTCTGCCTCTGAGGTTTAGACTTTCGTTATAACAGCGGCACGCCATCTTCTGATCTGCTTTTATCGTAGCTATTCCTTCTACAGTTGGAAATTTCATGCATAGATGTGGAGTTGAGACTATTGCGCCGAGTCGATTTAATGTTGTCCGACCTATTAGGGCATTGTAGGCTGAACTCACGTCGACCACGATGTAGTCTATTTTGAGTGTTCTGGATTGATTTCCTTTTTCGAAGATTGTGTGTAGTGGGACGTATCCCAGTGGTTGCACTGGAGTGTCTCCCAGTCCGAGCAGGCTGTTTGGATATGCTCTAAGTTCTTTATCTTCCAGGCTGAGCTTGTCGAAGGCAGTTTTGAATAAGATGTCGGTGTGCGGTGGAGATTTGCATTTGCCAGTATAATGGTGATGACCATGGGATCGTCGTGTCTTGAGATGATACCGGATGCATCTTCTTTGGTAAACGTAACTGCAGGGATGTCGAGTGCTTCCTCCTTTCCTTCGACATGATATACTTCTTTGAGATATCTTTTGCGAGATGATTTGGAGATTCCTCCTCCTGCAAACCCTCCGTGTATCATATGAACATGTCTTTCTGGTGTACGAGGTGATCGCTCGGTTCGTCCAACCTCCTCGTCCCTTCTCCTTTTTCTTTGCTCATCGTCCCGGGTGGCCAGATACCGATCTAGTTTTCCTTCTCTCACTAATTTTTCTATGACATTTTTTAAGTCAAAGCATTCGTTGGTGGAATGCCCACGGACTCGATGGTATTCACAATATTCGTTCCGGTTTCCTCCCCCTCTTTTGCCTTTGAGTGGTCGAGCTGGGGGTATTTTTTCTGTGGCAGACTTCTTTGTAAACATTCACAAGGGACACCCGAAGAGGGGTGTAATTATGATATTTTTTAATTTTTTCCCCTTGTCGATCTTCCTTTTTTTGGGGCTCTTTATCTTTGTCTCGGTAGGTGAATCCAGATTTTGAGGTTTCTCCCAGTCGAAAATTTTCTTCCATGTTGATGTATTTCTCCGCTCGTTCTTGCACTTTGTCCAGAGATGTGGGATACTTCTTTGATATAGATTGGCTAAAAGGTCCCTCTCGTAGGCCATTGATGAGGACCATGATGGCGGCCTCTGTTGGTAGGCTTTGTATGTCTAGGCATATTTTGTTGAATCTTTCCATGTGGTTGCGAAGACTTTCTCGATCTCCTTGCTTGATTCCTAATAGACTGGGGGCGTGCTTAGCCTTATCTTTTTGGATGGAGAATCTGGCCAGTAAATTTTTGGCTAAGTCGTCAAAGCTTGAGATGGATTTCGGAGGTAGGTTGTCGAACCATCTAATTGCTGTCTTTATGAGAGTTGTTAGGAAAGCTTTGCAGTGAACTACATCTAAGGCGTCAGTGAGGTACATTCTACTTCTAAAATTGCTGAGGTGATGGTTGGGATCTATAGTGCCATCATACAAAGCCATATCCGGAAGTTTGAAGTCTTTAGGGATTTTGGTCTTCATGATTTCTCTAGTGACTGGATCTTGATCCTTGCGAGAGTTGTCCTCAGGGGTGGACCGAGTAGCTTTGGCTTTGAGATCGGCTTCGAGTTTTAGAAGTTTATCTTCTAATTCTCGGCGTCGCCTTACCTCTCTTTGTAGATCCTTCCCAACTTCTCGTTGATGCTGGGTTTCTTTTTCAAGTTACTTTAAATGATCTTGAAGTGCTTCTATCACTCCCGGATTTGATGAGTTTTTGTCCCCGTTAGATTCCGGGGTATCTTTCAGTGTATTGCCCGCGTTTTTGTGCGGTGTTCTATCCTCTAGATCTGAATCGTGGTCGTTGTCGTGGTCGTCTGCCATGGTGATGGGATGACTTCTAAGTTTCCCGGCAACGGTGCCAATGTTCCGAGGGTTACCTGAAACTGTAGGTCGATCTCAGTCGAGATCTTCTGTGTTGATCGGAGATGATGGGTCCGGCTGTGAGTGGAGGTCGGAGCTATCGTATCTGATTTGTTGAGCTTGGCTACACTGCTGATCCTTCGCCACCGGAGGGTGGGGGGTACCTGCAAAGGACTCCGATGCTTAAGTTAGCAAGGGTATTAAGCAGGTTTTTAGTAGAATCAGAGTATGAGTAATACTTGGGTGCTCCAATGTATTTATAATAGTGTGGAGTGACCTTTTCAGATAAGATAAGTTAGTTATCTTATCTTATCTTATCTTATCTTATCTTATCTTATCTTATCTTATCTTATCTTTGGGTGAGGTCAGCTTATCTTTAAGGGAACCGCATTTATCTCTGTAGCCTTGGACTGCCTTTAGATTTGGGTCGTATTCCTCTATTTGGGCCCTTCACTGGGCTTTCATGTCGATTTGGCCGAGCTCTTTGAGAAGAGGTTGGATAGCCTGACCTGAAGAGGTCGGTCGCTTTTGTTACTGAACATCCCGGGTCGGATAGTTCAACCCAGGGTGTGAACAGGGGTGGTTCTCTAAGGTTCCTAAACTTAACCAAACTCTAACTAAAACCCTAAATCCTTTGCCTTCCTCCAACCCTCCAAACTCCGATGGAGGCACATAGACAAACAAACAGACAAACACAAACACAAATAGAGTACAGGTAATGTAGATAGCAAATATAGCAATTAGGCATAATAATTCACATAGGCACTCCCAATTAATGCACAAGAAAGCAAATCAAACATATGCATGTGATGTATGTCTATCCTACTGGATGTGAGCTCACGTGTCGGTTAAATCGCCAGAAGCTGACACATCCAGTAGCAAACCCAGATATGGTCTCTAGGTTGCACATCCCCAGGAGGAACTTTAATGAAGGAGAGTGCCTTCCACCTTCTCCTGGAGGTATCACGAAGGAGAGTGTCTTTCCACATCGAAGGAGTGTGCCTTTCCCCCTTGCAACTAGAGAAGAATACGAAGGAAACAATACGAATGAAAATGCCTTTCCACCTTCCCCACATCCACATCACGACAAGAGAGGGAATGCTCCATCCTCAACTTGCCATCCGATAAAATTTTCAAGTCAACACGCAAGTGGGATCACACCCAGACCTTCCCATCTCGGCCGTTCTGGCCATACTCAATCATCGCCAATCTCAACATTCACATCTCAATTCAGTCATATTTCATACACCTTCATTGATTTCGCACTTTCTCAACCATAATTCATTTACTTTCATCATCTCATCAAATCAAGTACCCCTTTCTTCAACTCCTTCGATGCCTATTCTACCTTTTTCCAGTCGCTAACCCTTACTTCGTGACTCAAAACCTTACTAATAAATTTTAATCAGAGTTCTTAGAGGTTTGGAAAATCAAAGGAATTTTCAATAATTCAAAAATAGTGTTCCATCAAAACAATAGTTTCGGAGGTTTACAGGCTTGTCAGGAAGGTCAAATAGTGAAAAACAGAGTTTTTGTGCAAAACAGGGTAGTGTACGTACGCATAGGCTCTGTGCATACGCACACAACAGAACGACCTTCCCAACCTGTGCATATGCACCCTTGTGTGTGTATGCACACCCCAAATCACACTTCCTGGTCTGTGCGTATGCACATGATTGTGCGTATGCACACACACCAGAAATTTTGGTTTCTGCACTTAGAAAAATTTTAGTTTTCTGCACCTAATTTTCAACGTCCATAACTTCCTCTAAATAATTCCGATTTTCACAAATTTTATACCATTTTAAAGCTCTTGAAGTTATCTTTAATTTGAAATAGATCTCATTCAAATCCAAAATCTAAGACTCGAGTTATAGATCACTGAAGTTCATTAAAAATCAAGTTTTACCCAAAAAGTTCAAAACCTCTATTTTCCAAATTCTCATTTTCAATCCAAACCATTATCAACCAAATCAATTTCAAAACACTCAAAATCAATACCAAATACTCATCAACCATTAATCAATCATCCAACCATTTGAACTATTCAATCCTCAATTCCTCAACTCATTCAAAGTTTTCAATTTAATATACTTCAAGTCAATACTGATCAATAATTAACACAACATTTGTTCATATATCAACTCATACCCATTCAACTAATTCATACTCATATCCCATAATACCCCCAATCATTATCACAATTCATTTAATTCCATTCCTTTCACAACTCCACCACACACTCTATCATCATCACTTATTATCATTAATCACCACAATCATCATTAACTATCACCAACCTCATTCATAACAATAATCATCACATTTTAATAATAACTCAATATCATCACTAGAAATCATTAAGCATCAACATATTCACGTAGTTCAATTTATCCTACGGTCACCTAGTCTAAGTTTTTACAAGATATTATATTTTATATACGAGAAACCAAAACTATACCATCGCTAATTCCTCGTAAAACCCAGAACGTCACAATTTGTCACTGTTCCACAAAACCCAAGCTTCCAAAGTCACACCAAACGGGTCTCCGACTCCCCAAAGTCCAATATCAAGTCTCCAACACCACCAATTTGTTTCCAAAATACACAATCCAAACTAATTCCACAAAATAACACTAAAATTACCATAGGGTTCACTAATTAGATAACTTGACAAGAATTAAATGTTCCTCACTTTGCCAAAGAAAAAATTGAGCCAAAACCTGACACATCCACTAAGTTAGCTTGATCCTAAATATCAAAATCAACAAAATTTCAACACCCAATTCATAGGATTTTTGAAATGAAGAGAGAATGGCTAAGAAGAAAATAGTGAGTTACTTAACAAATTATTTCATGGGTTTTGTAGAGCTCGTTGCAATGATCACGTCACAGTAAATGGAGCGGCGATTGGAGCTCCGAATTGAAAGATATGGCAAATTGAAATTGGAGCAAGGGTTTTGGATTTTCCTTCTCCTCCCCCAAAGTGTTTCCAATGTGTTTCATAATAAGAGAGGGAAGAGAGAGCTTAAGCTCTTTTGTTCTATTGAGTTGGGTTGGGCCTTGGGCCCAATGTGGGCCCGGTTTGTCCGGTTTGGTCTGTTCAGCCCAATTTTGGGCCAAATCCTTTAAAATTAGTGTTAAAATTTACATTTAAATTATTTCTTTTTTATTAAACTATAAAATTTAAATTTTTTAATTTCTTAAAATATAGTTAATTTATTGGCTATTTAGTTACTAATTTTGCGGGTTTTACATCCTACCCCCTACAGAAATTTTCGCCCTCAAAAATATCGTCTGCCACGCAAGTTCATGAGAGTAACCCTCCTTCTAATTTAACATATAATAGTCCTAAGGTCTTCCTATTCTACGTGATTTTTCTGCCACACTCTGATTCGTTTATCTCTAAGAATCTTGATCATTCGTCCAACGCCAACCAAAAGCATCACTAAACTCTACAAGCTCTAATGATAATACCCTACTAGGAACGACTCGGTTTAGTTATAAGTTTAATGCTAAGCTTAACATTTTTAGTGTTAGGTTTTCATTCCTACCTTAGCTGGGGATAAATGCGGTATTTTAAAATCATACACTGCTCTATAAATCCAGTTATTGCAATTACCTCAACCTTGGTGTTGCGATCGATCTACATCCTAAGTCCTCCCACGTGGACTAGGACAGTCCCTAACCAGATGCCCTGGTTCACACCAGTAACGCAAACCTTGTCCATTTTTATGCTGCCTATTAGGAGGTAGTTCCTAATCCTCTTGAACTCTTGGCTCCTTGGTGCCAAATTCTGATGGTGGTCTCTTCGGTGGAACTCCCGGTTATCATTCTCTGTCACAGCAGCCTTTCTCACACATTCTTCAGCTTTAAGAAAACCCTAATCTTCATTGGCCCAATGAAGCTTAGAATGTCACTTCGAAGTCCTCCCTCGTACTTAATACATTTTCATTCTGCAAAATCTTCTGGAGCACCTTGGCAGATTCGGGAAAACCGACACAGTTCTTTAAATTTATCTGTGTACTCCACAACAGATATCTAACCCTGTTTTAACTACAGTAGCTCAAGCTCCTTAGTGTTTCTAACCGAATTAAGGAAATATTTTATGTAGAACTCAGCCCAAAACACCTCTCAAGACATCACAGCACCATCTGGTTGTAGAATACGCCGCGTTCCCTGCCACTAATACTGGGCTTCACCCTGTAACTGGTAGGTTGCAAACTCCACCCATTGGTCTTTGGGAACCTGCTGAGCTTGCAGAGCTCGCTCCATTGCTTGAAGCCAATTATCAACCTCAGTAGGGTTTGCGGTTCCTTTGAAGGTCGGAGGATGCTCCTTCAGAAAAGTAGCAAGTGTCATCAGCCTCTCCTCACTGTTATTCCCATTCCCACTATTTATTTGATTTTCCAATGCTTCAGCTGTCGCTTGCATAGCCACAGCCATGTCTCCTAGAGTAGCCATAAAGTCCATAGGGTCATTTTCTATCGTTCCTGGGTTGCACTACCTATTCTACCTCTGCCTCACCCGCGACCGCGTCCGCGAGTCGACATCTGGTTTCTGTTCACACCAAACAAGGGATATCAAGTTGATCAGTCTCAATATCACAAGTTTAGTGCTTCAAAGTCCCAAATGCATGCTCATTAACATTCATGCCACATATATCAGTTAGATAACCTAATTTAGCATGTAAAGACTCCCAGAGTTCCCAGACGTATAATTAGTCCGCCCCTCAGGCTCTATAGGAACAAACTGCTCTGATACCATAATGTAATTTCCTACCACACAAAGCTTTACGCTTAAGTCATAAAACAGAGGTGGTGTGGTATTACGACCTCTAAAATTATATATATATATATATATATATATATATATATATATATATATATATATATATATATATATATATATGTATGTATAATAATTGAAAGAATATAATTATCGAGGAGCCTTGAAGGTTGGTTAAAGCAAAATCGTGAAAACTAAAAGCGCAACACTCAGAAATAATGTTTGCTTGCATATGAAGAAAGCATAGGTACATGTACATACGTATATAGAAAATGAGAGTAGAGAGTCAAGTATACAAAATATTCAAGCTCCGAGCTCAGTCTACAAAGCTAAGGCTGGTCGGAGAATATTTACATACATACATATAAAATCCGAGTCCCAAAATACTCAGAAAGAAGTCCTAGTTCTCCATAAAACCTCTATGAGGTGAAAAAGTAAAACATATATATAAGGAGAGTTCTATGCATATAGGTATATCTAAATCATAGTTGTCAAAACCGAACCGGTGATCGAACTGATGAGGTTACTGGGTCACTAGGTCATTGGTTCAACCGGTGGGTCATTGGTCGAACCGGTTAACTCGGTATAATTAAATAATTATATAAAATTTAATTGTTTTTCTTTATTATTTTTTTATTTTGTTTTTATAAAAATAATTATCATTTTTAAATTTTAATACTTTATTAATTAGTTTATATTCATTTTATTATTATATTATTATAGGTAAAAACTTACATACAGTCGTTTTCCTGTGAAGTTGATATTTAAGAACCGTTAAATGATTTGACAAGTTTGACTAAAGATCATCTAACAATTTTTAACTATCAACTTCATATGAAGACAACTGTATGTGAGTTTTACCTATTATTATATATTACAAGTATTTATTGAAAAAATAATATTAATAGATATCATATCATCATAAAAAAAGATAAATTGTGCTTAATAATTTTTTTTTAACTTTTTAATGTGTATATATTTAATAAAATTTATAGTTAAATAAAATATAAATAATTTAAAAATGAGTGACTTTCACCTTAAAATAAATTGAATATAAGTGAAATGAAAGATTGCTATATATATTATAATATGTATATATATTAATGAGAAGCATTGCAGCTTGGTGGTAAAACCATGCTTGTTGTATTCTGGAGGAAGGAGTTTGAACCTCATGTGAAGCATTTTGGAAAATTTTTCAACAATCACAACTCTTGACACTTGGCAGCGCTGGATCACATGGAGCACGGTGGACTCACAGAACGCTGGTCCATGGTAGATTTACCTTCAACTTTGACCGAGTTTCTAAGTCCGGTTTGATTTTCACCAAATTTAACTAGTTTTTGTCGGTTCACTCTGGGTTTGACCAGTTCGTACCGGTTCTCTACCTTAAACGGTCTTAAGCTTGGATCGGACCGGTATTAGGTTCGGTTTACCAGTTTTTCGGTTCTCAGCATGGTAAGGGTTCCCACATATATAACGAAGAAGAGTGTCTTTGCACCTTCTCCTGGAGGTATCACAAAGGAGAGTGCATTTCCACATCAAAAGAGTGTGCCTTTCCACCTTGCAACCAGAGAAGAATGTGCCGAAAACAATACAAAAGAGTGTGTCTTTCCCCTTCCCCACATCCACGTCACGACAAGAGAGGGAATCTTCCATCCTCTACTTGCCATCTGATAGATAAAATTTTCAAGTCAACACGCAAGCGGGATCACACCCAGACCTTGCCATCTTGGTCATTCCGGCCATATCCAGTCATCGCCAATCTCAACATTCACATCTCAATTCAGTCAAATTTTATACATCTTCATTGATTCCACACTTCCTCAACCACAATTCATTTACTTTCATAATCTCATCAAATCAAGTACCCCTTTCTTCAACTCCTCCGATGCCAATTCTATCTTCTTCCACTGGCTAACCCTTACTTCGTGACTCAAAACCTTACTTATTTAATCAGAGTTCTCAGAAGTTTGAAAAATCATAGGAATGTTCAATAGTTCAAAAACATTGAATCTCCATCAAAATAATAGTTTCGGAGGTTTACAGGCTTGTCGGGAAGGTCAAACGGTGAAAAATAGAATTTTTGTACAAAACAGGGAAGTATGCGTACGCATAGGTGCTGTGCATACGCACACAACAGAACGACCTTCCCAACATGTGCGTACGCACACTATGCACACCCGAAATGTGTGTACGCACACATACCAGAAATTCTGGTTTTCTGCACTTAGGAAAATTTTAGTTTTCTACACCTAATTTCCAACGTCCATAACTTCCTCTACAAAATTCAGATTTTTACAAACTTTATACCATTTTAAAGCTCTTGAAATTATCTTTAAATAGATTTCATTCAAATCCAAATTCTAAGACTCAAGTTATGGATCGCCGAAGTTCATTAAAAATCAAGTTTTACCCAAAAAGTTTAAAACCTCTATTTTCCAAATTTTCATTTTCAAACCAAACCATTATCAACCAAATCGATTCCAAAACACTCAAAATCAATACCAAATACTCATCAAAAATTAATCAATCATTCAACCATTTGAACTATTCAATCCTCAATTCTTCAACTCATTCAAAGTTCTCAATTTAATATACTTTAAGTCAATACTCATCAATAATTAACACAGCAGCATTTGTTCATATATCAACTCATACCCATTCAACCAATTCAAACTCATACCCCCATAATACGCCCATCACACACTCTATCATCATCACTTACTATCATCAACAACAGTATATCATTATCATTAATCACCACAATCATCATTAACTATCACCAACCTCATTCATAACAATAATCATCCCATTTTAGTAATAACTCAAAATTATCACTAGAAATCATTAAGCCTCAACATATTCACGTAGTTCAACTTATCTTATGGTCACATACCCTAAGTTTTTACAAGACATTATATTTTATATACGAAAAACCAAAATCATACCTTGGCTGATTTCTCAAAAAACCCAGAACGGCAAAATTTGTCACCGTTCCACAAAATCCAAGCTTCCAAGGTCACAACAAACGGGTTTCTAGCTCTCCAAAGTCCAATATCAAGTTTCCAATGCCATCAATTTGTTTCCAAAATACCCAATGCAAATTTCACAAAATAACACTAAAATTACCAAAGGGTTCACTAATTAGATAACTTGACAAGGATTAAACCTTTCTCACCTTGCCAATGCAAGAATTGAGCCAAAACCCGGCACACCCACTACGTTAGCTTGATCCTAAATATCAAAATAACAAATTTTCAACACCCAATGCATAGGATTTTCGAAATTAGGGAAGAGTGGCTGAGAAGAAAATAGTGAGGTACTTACCAAATTGTTCTATGGTTTTGTAGAACTCGTCACAGTGATCGCGTGGCCGCAAACGGTGCGGCGATCGGAGCTCCAGATTGAAAGATATGGTAAATTGAAATTGGAGCAAGGGTTTTAGATTTTCCTTCTCCTCCTCCAAAGTGTTTCCAGCGTGTTTCATAATAAAAGAGGGAAGAGAGAGCTTAAGCTTTTTTGTTCTATTGATTTGGGTTGGGCCTTGGGCCCAATATGGGCCTGATTTGCCCTGGTTTGACCTGTTTGGCCCAATTTTGAGCTAAATCTTTTAATATTAGTGTTAAAATTCATATTTTAATTATTTTTTATCAAACTATAAAATTCAAATTTTTTATTTCTTAAAATAATAGTTAATTTATTGACTATTTAATTACTAATTTTGCAGGTTTTACAGGGATCATTACTTCCATTCCGTATGCAAGTCGGAAGGGTGATTCTCCCGTTGTGGAATGTGGAGTGGTCCGATATACTCACAAGACTTGTGGAAGCTCGTCTGCGCAAGCTCCTTTTGCATATTGCAATCGACGCTTTAACCCGGCCGATATGACCTTGTTGGCAGCTCCAGCCTGTCCATTGGCCTGGGGGTGTTCCACGAATGTGAACTGGTATTTTATTTTTAAATTGGCCACCAAATTTCTAGAGGTCGAGTCGGTAAATTGAGTTCCATTGTCGTGGTGATAGAGTGCGGAACTCCAAACCTCATGACAATGGTCTTATACAGAAATTTCTGACTTCTTTGAGCAGTAATAGTTGCTAGGGGCTCTGCCTGAATCCATTTAGTAAAATAATCAATCCATATTATGAGGTATTCGACTTGGCCTTGTGCTTGGAGAAAGAGTCTGAGTAGGTCAAGGCCCCATTTCGTGAATGGCCATGGTGAGGTAACACCAATAAGCTCTTCAGGAGGTGCTACATGGAAGTTAGCATGTTTCTGGCAAGGCGGACATACTTTGACAAACTCGACTACCTCCTTCTGTAAGGTCGGTTAAAAGAAGCCAGCTCAAATCACTTTTTTGGTCAGTGACCGAGCTCCCAAGTGGTTTCCAAATATGCCGATATGTACGTCTTCCAAGACTTCCTTTATGTTGGAGGTCGGGAAACACTTTAAGAGGGGTGCTGAGATCTTTCTTTTGTACAAAATATTGTGGACTAGTGTATAATTTTGTACTTCCTTTACGAGCTTTCTAACTTCCTTTTCATCTTTTGGGAGTACGTCAAACTTGAGGTAGTTGATTATGGGAGTCATTCACCCTAGATGTTGGTTGGATATGGTCAGTACTTCCTCTTCCTTTGATATGGATGGCGATTGCAGAGTCTCTTGAATGAGACTTCCATTGTTGCCCCCTGACTTGGTGCTGGCTAATTTTGAGAGGGCATCAGCTCAAGCATTGGATTTCCGAGTTATATGTCGGACCTCACTTTCTAAAAAGTGTGTTAATTGTTCTCGGGTCTTATCCAAGTACTTCTTCATAGTGGGGTCTTTAGCTTGATATGTGCCATTAATTTGCGAAATTTATTATTTGCGAATCACTGAACACCATCACTTTTTCTACCTCCACTTCTTTAGCCAGTTTCAAGCCAGCAAGTAGGGCTTCATATTTTGCTTGATTGTTGGAAGCAGGAAACTCAAACCTTAAGAATAGCTCTATCCGAGTCCCTTGGTTGCTTTCGAGAATAACACCAGCTCCACTTCTAGCCTTATTTGATGGCCCGTCTACATACAAACTCCATGTAACTGGATTTCTTGGGCATTCGGTGTATTCGGCGATGAATTCAGCAAGGTATTGAGGCTTAATGGTTGTCCGAGCTTTGTATCTTAAGTCAAACTCGGACAACTCTACTGCCCATTGTAGCATTCGACCTGCTAAGTCCGTCTTTTGTAGGATGTGTTTCATTAGTTGATTAGTACGGACTTTGATGGTATGAGCTTGGAAGTAAGGCTAGAGCCTTCGAGATGTGAGGATAAAGGCATAAGCAAACTTTTCTATCTTTTGATAATTCAACTCTGCCACTTGTAAGGCTTTGTTGATGAAGTAGATAGGTTGCTGCCCCTTTTCGTCTTCTTGGACCAAGGCTGAAGCTATAGCCCGGCTTTTAACTGACGAATATAGCACGAGCTCTTCCCCTTTTTTAGGTCGGATAAGTATGAGTGGTTGTCCCAAGAATGGTTTAAAGTCTTGAAAGGCTTGTTCACATTTTGGAGCCCATTTAAACTACTTCCCTTTCCTTAGGATTGAGTAAAGAGGAAGTGATTTCAGAGTTGACCCTGCTAAAAACCTGGATAGAGCGGCCAACCTTCCATTTAGTTGTTGGACCTCTTTGACACAAGTTGGACTCTTCATGTTTAGTATAGCCTGACATTTGTTTGGGATGGCTTCTATTTCCCTTTGGGTTAACATGAACCCCAAGAACTTTTTAGCTTCTACTGCAAAGGTGCATTTTGAAGGATTTAACCTCATCTCATGCTTCCTTATAGTGAAGAACACCTCAGAGAGGTCGGACAGGTGTGACGTGTCCTCTTGGGTCTTACAAGCATGTTATACACATATACCTCCATGATTTTTCTTATGTGAGTGGAAAACACCTTATTAATCAATCGCTGGTATGTAGCCCCGCGTTCTTCAATCCAAAAAGCATTACTACGTAGCAATAGTTAGCTTTTGGAGTTATGAACGAGGTCTTTTCTTGGTCTGGCTTATACATCAGGATTTGATTATATCCCGAGTAGGCATCCATAAAGGACAAGTATCTGTAGCCTGATGCTGAGTCAACCAGAGCATCAATATTGGGGAGTGGATAAGGGTCCTTAGGACATGCTTTATTGAGGTCGGTATAATCAACACACATTCTCTGCTTTCCATTTTATTTTTTCACTAACACTATGTTAGCTAACCATAGTGGATATTTTAGCTCCCTTATAAATTCTGCCTCCAGCAAGGCTAGTACTTGTTCTTCTACGACCTATGTCCGTTCTGGTCCGAGCTTCCTACGTTTCTGCTAAATAAGTCGGGAGCCCGAATATACTGCAAGCTTATGGGACACCAAATCGGGATTTATACCAGGCATGTTGGAAGCTTACTAAGCGAAGAGGTTGGAGTTTTCCCTAACAGATGTACGAGCTGTATCTTCAGGCTTTCTTCTAAGTTTGCCCATATGCTTGTTTTCTTGTTGGGATGGTTTCCGATTTGCACTTCTTCTATTTTACCCTCAGGTTGGGGGTGCAATTCTTCACGAGTTCGTACCCCTCCTAACTCAATGGTGTTGACCTCTTTTCCCCCTGGATTGGCTCTTAAACTGAGGCTCTCGTTGTAACATTTGCGTGCCAATTTTTTGTCCCCTTTTACAGTAGCAATCCCTTTTGTCGTTGGGAATTTCATACAGAGGTGAGGAGTAAAGACGATGGCAGCAAGTCGATTTAAGGTAGTCTGACCAATTAGGGCATTGTAGGTCGAGGTCACATTGACTACTATGTAGTAAATATTTAGCGTCTTTGATCGGATACCTTTTCCAAAAGTAGTTTACAATAAGATATAGCCAAAGGGTCAGATCGGGGTATCTCCTAGTCCGAAAAGGCTGTCGGGGTATGCCTTTAGATCCTTTTCTTCTAACCTGAGTTTGTCAAAGGCGGGTTTAAACAGAATATCAGCCGAGCTACCTTGATCTATCAAGGTTCTGTGAAGGTTAGCATTTGCTAGGATCATAGTTATTACGACGGGATCATCATGCCTGGGCAATATGCCTTGAGCATCTTCTTTGGTGAAAGAGATGGTTGGCAGGTCGGTTAGTTAACTGTCTTTCCCAACTTGATATACCTCCTTGAGATGTCTTTTTCATGAGGATTTTGATATTCCTCCTCCTGCAAACCCACCATTGATCGTATGTGTGTGTCGCTCTGGGGTGTTAAAAGGGTGTTTAGATTGTC
The DNA here is from genome assembly GCF_003086295.3 of Arachis hypogaea. Classification (NCBI taxonomy): domain Eukaryota; kingdom Viridiplantae; phylum Streptophyta; class Magnoliopsida; order Fabales; family Fabaceae; genus Arachis; species Arachis hypogaea. The sequence goes on along the minus strand of NC_092055.1, from coordinate 18,930,841 downwards.
CTCCTTCCTCATCCCGCCTTCTCTTCCTTGGATCATCCGACCTGTCAGCCAGGTATTTGTCAAGTCAGCCTTATCTAGCCAACTTTTCAATAACATTCTTTAAGTCGTAGCATTCGTTAGTAGAATGTCCATACAACTTATGTACTCACAGTATTCAGTCCGACTTCCAACTTTCTTATACTTAATCGGACGAGGAGTTGGGAGTTTTTCCGTATGGCATATCTCGTGGTAAACATCCACCAGGAAAACCCTTAGAGGGGTGTAGTTGTGGTACTTTCGGGGCTTCTCTACATTTTGCTCCTCTTTTTTCTTGGGTTCCCTTTCTTTGTCCCGAGTTTGGTAGTAGGGCAGGTTTGTTCGCGGAGGAGGTTCTCTAAGTGGGGAATTTTCTTTCATATTGATATATTTCTCTGTCCTTTCTTGAACTTCATTCAAAGAAGTCGGGTGTCGTTTAGATATTGACTCGGAGAGTGGTACTTCTTTGAGGCCATTGACCAAACCTATAATCATAGCTTCAGTTGGTAGATTCTAGATCTCCAGAAAAGCTTTGTTGAACCTTTCCATGTAGTCACAGAGGGTTTTTCTGACTTCTTGCTTTACTCCCAATAAGCTCGGGGTATGCTTCGTTTTGTCATTCTGGATGGAAAATCTGGTCAGAAATTTTCTGGCCAAATCGTCGAAGTAGGTTATCGACCTAGGTGGCAGGTTATCAAACCACTTCATGGCCACTTTGGTCAAAGTAGTCGGAAAGGTTTTGCAACGGGTGGGTCAGAGGCGTCGGCCAGATACATCCTGCTTTTAAAGTTACTGAGATGGTGGCTCGGGTCGGACGTTCTGTCATAGAGATCCATGTCGGGTGTTTTGAAGTTTCTAGGAACTTTAGCCTTCATGATTTCTTCTGTGAATAGATCTTCTTCTTCTAGGGGACTTTCATCATGCTCTGCCTGATTGCCCCTTTTTTGTAGCTCAGCTTCCAGTTTTCGGAGCTTGTCTTCTAGCTCCTTTCGTCGTCTTACCTCTCTTCGTAATTCTCGTTCTGCTTTCTGTTGTCGTTCAGACTCGTGTTCGAGCTGTTGCAGTCAATTCCCACGGCCATGAACTAGGTCCAGGATCTCGGTTGTATAAGGACGGTTCTCATCTTCAAGATAGTGGATTTCAGAATGATCCTCGTTGGATGAGGATTTCCTGAGGTCCCTTCCTCGTGAGAGCCTTGGTGTGGTGGTGGAGGAGGAAGTAAGAGGGCTTGGTCTTTTGGCTGAGCTTCTTGCTCGGATTCAAATGTCGTGCGACCATCTTCACACTTGTGGTCCGCCATTCGTCAAGGGGAGAATTCCAGGTCCCCGGCAACGGCGCCAATATTCTGGAGGTTACCTGAAACGTTGTTTTGGGCCTGGACGTGAGGTCCAGATCCCTGGATGTGGTGGCGTCCGACATCTTTGGTGCCAAGGTGCCACTTGTCCAAATTCCTCGTGAGGAGGTGGGTGGTGGTACCTGCAAGAGACTCCGATGCTTAAATTAAAAAGGACTTTAAGCAAGTTTTTAGTATATTAGAACGTGAGTTATACATGGAGGTGTCAGTGTATTTATAGTAGAATTGATAACCACATTTGTTAGAGTAGTTCCCTCTTTTTTGATGGATAAATATTCCCTTTATCTTGGGAGTTTGTTGGGATCTACCTTCTAGATTAGATAGAGATAGTAGGAGAGATTCATGGAGGTAGTTACCTGCTTTGGGCAGGTAGGGCTTAACCTCCTTACGTCGGTATCCGACCTCTTTAAAGAGGTCGGGTTTGTCATGAGGTCCACCTTTATTGGTGGGTCTTTTTGTGTTGTTGGGCTTGACTTTTATTTGTTGGGTCAAGGTATGAACAAAACTAATATCGAAATTGGTACTAATATATTTTAGTTTTAAGAAAATTAATCTTTAATAAAAAAAATTTAATAAATTAATAACAATATACAAAACCGGCATAATTTATTTAAAAGTATTATCTAAAAATATGATAATGACAGCTACACGAAAAATGTTAAACCCTTTGCAAAAAATACTAGCTAATATTTGTAGATAATGATTTGTTATTTACTTCTATTTACATGTTGAGTTATATATAAATGTGACTTCTATAGTGTGATTGTGGTATTTAATTATAGTGACTATAATCAATCAATTTGCTGTAATGAGAAAAAGCCAAAACCTTACATATTTTTCAAACTTAATCAAATTGTTATTTTTAGCGTTCAATTCTCTTCACCTAGACTCTCTTCTGAATATTATGATAATCACAACTGAAGCAAAGAGTTTCCTTCAGCTAACTGAGAAAGTACTATGCGAGTTTCTATAAATGAATATTTTTTAGAATTAATACTCAAATTAGTTCTTGAAGTTACACCCACACATTAATCTAGTCCCCAAAATTTTAATTTAGTCCTTAAAATTACAAAATTATTAATGGTGTGCTTATATAGATTATAGAATAGTAGATCCTCCTAGACTTTCTAATAGCTATCTAAAGTGATAATTAAAATTTATTTTACCGCAATTTACTCTCTGTGAAGTATTTAAAACCCTAATCTTAATTTCACTTAAGAGTTTTAAAGACTTCTTAAGAAATAAATTAAGGTAAAAAATTTCAATTACCACGTCAAATAGTCATTAGAAAATTCAGCATATTCAGCATGGTAGCCATTAGTCTATCTCTGCGTGTTAACAACTTTGTAACGAAAACAAAATCAAGAACTAACGTGAGTTACAAATCTAAATTGGAAAAACAAATTGAATAAATTGAAATTTTGAAGGCCAAGTTGAAACATGAATATAACTTCAAAAACCAATTTGAATATTAACTCCGTTTTTCTTGCCAAAGTTCAAAAACAAAAGAGCTCCACTTTGTAATAGTGCAAAAGAAGAGGCTCAACGTTGTATGAAAAATTTTAAGCATGCTGTGCGATTTTGCACAATGATTTCATTTACAATTTCTTGATTTAGAAAACAAATCATAATACATGCACAATTGGATTAGTCAAGAAACTCTCCCAAACAACCTCGAAATAGTCAAGTGAATAACTTGCAAGTAAATTCATTCTTTCGGTAGTCACAAATGTAGTCACAAATATAACTTCTAAGCATGAAGTCAAAATTCCTCAAGCCAAATTAAGGTAATATAGGATTCAGAATTCCAGATCCGGAAGGCCAAGTCATAAAAAAATGGTACCTCCAGAACTCTCGAATTGTATACCTAATGCTCCTAGTCTATATAAACTTTAACTTACGAGGGTTTAGACTTTAGACACAAACTTTCTTGATTATTTCTGAATCCAACATAACCTGTTTTGAGTCAACAAGATCCAAGTGCCATTAACACAGTTCAGGTTTCCATTACGAAGTATCAGACTTCAATTTTGACCGATACAGTTCCTCATCTGGAATCACGGTTGGAATCACCCACGTGCCAAGAGGGTGCTCTGACACCTTTCCACCTATATAAAAAAAGAAAATTCCGTTGTCAATAAACCAAAACAAAACACTGGTAGCCTACAGTTTGAGGTCTAACTATTAATCGAGAAGAATGAACCCATCGAAGTTCAAAATGACCTTCTTTAGTGGCTTCTGCACATCTTTTCTTGTAACTCTGAGACAGTTGTGGATCCAGTGAATTCAGCAAACTTTCATACTTGTCTTCAGCCTCGCCAATGCACTTAGCCTGAAATTTTCATACCAGAGGAATATATATAAAACATAAGGTAATGTTCATCTTGGTTGATGAAATTAGTCAGATGAATCAATTTTATCATTAACTTTTTAAAATAAACAACTTAATTCCACACTTTCAAAACCTCAATTCCTTTAGTCCCTGACCAAACCTTTATTTCACATCCGTTAATATAATGTTGATGTGGACAGTTTAAATGTTACCATGATACTATAATGGCTACGTAATGTTGACACTTTTTAATTGTATTTAACATGATGTCCAAAATTGGTTCATAGGACTTAACTAAATCAAACTTAGTAGATACTATTAAATTCATATGAACCAACTTTGATCACTTTATTGACCACAATTAAAAGGTATCCACTATCCATGCTAAATAGCCATTACACTGTTAAGGTGACATTTAATTGTCAATATCAGTACTATACTAATAGTTGTGAATCGGAAGTTTGCACAAGGACTAGAAAGTCACATTTCCAAAACTGAAAGACTTAGTTGATCATTTTGAAAAATTAGGGACCAAATTTAATCATTCATTCAAATTCAAGGACTAAAATAAACATTACCTCTATAACATATAGTTACCACAAGATGTTAACAGAGAACGAGGAGGGGTGTTTTCTAGGGGTGGAAGCTACCAAAACATGTTTGTTTCCTTATTGAAAAGTTGTCTGTGTTTGAATAATTTGGTGGGCAAAATTATTGTATCAAATACTTGGGCTTTTTCTTCAAAGGGTAAAGTATACTTTTTGTCCCTGACGTTTGACAAAAGTTTCAAAATACCCAAGTTTTATTTTGTTTCAATTTTGTCCCAAAAATTTTCGATTTGCATCAAATATACCCTGACGGCTAATTTTTCAAAAATTTTAAGACCAATTCAACAACAATTTCATAAGACCAACCCTCAACACAAGTAAATCAAGCCTAATTTTCATGCATTATTGTTAGATTGGTCTTAAATTTTTTGAAAATTTAGCCGTCGAGGGTATATTTGATGCAAATCGAAAACTTCTGAGACAAAATTGAAACAAAATAAATTTTGCCAAACTTTAGGGACAAAAAGTATACTTTACCCTTCTTTAAAATAATCATAAGCTGCGTTTTGGACATCATTTCAGAAAAGCTTTTTATACAATACACAGAATCTTTTTCATTTTCCTTTTCCTTTTACTTTTTTTTAATCAAATTGACCCTAACTATTAAAACATCATATGATTAAATAATCATTCTAACCCTATATTACCATAAAAATAAGTTGATTCTCATATAATCAATTATATAAATAAGCAATGCAACAAGTAAGTTTGATTTTCCAGCTTCTCCAGCCTATTTTAAATTCCGCAAGAGTATATAAGAAAATATATGAATTAGTAATGCCAATTCTTGCCAGACTTTGCAATACTGACCAACATAGCTGGAGCAGTTGAAGCTCCATATATTCTGACAAACATCCGCAAAATGTTGAAATTATTCTCTAAAACATCATCCTGTGTGATATGAGGGCTTTTAGTCGAATTAAGATTCAGACAAGAGCATGATGACCAAAGGTTAAAAGCCTTGTACTACTGAACTCACCTCATAGTCATACCTGCAAGATTATTAGTATGAAATCAATATTTGTGTATGTTACAAACAAATTAAACACCAACAAGAACAGCAAAGTGGAACCAAAATAACCAAGAGTGAGTTTGGGATAAAAATGGGGATTGGAAACAGCCTTATAAAACACACTAAAAAATAAGAGTAATAAGACAAGTCCCGAGAAAAATAAAAATAGCAAGCAAGTCGTTTAGGAAATTTGAAATTGATTTATAAATCTCTCGGGGGAAAAAAATAAAGAGGTATCAAATAAATCCCTAAAAAATTGCATTAGTGGGCTTATAGATCCCTGACAGAATGATGAACCGTGTCTAACATCGCAATTTTTCAAGGATCTTTAAGTCCAACATTCAATTTTTCAGAAACTTATTTGGTATTTTTTTGTCAGGGACCTATAAGTCCATCAAAAAACTGTTTAGGGACCTATTTGATACTTTATTTTCTTTAAGGACCTATAAGTTCATTGCAAATTTTTCAAAGACCTACTTGTCATATTACTCAAAATAAAATAAAATTGTCATGGCAACGTATTTTTCAACCATTGTTAATACTTTTGTTGGTACAAATTGGTCTTACATTTTTATAAATGTCAGTATGGTAAAAGTTTCATTAATTCCAGAGAAGAAACTAGAAAGGATACCTTTTTCAGTTAAAAGCATGAAAGAACAAAAAGCAGTCCTTATAATGCAACCATTTCACTACATCTTAATGCATTTTTACTGAATATCTAAAAATTCTGATATTTAAACATATATAAATGAAAATAGAAAATATTACTATTTGAGAGGCAAATACAAAATTCTCCCATGTTTGAATACATAAATATGATATTATATTATCCAACATCAACAAAATCAAAAGAAGTACTAACAGATCATCAGAAACTTCCACCAAGAACTCTGAAACTGAAAGAAACTCCATATGCAACTCCTCAACCTTCAACTCATATTCACAGAACAGAATTATCCTGATGAGATATATATCAGCTAACAAAAGTTATGTCGCTTTATGCACAGATTTATGTTGCCCCTTCGAGTAATATCTTAGAAAAAATCAGATGCCCAACTCAGAATATAATCACATAATAAAATGATTAAGATTTTGATGAAGAATGCAGTATCAATAAAGCATTTTTTTTGCTTATTATTTGTACCTCAGCTCCTCGCAGTTGATATAGGAGAAGATTCAACACTCGATAATCAAAAGACTTCAAATGAATAGCCTTCATGACATCTTCAATAAGAATCTAGGTAACAATTTATTTATTAGATTCTACATATGGAACTTTATGAAGAAAATGGTTTAATGTATACCTATCTTGAGTTATAAGTGTACCTCTTTTTCGTTTACAAGCGCGTAACAAAGTTTTCTTTCAAGAGCCCAATACTCTTCTCCAAGTGTAAGTTCTTCTCTTATCCTAAGCTCATCAAGCAAAAAGAATAGAGTACCAACTTAATCTCATCCTCAGCTACTTGAGGAGTCTTGAGTGTTTTATAAAGGCAGAATGTATACCTGTCTGTCAAAAGACCTTTATGTTTGAGAAGTGTCACCAGTGGTTGAACAGGATCATTTGAAAAGTAGGAAGCCAACACTTCGGTTGTTTTCTGCATACAAAATTTAATTATATTGGAAAGTTGAAAATTATTACTTTAAACATTAAGATTAATAAATTTCCTCTATATAAGTTCCAAATGCAGTCAACCACCTCATCTTTTCCTCCATGTACAGACTTTCCATTGGTTGGTGTAGACAGCAGTTTCTCATTCATTTTATCAAGCTGCATATAAATAGCCGTGAATTTTAAGCAAAATAGGAGCTTTTGCAGATTTCTTACTGACCCCTTAGAATTTTGCAGAATATCGATTTCCGAAATTATTAGATGGTCAAATGTATGAACACAAATAATCTCAAACAAACAAAAAAAAAAATACATGTTTCCTAGCAAAAGAAAATATTGCATCAAATTCAGTGCCCAAGCTACCAATTTTAACCTAGTCTACCTAAACCCATGCATGATATTTCTAATAACATAATAAGCCTCTAAAGTCTAAATCCTAATGGCATCCAGGGCTGATTTCAAATTCTCAACCTTAGCTGCCTTCATCATATTAGTCAAGAATCTAGAGTCCACAAACTCAAAGCAAATATGAGCTGCTCTGAAACTGTTCAGGGCCGTTGCACAATGCCTTTTGGCATTTGACATTATGGTCCTTAAATAGGCCAAACCTGAGACAATGAGGAGTTATCCAAGCCAATGCAATTTATCAATCATTAAGTTGCAGTCAAATAATATACTTATCCAATTACACCATCTGACTAAATATCCATCGCATCAATTGCCAAAATGATACATAAACCGGTGTTGTCTTAAGCACCTCTTGCTTGAGGTGCTCTAACTTTTAGGCCTTCCAGCCACACTTGTTTTTACGTTCATTGTTTGTTCCACACATGCAATGGAATCCATGCAGGGAAGAAAAAAAAGAATAAAAGAAAGTATGGCTAAATTTAATAGCATCAATCTAATGTGTATGGATGTACCTGATAGATATAACTTTCTGTGAATGAAAGAATAGGCAAGTATTTGAAGACTGTTTGTGGCTTTGTTACATCCAATTCATGAAACATAAAATAAGATCTGCACTGGAAAAATAAGTTTATATTACAATCTGAATGATAGAGCAAGTTAGCTACGCTAATTTGTTGAAACAGTATGAAACATTCTACCAAACTTATCATGGAAATTATGTACCATAAAGAAAGCTGAAATCTCAGACATGTCACACCTTATCTTTCAATTAATACAGAACACAGTAGCATATAAAGTCCACAAACCTAGAATTATTAAGATAATAATCAACTTAGTTTATGCATTCCAAAATTTGTCTTCTGAGATTCAACATGCAACTATCTGCACATTTTCTAAATTCATCAAGCAACACATGAGAATAGCATGATCACAGCAAAGAGGTTTTTGTTTTGTAACTATACTTACAAAATCCTCAAGGGTGGAGTTTGCTTTTTCCATGGAATCCAGACTGACCATGGCCTTGTTTTCATTATAACTTTGCAATAAATTATACTCCAATTGATTGCAACCATGGAAGGCATTTTCAACATGATTTTGTTGAAAACCTAAATGCAAGTGGAAATTCAAGAAAATTACTATAATATGATGAAATTAAAGCATGTATCAAAGCATATGAAGGAAAGAAATGAGAAATATAGAATGAATCAGGAGTTACTACGAGGATTCCAATTGAGATTTTAAGAGTCTTCAACATGTCAAAGTTATTTTCAATAAAATTCAGCCAAAGTTGTAAGTAGGAAGATACAAATAATCCATGGTAAAGGCAGGAGTAGGAGGTATTTGAGTGCAGCCACACATCATAGGTAGATACAAATTTGTTGTATATTCCAATTTCACTCAATGTCCTTCAAGTTTTTAGACATCACAAGAGAAAAGAAAGAAAAGCATCACTATCTCTTAGCCAAAGAAACCCCATGATGCCACCAAGGTTACAAATTTATAGTCCCTAATGGACCGCTTGGATGCCAAGGAAAGGAAAAAGGATTACTGGTTTCAAAAAAAAAAAATCTCCCTTCCTTCTATTTACAACTCAGAAGCTGAAAAACTGAACTTTCCCTCGTTCATTTTTATGAGCATTTCAAAGTTATTACGCGTCAAGATGATTTTGAACAACCAACCTAAGCAAATAACATTCATTAGTGAACTACCATCTTCCCTTCCTTTCATTTTTCCTTTGGAAATGTCTCTGTAATAATTCATCATCATATTTATTGTATTTTGCAGACTCATAAATTAGTATATATTTTCTTAAACAAAAAAAAGAAACTCCCTCCAAATTCGATTTCCCTCTTTTGGGGGGTGAAACTTTCCAACCAACATAGCAATGGAAGAAATCTAGAAATATCCGCTTCGGCAAAGATTAAATACCATCGTTTTCTTGCATGGCGACGAGGTCTTCACTTATCCAAACAGACGCTTCTTCCAGAACTTCAGAGGAGAGCTGCAAAAAATGAAAGAAGAAAACTGAAACAAGAACTCTAATTCAATCAGGAGAGATGTGGAACTCACTCGAGGCATAAGGTCAGAGAGCAATGAGCACTTGTCGTTGATGGAAAGGTCTCCGCCTCCGCAGGGTTGTAACTGAAACGCATGTCGTTTTGAGCAATGAAGAAAGCGGAGGTTATGAATTGTAGAGTAGAGTGGGGATTTCGGATTTGGGGACTGACCAAGAAGAGCATGAGATTAGCGAGGAAGCGGCGGCCATGATCGTTGGAGGATGAATGAGTCACGAGGAGGGCACGTGATTCCATGAATTGGACCATCCTCTGCACTTTCTCAAGCTTCCGTAACTCTTCCATTCTCAGCTTTGCTGCCTCAGCTGCTAGACGGTACACTACTAGTTTACTGCCCACAGCGTCAACGACGCCGTTCCATTAATTTAATTTAGAGTAGGATATATTTTTTGTTTTTGAAATTTGTTAAAAAATTTGCTAAAAATTTAAAAAATATAGTTAATTTTTATTTTATTTTAAAAATTTTTTTAAATATATTTTTGATGGCTAATTCTTCAAAAATTTTAAGATTAATTCAATAATAATTTCACAAAAATAACTTTTAACACACGTAAATTAGATATAGTTATCATACATTATTATTGAATTAATTTTAAATTTTTAAAATTTAACTACTAAAACTATATTTGATAAAATTTACAAATTTTAAAATTATTGCTCAACTTTTTTCCTGTTCCTCATCATCATTTACCCATGTTTTCTTCTTCTTCCCTAATAAACTCCTCCTTATTTCCGTTTTACCGCCGCCTTTACCTTCCTCCTCGGCGGCGAGGGCACATCCTCTGACAGCCAATCGCTTTACCGCAAACCCAGGAACCTGGCTTACCTTCAGCAACCGGATTTCGTGAAGATGATGCAGGATATTTAGAAGGACCGGAACAATTTGAATCTTTATCTAAAGAGGTAAATACTAAATCAGTATTCGAAAGATTCTGACGTTGGCAAAATGGTATGACAAAAGTGACCAGCTGCCAATTGAGTTACCTGGAGTTAAGGTTTAGGGGGTGACGTGTCAGTTAACAATTATCATATACAAAATTTACCCACTTTTAATTCTTATAATTTTAAAAAACTCCAATTTCAATTTTTTTAAAAAACCCTAATCCTCTTTTTTTTCCCTAAAACTCTCATCTCTTTTTCTAAATCATCATCATTTTCTAAAACCCTAATCTCCTTTTTTTTTCTTCTTCTTTTTCCTCTCAATGATGCTATTTTTGGGAATCAGGTAGTGATTAACGAGGCTCTTGTTGTAGTTGTGGTGGTGCTGGTGATAGCGGCAGAGGGGGTGAGATCTTCTGCAGAGGCATCGCATGGAAGACCCTGTGTTCTTGAGACAATGGTTCAGTTTGCGATTGGGAAGGCGTGTGAAGAGGGAAAATTGGTGGCAGAGATTCGCGATCCAAGGAAAGGTGTTTGCCTTTGGCTTGGAACCTTCAACACCACCAAAGAAGCCACTAGGGCCTATGACAGAGAAGCTCATAAGATTCGCGGAAGGAAAGCTAAAGTGAACTTCCCCAACGAGGATGACGAACACTCCATTCAACAATCTTGCAACATTATTCCAAACCTTCCTCTTCCTCCCATTTGAAGATCGAGTAATCATCTTCCTCTGTATCAATATGGTGATGCCAACAACAACAACATGAACAACTAGCCAAGGATTCTGAACCTCAAATTAGAGTTTGGTTACGATCTGAATTATGGAGGAGCTATTGGTGTTGGTGGTTCCATCAATACAGACCCATTTGTGAGTTGTGTTGATGATAATTCTGAGTATGAGCCTGGTTTTGGTTTGACATCGGAGGTGGCAGGTGGGTCAAGTGGTGATCAATAACATCAAGAGGAGAAGAAGAGCTACGAGGTGGAGAAGCTTTTGGAGGAGCTAATGGCATATGAGAAAAAAAATGAGAAATGAAAAAAGGGTTGAGTCTTGAGAAGAAAGGGTTGAGTATCAAAGAAGTATCTTTGGTTAGAAGAATAAGAAGAAGGAGGAAGGTAGAGGTAGCAACAAATGAAAATGAAGAGGATTTAATTGGGAAAGAAAATTGGTGGATGATGATGAGAAAAGAGAAGAGATGAGAGTTTCAGAAGAAAGGGGATTAGGGTTTTTAAAATTTGAAATTGGGGGTGTTTTTAAAATTATAAAAATTAAAAGTGATTAAATTTTGTAATTATTGTCATTGTTAACCAACACGTCACCTTTAAACCTTAACTCCAGGTAACTCAATTGATGGTTGGTCATTTTTGTCAAATTTTAAAATCTTTCAGGGATCATTTTGTCAGTAACAAAGATCAAGTACCATTTTGTTAGCGCCAGAATCTTTCGAGTACCAATTTGGTATTTACCTCTTATCTAAAATATCTAAGCATAATGCAAGCCATTGGTGTTTTGCTCAATATGAATATCCAGACGCATGATGATGGTAACGAAAATATGGCAGAGGCGGAGGCAATTCCTTTAGCTTCGTCTCAGTCACCACAGGCCCAGGCGTACAAGAGAGGAAGTGAGCTGCTACTGCTGCATAAGAGACTTTGAAGCCGGCAGAGCTAGAGATGACGGATTTGACAAAGGATGAGAAAAAGAAAAAGGAGAGGAGAGTTTGGCTCTGAAGGAGAAGGAATCTGGTAATGCTACTTAAATCAGTTTGAGATTGCGATTAAACATTACTCGAAGGCTATGGAGTTGGTCGGGGAAAGGATGAGGAGGAAGGTAGAGGTGTGACGAATGAAAATAAGGAGGAGTTTATTGGGGAAGAAGAAGAAAACATTGGTAAATGATGATAAGGAAGAGGAAGAAATGAGAGTTTTAGAAAGAAAAAAAAATACTAGTATTTTTAGAAAATTGAAATTGGGGTGTTTTTAAAATTATAAAAATTAAAAGTATGGTAACTTTTGTAATTATGTTAATTGTTAATTGACACACCAGTGTTTAATCTTAACTCTAGGTAACTCAATTGATTGCTGGTCATTTTTGTCAAAATTAATCTTCTGTTTGGGAGTTTTTTGTTAATAACATCTTTCAGGTATCATTTTGTCAGCGCCTGAATCTTTCGGGTACCGATTTGGTATTACTGACAAAAAAAATACTCAAAAGTTTATATTACTGACAAAAAAATTTAAAACATGTTAATGACAGAATCCTCGAAAGATTTTAAAACGCAATGAAAATAACTAGATATTAAATATATCAGTATACTACACATACAATTTTTTTGGCAACCAAGTCCAATCAAGTTGGCTCAAGCCCAATAACACGTGTTGGCGCCACTATTCACTAAGGCAAAGAGACGTTTTGAAGCCATGCATATTAATATGAAAAACGGCTCCTCTCTTTTCCTTAATACTGCAACAAAGAAACTTCAAACGACACTCAAAATCCCTCAAAAAATTGTGAAAATCTTCGCAAAAACTCAAAAAAATTTTGGAGCTACGTTCGAAATCTTCAACAACAAACATCGAAAGAGAAGATGAAAGATTATTGAAGGTCAATCGTCCATATTTTTTTCACTTTTCTCTTTCATATTTTTTATCACGAATACACTAAATAGTCATATTTCTATGTATTTAGTATATTCAATTTATGTTCTCGCGATAACGTAGAAATGAATGTACTCTTTATATTGTTCATTTGTGATAGCTGTGTTTGGTCGGTGTAAGAATGTTATTGTAGTACTTCTGCTGTTATTTAACCTATATTAATCTTTTTTTTTTATTCAAAATTGATTTGCATGTCTTTTTTGTTCATGTTTGAGTGATTTGCATGTTTTGAACTAAGTTTGTATCAAGTAATTAGTAAGTACTTTCGGTGTATTTTGACTGAATTGAGGTATAATTGATGTTTTTATCCTAGATTTGGTGTAATTAGGCCATAAAAGGTTGCTGTAGTGATTCTGTTGTCATTTTGTGCATGCTTGAGTGATTTTTATGTATTCTTGTGTATGTTTGAGTGATTTTCATGATTTGAACTGAGTTTGTGTCTATTAATCAGTAAATACTTTCGGTGCATTTTGATTGAATTGAGGTATAATTGGTGTTTTTGTCTTGGATTGGGGTGTAATTAAGCCATAGAATGTTGGTGTAGTGATTATGTTAATATTTTGTCCATGTTTGAGTGATTTACATGCTTTGATCTGAGTTTGTTTCTAGTAATTAAGAAGTACTTTTGATGCATTTTGACTGCATTGAAGTAAAATTGGTGCTTTTATCCTAGATTTGGTGTAATTAGGTCGTAGAAAGTTGTTGTACTGCTTCTGGTTTTATTTTGTACATGGTTAAGTGATTTTCATATGTTTTTGTGCATGTTTGAGTTATTTGCATGCTTTAAATTGAGTTTCTATGTAGTAATCAAGAAGTATTTTCAGTGAATTTTGATTGAATTGAGGTGCAATTGGTGTTTTTGTCCTATATTTGGTGTAATTAGGCCATAGAAAGTTGCTGTAGTGTTTTTATTGTTATTTTGTGCATGTTTGAGTGTATTAATTAAGAAGTACTTTCAGTGCAATTATGAGTTAAATATAGTGTTGTTATCTATTAACCTAATTTTTTATTCCTTACAACAAAATGACAATAAAAAAATTGTTGAGAAGAGCATCTAAAAAAAAAGGTACCAGTATAAAATGTAATCATATATATATATATATATATATATATATATATATATATATATTAAAATAACTCCATCTTTGTTGTATAAATATAGTTATATAACATAATTTTCATTTATTTACAGAAAACTCATGATTTGCGATACTCCACAAGATTGATATCAGATATATTCAACAAAATGAGTGATAAAAAGAAAACTCTTGTGGACGAATTAGGATTTGGTGCGATGAGACATATCCCGAACTTGAATGTGACACATAAACTGCTAAAAGAAACAAGCTGTAAGACCCGGTTAATTAATGGCTAATTAACCCATAAATGAGAATTTATTCTAGAAAGCCAAAAATGTTATTTTTATGGCTAAATGTGATAGAGGAAATTGAGACGAGAATTTCGGTACCAATTTTATAGAAATCGGACCAAGATTGGACCGAACGGGCCAAACCGGACCAACCGGACCCAAAGTGGGCCCTTGGCCCAACATAACTAAACCAAAACCCTAGTTTTCAGCACTCTCTCTCCTCACACAACACCAAAACACGCTGAAAATTGAGATGGAAGGGGGAAGAACACTCTCTCAAGTTCTTTCTCTCACTTGATCTTCAAACCACCATAACTTTTGATCTAGAGCTCCGATTGCCGCTCCGTTTGCGGCCACGCGTTCACCGCGGAGAGCTCTACAAAACCCATACAATCAATCTTGAGGTAAGCCACGTTTTACTGTTCGAAATTCCAGCCCTTGATTTCGAGTTTCATGAGCAAAAATGTTGAGATTTTGGGTTCTTTGATGTTATAGGACCCAACTCTCTTGAAGGAGAAGGTTAATCTTGTCTCCTTGGACCTTGGGTGTGGTAAGATTCTCAACCCTAGTATAATTTGTTGTTCTATGATGTTTGGGTATTGAGATGTTGTGTATGGGTATGATGATTGTGGCTTAGGTTGTGTATATGTGAATATTGGAGCTTGATTGGTGATTTTGGAAAGCTTGGAAGAGGGTTTTGTGTGATAAAATCTGTTCTTGGAGGTGTTGATACCTTGAGAGCTTGTGGACAAGTGGTTTGGAAGTGCTCCGGTTGAGCTTGGGGAATCGGCTAAGGTATGGTTTTAGTTTCCCGTATCTAATATGTAATGTGGTAGGAAATACTTAGGCTAGAGGCCCTAAGATAGGCATTGAATTGTTGGTGTTGTTGAATGGTTGAAATATATGATGTGTTCATATATGTGATTATGAATATTGATGCCTTGATTGTGTGAAATATGAGAAATGCATGTTGTGATATATGCTTGATGGATGATTGAGGTTGAATTGATGGGTGGTACCATGTTGATGGTGAGTATGATGTTGCTTATGTATAATGATGGTTAATTGGAAATGGTATTATTGGAAATTGGGATGAGGAAGGATGTATGACATGATATTGTGTTTGTCCTTTAGCCATTTGATTGAGAAGTGTTAAAATGGTTGGATGTGGTTTTGGAAACCTTGGTAAAGTGTCAATGTGTGAGTTGAGGATGGCTTGTTGTTGATTTTGGTACATTTTGAATGATTTCAAAGAGAAGGATTGAAATTGGCATGTTTGATTGATTTTGAAAAGAGTTGAAAGTGGCTTGTTTTGAAAATGGCACCTTGTGGTTTTGTATAAAAACATGGTTTTTGGGCATACTTTGACGGGACATAACTTGGACTACGGATCTTTGATTTGTGCCAAATCTGTTTAGAAATGAAATTGGATCCGGGATGTCCATGCCGTTCGAAGAACGAGTGAAAAACGATTTAAAATGAGGAAGTTATGTCTGTCGGAAGATTGGGGTTTGAATCTGTAAATTCTGCAGCTTTTAACTTAGAAAATTTTTAGCAGAATGACCCCTCGCGCGTAGGCGCACTTGGTGCGTACGCGCCGTTCTTCGAGAAAGCGCCATCCACGCGTGCGCGTGGAGTGCGCGTACGCGTGGACCTGTTTTCATCCCAAAGTTGATTTTTGAGTTTTAAAAGCCAAATTTCATACTTCTAAGCCTCCGATCTCACCACTTATGTCTTAAATCATTATGATATGCCTAGCATGAGAAAAAGGGCTAGTGAATGTGGTAACTTGCGAGTGAAGCAAGGGAAAAATGAATGATCATTGAGGATCAAAGATGATTATGTGAGATGCGGATAATGGCGGTGGAAGTGCTTGTTGTGCCATGGGCCGAAGGGCCGTAATTGTTAATGAATTGGCTGGTTATGGATTTAACCGTGAGCCGGATGGCTAGATTATTGCCGTGTTACGGCGGAGCCATGTTTATGGCCAAGTATAAATGCATATATGATGTTGATTGAATTGTGAAGGTTTGCACTTCCACCATTGGAGATGAGGGTTTCCCTGGGTAGTAGCAATGGCTAGCCACCATGTGCTCCAGGTTGAGACTCGAAGCTCTTTTGACCCTATGTCGTAAGTGTGGCCGGGCACTGTGAAAGGCCCGGATGAGCTCGCCCCCATAAATATTCACCAGTGATGGTGATGGATAAATATTCACCAGTGAGGGTGATGGATATGGATCATGATTATGATCAAGTTTATGATGAGTATAACTCGAGTTGGGGATGCACGACAGAGGGACAGTCCAATGGCTAGCTACCAGGACTTGTCGGGTTGGCTCTATAACCGACAGATGATATCATCAGCCACTAGGGACAGGCATGCATCATAAGCATACTACATGAATTGTTTGAGATTGCCTATTTGACTGCATATTACTTGCTAATTGCCTAAATGCCTTATCTGTTCCTATTTGTAAATCTCTTGTCTGATATAACTGTGTTTGCTATATTATACTCCTGCTGGTGGTTGGGAGGTCTGAAGGAATTGGAAAGGGAAGTATTAGTTAGACTGAAGAATCTTTAGTCAGTTGCCACTTACGGTTTAGCTTGTTTATAAGCTTTGATATTATCTGGAGGAAGTTCTAGGATTGCCTTCGGCTTTCCTCTATTATTATGTATTATATATGTGGAAGCTGTTACCGTGCTGGGGACCTCTGGTTCTCACCCATGCGGATTTTGTGGTTTTCAGATGCAGGACGCGAGGCTTCTCGTTGAGGCATGCTGGGGACTTCGGGATTAGCGAAGATTCTTGTTCTCGGGACTCTATCTTGATTTATATATCTTGTTTAGATACTTTTATCTCCATTAAATAATACAAACTGTGATGACTCCTTCTAGAGGGGATTTTGGAGATTAGGTTTTCGGTATTTATGTCCCTTTGGGTTTTCCTTGGGGTTTTCCTTATTTTATTATATGTATATATTGCTATGCTCGAACCGGTTACCTTCGCAGCCGGATTTTGAGTCTTGATATTCCTGTTTTTGATACTCTTTATATATACGATCTTGCGTTAGCTTATCCTTTGCTCGTTGTGTTAGTGATCGGAGTGTTGCGCTTTCGAGTTGCGGTTTTTGTTTATCCCTTTTTTCTACAAGGCTCCTAGTTATAATCAATCATTCATACTACTATACGTACTAAATTTTTGTTTTAGAGGTCGTAATACCTTGCCATCTCTGAATTATGACTTAAGCATAAGTCTCTGTATGGTAGGGTGTTACACAAGCTAATTCCTTTATTTGTATAATAGCTCCTTAGACACAAAGTACGAAAAAATCAAGACCACTTCTGATAAGATAAGGGATGCTCTTGTCTTAAATGCATCAGATAAAAATTCCTTTTGTAATCTATTCTATCAATCAAATTTCGGTATTTTTTACATTATTTTTATGTTATTAAAATATTTTTGCTACTGTTGTAAGGGATTGCTTTAATTTCCAAACAAAATTATTTATAAAGAAATCAATGAAGAGCAGAAGCAAAGTGTTGAAGGCTTTAAAGGTTCTTCTTTATCATTTTTGACAATCTTTAGTTCAAATGAGTGTGGATGGACCTGAAAATCAAATGAAATTCAAGAGAACATTCATCCTATTCATCTAGAAGTGCTTCTTGTTGCAAAGCAAAATTTTTCCAATCCACATGCCACCAATTTTTTATGTGAATACCATACAAGAATGGAATTGGGTTGCTCATGTGCTCAACTTCCTCATCTAAGGAATCAAATGGCACAAATTGAAAAACAAATATGCAATTGATGGATGTTTCTTTGCACTTATGATTATATATTTTCATGAGTCCAAATACATTAATAGCCCACCGAATAGAATTTTCAGACCACCATGGATAGCACATTGAACAAGGGAGATGCTAGTTAAGAGGATAAAACGTGAGGCGAAAGATAAAATGGTAACTCAAAATTAATCATATTCTTAAAATTTCTGTGCAATTATTTAAAATATATTGTTCTAATTAAATAATTTTTTAGTTTAGGGCCTCGTAAGAAGAGCACAGCAGAGAGAAAAAAAAACAAAAAAAGAAGAAACCTATTATATTGTATTTTTCTTCGAAAAATGAAACCGATTCTGAGTATCAGTTTGATTCTAAATCTGACTATGAGGAGACACCAAAGAAAAGAAAACAATCACAAAGAATGGCAAAGAAGTGTTATTTTTCGATGTCATTTGTAAATATTTATTGTGTTTATTTACCTCGTGTATTTGCACTTTTTTAGGATGGAATCCAAAAAGAGAAAACATGTTATTGTGGATTCATCTTCACAAACAGAGACTAACTCTGAAAATGAGTAGGATTCAGAAACTACTATTTTAAAACTATGATTTATTTTTTCATCAAAATTTTCTGCATAAATAAAAATTTTTGTATGTATTGTCAAAATTGAAGAAATTTAGAAAAAAACAGAAAAAAGGATGAAGAAAAAAAAGTGATAAGCCTGCAGAAGAGTATGTGTTGATTTCGGTGTTATTTGTAAATATTTATTGTGTTTATTTGTCTGATATTTCTTTGCTTTTCCAGGATGCAGGCCAAAGAGGTAACTCCATCAAAAAAAAAGTTTGTTCAGCTTGAAAAACCAAAAAGTGTCCATGATTCAAGAGAAGCTCACTATGATTCTTTACAAACGTAAGATTTAATATCTTATATTGTTTCTTTACTAAAATTTCCTAAAACCTGATGTAATTAGTCTAGTTTTACTAAATAATATTTATTTTGTCCTTAGAGTGTCACCTATAAATCTGTCAAGTGAGAATGATCCTGTGTTTCAACCACATTCAAGCTTTCAGGGGTTTGTAAATGCACTAATTAATCCAACATAATTTCTCTTACCATTTCTTTATTTCTTGTCCTACCATAATGTGCTTTTTAATTTGATATTAAAAAAAACGCCGCTAAGATTTTTTTAAGAAAAAAGGCATGAAAAAAGAAGAAAAAGAGTTTGCAACTTACAACTACGTAAGTTCTCATAAAACAAAAGTCTTGTTATCATTCAATGATTGAGTTGCTCTATTGATATAATTTTGGTGCATTTCAGATTCAAAGTACAAGAAAAAAGACTGGATGAAGCCAATCCTGTTGAGGAAGCTATACCAATTAAACGAGAATGGAGAAAGAGCTCTAACTGCAGGAAAGGATGAAAGATTCACCAACATCTGTCAAGTGAGTAAAGTATTCAGTTTAGTTCATAATAATAAATATTTATATTCCATTTAATTTTATTGACTTAATTGTCACCGAATTTTATTTAGTATGAGTAGTCCAACTATTAATGTTAGGACTGATCCCGAAGATCAAATACTTGTGCTGCGAAAACAATCTCAGTCTCAATCCAAACTACTGAATATGTGAGTTTTTCAATTTACTTTCCTATTTTAATCATTGAGTTCATCATTTGCACCGAAATTTGTTAAGTATCACTCTTGAATGTTTATTGTTTATCTTCATTAGAGTGCCACTCCAAACAATTGCCCCTTCAGTAGAAATCTCTATCTCCATCCCTCCATATACTAAACAACAAATTGCGCAATCTCCCACAAATGAATATATGCAAGAAGAGGCTATTAATGCGTTAGTTCTAGTTAAATTCCTTTTCGGTGTTTTATTAAACAATTTTATGTCTCATCCTGCAGTCCTCCATAACCTCATCAAGAAGCTCCTAAGGAAGCTCTCCCAAAAGAAACTTAGCATGAAGTCCCTCTTAATGCATAAGTTTTAATTAATTTTTTAAATAATTTTGAGGCATTCTTAAAAGATTTTATGTGTCATGCTACAGACCTCCAAGACTAAAAATTTTAAAGATGGATTATTAATGGTTGTAAATGCTACATTGGATGATGACTTTGGTGTACCATCCTTTTATCTTGGCATAAGTCAATCAACCAATGAAACTACAATTACTCAAGAGGATGAATCACTAGCTAACAAGAGAAAATTCCCAAAAATTAGAACTCAAGAGAGCCCTGTGTTGGTTGATGAGTTGGAAAAGCTGGTTGAGATTATGGATGCTGGAGTTGCAACAACATTAAAATTTGCAAGGAGACAAGTCTACAACCGATGCAAGTAGACGTGCAGCCAAGTCTGAGCTTCCTTAAAAAGTTCAAGATTACAGTAAAGCAAAAGAAAATAACGAACGAGCTTAGGGATTCATTGGGCCACAAATATCAAGACTTTCAAAGATGAGAGCAGCAATTAATGGGAGATCATATTCGGGTTGAATCATGAAAATCTATTCGAGAACTAGATATTACTTTACATCTTTAAAACCAAAAGAATTTGTAGAAAATCTGGTTCTGCTATAACACTAATGTTTTTTCTTACAAGTTATTGTGCCATATATGTAATACATTTGGGTCCTTTATTTTCATAGGTGGTCTCCGCGGTATGCCAACTTCTCAACAAGAAAAAATCTAAAAGATTTTAAGCACAGAGATACTATGTCTCATCTGATATTGTGGTAAGTTCTACTACCATTAAACTTTAATCTCAATTTTTGGTGCATTTTGAAAATATATTGTATGCTAAAGTGATTATTTCGGTGCAGAATAACATGTTGATGAAGTTTAAGAATAACATTAATCTAGCAACCAAGAAGGCCTACAACATCAATGAATATAAGGAGTACCTCTCTTTTCTAAAAAAAAAAAACTAACATCTCACCCATTTGTAAGTTTTTATTTTTAAAACTTTTTAAATAATTCTTTCATTATGTGTCATTTAGACTAAAATATTGTTCTATTTAACCAAATTTCAGCTATTTGTCCTAATTTGTCATGGAGGACATTGGTGACTGTGGATTATAGATGTGTAAAAGAAAATCTTATGTGTTTGACTACATTCATAAGGAATCTCCCAGTAATAAGAGAATAAAAATGAATAATTTGCGGTAAGTTATTTACATAATGAATATTTCTATTTTCTTTATCTTATTTATGTTCTTTTTTTGAAATGAGTTTGTGCGTTGTAATCATTAATTAATTTTGGTGCAATTCTGTGTCACGTAACGTGCACTTATTTTGATCACTTTTTTTTATCTAAAATTAATTTGTACTTCTTCTTATGTTTGATTTTTTGTAATTTTCAGAGCTTGATGATATCAAAAATGAAGGTGTATGCTAAAGCAAAATCTTTGGTAGACAATCAAGAGGGCATGGAAGCACTATATATTTCAATCAGTGGTCAACGAACAACGTAAATAATGTTACTTTGCTTTCCTGTTTTTGTCCTATTAAACATGTTTTACGTTGTTATTTCATTTTTTTATTAGCTAGGATTGCAAAATATATGTCATGAAATGGTTGGAGACAATTAATCCCAAAAAGGTCAAGAAAAAAAATATACATGAAAAAATTGAAAACAGGTAAGTATTATTAAAAATAGATAATTTTTTTACTTCCAAATTAACATGAATTAAAAATAAGTTTATTTTAATTGTAGGAACAACAAGTTGATCGTTTCAGAGTGGAATATGTTTCGATTGTTCTCTTTAACGAAATAAATCAATTGAAAAATAAAGTCATTGTTGAATCTAAAGCCATAAGACTCTCGAAGCCATCTGCTGCAATATCAAGTGATTCAAGTCCTTTCTGTAAATATTCATTAGGAGATATAAAAAGTGTATAAATTGAATGTTGTAAATTGTTAAGAATTTTTACACTAGTTGAGTATTGAATTATCTGTATACTGTATAGTTAAAACAAACACATCCTTTGCATATTTATAAATATTCAATCGAAGTTTTTGATGAATTTCTTTGCCAAATTAAACTTCTATGAACCTTTCTGTATTGTGTTGCAAAATCTAAAGCCATATTAATCAAAGTTCATATTATTTAGGTTTAATATATTTAAGAAACAACAAATGCATCGAAATTTGTTCACATTCCCACCTGAAACTATTTACCATTAAACAATTGAAAAAAGTAATTTAAAAACCAACAGTAACTTGATAAATGGAACAACACAACACAATTTAGAAAGTAATCTCATTTCTATTAAAATAATAAAAATATTGCATTAATTGCACCGAAATTCATTCAAATAAATACCGAAAAATCTATCTTATTTCCTGGAATCTCTAAACTGATAATTCATAATTTGTCCATGATAAAGACTGAAATTTAATTGTACCACTGATCCACTATCTAAAAGGTTCAATTGAAAAAAGTAAATTGTATATTAGCACAACTATTAACATGCACAAAGACAATTTTACCTAATTAAAACACATCAATTTTAGCTCATTTAGAACTTTCTTTTTCTTTTTCTTTGAACCATTTGCAATCTATATTTTAGTATGGTCATGTATCTAGCGCGATCAAGCTATCATGGATCAGATAAATCTGTGATACGGAGGCGTTGGACACTGTAGAGTATGTGCAACGCTATGTTCGATGTCACATATTCTGCTTGATTGATACCATTTTATTTCCTGACAAGTCGATGTCGATAGTGAGCTGCAAGTACTTGCCCCTGTTGAAGAATTTTTCAGAAATCAGATCTTATAGTTGGGGATCAGCATGTTTGGCGTATCTATATAAGTCGTTATGTCGAGCCTCACATTATGATATGAACGAGATGGATGGTTCACTAGTGCTGTTGCATGTCTGGACATGGGAGTGAATGTCTTGGCTAGCTCCGATTCCAGCACCCGTTCCTCCAGATGGAGTCTTTCCGTTGGCACGAAGGTAAAATTTTTTCTTCAAGCATGAAATAGAATTATTACATGATGTATTACAATATTAAATTATTATTGTTATGTTTCTAATTAGAAAGTTTAATTTTTCAGGTGGATTAACTGGAAGCAACACTAGAAGCATAAAGAAATGAAAGTAGCACAGCTTAAGCAGCTGCTGGGCGATATGCAACCTGAAGCGGTAATAACTAGAAATCTAGAAATATAATAAAAATTAGTATCACTGGTTTGTAGGCATTTTGTTTCATGCACTTACAATATCAAGCAAAATAACGGAACTTATTTGTTTTTTTTTTTTTGTGCAAAAGAATCTTATTAACAACTACTTAAAGACATGCGAAATCTTGAAATAATCAACATTCTTTTAAAAAAAAAAGTAATTTAACCAACATTCTTTAGAAAATGATAGAGTCACATACTTAGGTTTACAAACTCAGCAAATTCTGGTGTGTGTATAGCGTCGAAATCCAAAGCACTCATGAAAGATGGCACATCGAAAGAATGTTGGCTTACAGCCGTGTTTATTGAAGCATAAACTTCCCTATCAGTACTCTCGTCCTTTCCGTCGCTTCCTCCCAACATGTCATTGTTGGCTAAGAACTCTTCTTTACTGTTACTATTGTTTTCTTCCCAGTTTATGTTGTCTCCTTCACTTAACAACGATTTGTCTGCTTTGTGGCTAATAGCCAATTACTCGAACTCAATATACAACTCTAGGATCGACACATGAGCTTGATTTTGTCTATAAATCATTAACATCTCTAGCATAGTGGCTTCATCAGCCACATTCATTAATTGAAATTGTATCACACCATTGAAAACCATCATTGGTTGCCTATATAAAATACTACTAACGCTTTTTAAAATATCTTTGTGTATGTATTGATATAATCTATTTTTTCACTCTGCAAATGACAACGTGCAAGAAATAGTAAAAGAAACTAGACTTTTACAAATAAATTTTACACCCTCGGTTGTATATGATATAACCTCACCAACAATTTTGGATGAATAAATTTTAAAGACAATTTTGATTTTGGGATAAAATTATTAAGACCAAAATCATACTTAATTCTAGAAATAAAAACGGAAATCATACAAACCACTGCCAGTAAACTTTTTCCGTCAAACTCGAGCTCGCTGCAGTAGTGCACGGTCAACATAACAGAGTAGCTAAAAGGGTAGAAACGGTCTAGCTCGCTATTCTTCTAGCACTAATCACCCAAGAAATGAAGCAATCGTCCTAAATAAAAGGTTAAATTACACAGTTGGTCCCTACAGTTTCAGTGAAATTGCAAATTAGTCCTTACACTTTAAAAGTTTATAATTGGATCCCTAAAGAGAATTAAAATTTACAATTTAATCCCCGTTGTTCAAAAAGTATTTGATTTAACAGAATATTCTTAGAATGTTCTCTATTTTAAACATGTGAGCTGCACATGTTTGACAACAGGGACCAATTTATAATTTTAGTGAAAGTATGGAGACCAACCATGTAATTTAACCATTTAAAATGACCAAAAACTCTCTAGACTATCTGAACCCACCCCGCCCCTCCCCAACTCTCTCACTCTCACTTTCTCACTTTCCAAACTGACACCCCAATCCTATCGCTCTCTATCTCTCACCTCGGTTCACCGTCGCCACGCCGGATCCACTGCATTTGTGCTCACGAGTCAGGTCTCGCCTCTTGCCTCCATCTTGTCTCTCTCATCAGACAACTTTTTCTTCTCTTTCAATCTTAATACTGGACACCAATAAATGTAAGAGAACAAATCAACATAAAAATAGCAACTCAATTTATTAGTGGATCCGGCGCGGTGACGGAGGCGAGAGGTACGACGATGGTGAGCCGAAGTAAGAAATAGAGCACGCTGGGGTTGGGGTGTCATTTTGGAAAGTGAGAAAGTGAGAGTAAGAGAGCTAGGGAGTGGCAGGGTGGGTTCAGATAGCTTAGGAAGTTTTTGGTCATTTTCAAATGGTTAAATTACACGGTTGGTCCCCATACTTTCACTAAAATTACAAATTGATCTCTATTGTCAAACATGTGTAGCTCACATGTTTAAAATAGAAAATATGCTGAGAATATTTTGTTAAATCAAATACTTTTTGAACAACAGGGACTAAATTGCAAATTTTAATTCTCTTTAGGAATCTAATTACAAACTTTTAAAGTGTAGGAACCAATTTACAATTTCACTAAAAATATAAGGACACCAATTTATAATTTCACTAAAAATATAGGGACCAACTGTGTAATTTAACCTAAATAAAATCACTTCTAAACTCCTTATTACCATGCTACTAATCAACGTAAAGGTTAGTAAGAAGTAAGAAGTAACATACTTAAAGCACAATTTCACCAGATACACAAACTTGTATACAAAAAGTGTAGATTGACCTTTTTATTAACGATGCTTCCTCAAAACAAATATTGACAATGTACGTTACAGACCGAATCAAAAAGTACATACAAATTCAAACAATTCTGAGCTTTACCAGGGCACCAAATGGAGTTCAGTCATTCTCCAATCTTAATTTGTTTCAAGTGATTTCTCCTCACCTATATTCGTGGAAAGTTTGGTATAACTATTTCCAACCGAGGGGAATAGAAAAAAAAAAAAAAAAAAACGAGTAATCATGATTTGTATGCCAATTAAACTCCTAAGTAATTTCAGTTGTGATGATTGATCATTTGGTATACACAGCAACAATGTAACAATGTTGTACAAAGACATGTGACTTCAAATCTTCACCATTTTCCAATTGCCACTTCTAGGATCCAGGATTTTCCTCTCCTCAGCTAAATTTAAACCTCAAATTTGGTGAACTTCCTTCTGCTTTACCTCGCCCTCAGCCAAGTTAGGTGTATCTAATGTAGTTTCATGTTCTTCACTAGTTTCCCGTTTGATTTCCCACAGCTTAGTAGTCTTCCCAATTGCAAGAATCAGATCAAGTTGTTTTTGCTGTTGTTCCTACATGAGCATTCAAATACAATCAAGTCAAACTTGATGGTATATCCCACCCAGCCAAAGATAACAAGAACAATTGCCAGCATGTATGCACTACCTGTGGAAAACCCTTTTATACTGACATTCAACATTCAATTAGGTTTTGCCATGTAAACAAGAACTGTTAACTGCCATACCAACTGTCTCAAAAAAAAACCACTCTGATTGGATATGGAAATACCTAATAGAATGCTAATATAAGAGAATTTTGCACTGAGATTAAGTCATTAAACAAATAAAAATTTTAGCTATGCCTAGCTCTAACATTTAATCTATATTGTAATTAAGAGAAGCATTTAATTTAATCCACTGCCATTAAACTGAGTACACAAAAGTGATACCATTATAGTAACTAGGACTTTCTACATTTGTGCTAAAGTATGCTAACAATGATTCAACTAAGACACTAATATGACTCCTATATTCAAGAAAAAAATAATCTACACTACAACCGTGACATTGAAACTTATTTTGTGGTTCTCAAATATATCTGCCAGGTATGTATCATCATCATTCACTTAAACATAAAATCTTCTGTGGAAAGTTTAAATAACATACTGGAGGGATGATTACCTGCATTGCTAGTAAAACATTTTGAATTTCGCGAAGTTCCTTCTCCAACATATCTGATTGCACTGCTAGTGCTCTTGTAGCCTCAGAATTCGTCTGTGCCAAAGTTGCAGCCTGCAAGAAACAAATGAACAATTATTTTCTGTTAACCATTTTCTCTAGCAATAATCCAAAGTGTTAAATATTAATCGGTCACCAGAAATGATCATAATGAGAAAATGCTATATTTCCCGAGTCTTCCATTTTACAAGATAAAGCTATATTGCGCTTATTTGTCAGCTAGACAGCATGACATGCTTACACCTGGAGAAATGGTTCCGGCATGTTTTCAGAGTATTTCGCTCATTATAATTAATCTCATTATTATGACTTATCAGTAAATTTCTTGCTTTGCAAGTAACCTACACACAGGAACCTAATGCGATACACTGATATTTCAATCTACAAAGATCTTCCATAAATCATAGCCCAGTAACTATTATATGAGCTCATTAGATTAGCAAACAAGTTCCAATTTCTACAAATTCCTAATAACTCAAATCGAACACATTCCTTATGTGAAACAATTGCCAAACACGAGCATTCTTGATAGAAAGAATAGTATAATTACCTCAGCTATGGGATCCTTCAAATTTTGGCGAGTGACCCTAAACCTTGTCCCCAATTTCTCTATATGCCTCGACAAAACCCTAATAACAGTGGCAGAATTCCTCAATTCCTCCTCCAATTTCTCAATCCTCCCAACAAAATTCACCTTTCCCGTTCCGCCACAAACTCGATTCCATTGCCGCCTCCGAATCCACGCTCCAATCGCAATCCCACCAACCATCATGAGTACCCCACACACAGCCACCACAACCCTAACCCTAGTCTCCCCAATCGCCACCAAGAACCCCTGCTTCGCCGAACCAGCAATCACAGCAAAACCAACCCACGCAACCGCCGACGAAAGAAGGCACGCGAATTCCAGCACGGAGAGTGCCGAGTCCAAATCGAAGTCGCCAAGAACGCGTTTTGAAACCGCGTCATCAGATTCTTGGGCTCTGATGCTAAACTGACCCGCGGGTCGGGTCGAAACCGAAGCGATTTTGTGAATTGCGAACGAGTTGAGGTACGTGACTCGGAAGCGAGTGGAAGGGTTCGGAATTGGCGTGCAGTTTCTGAGTGAAGAGTTGAGGGTTGAATCTGCGAAGAGGTGATGAAGGTGGTGACGAGTGAGAATCATTTTTGCCAGCGTTTCTTGAATGTGAGGATTTTGGTGTTGGTATTTAGTAGCATTTAAACAGTGCCGTTTTGGGGTTTTGTTTTGTTTGGTAGCGATGGATTCGACGGTATGGTAGGTTGGAGCATTTTTGTTTCTTCTTCCCTATACCAAGGCTATGTGTCTGAGATTATTGCTTACAACCACAAGAGCAGCTCCAGCGGAGAAATTTTGCCAGTCTCTCTTTATGGTTCAATTATCATTAAAAATAATTTTACATTAATTTTTACATCATAAATAATAAATAGAGACTAAAGTGTTTTTTACTTTTTTTTTTCTTTTTTTTTTTAGTAAAAGAGACTATTTTAATTTTTATCGTGGTCCTACCAAATTAATTAATTAAAATAAAAATAAATTAATATGGTTATTAAATTAATTTTTTATAATAATATTATTAAAATTTATAAATTAAAAAATAATTTAGTATTATAAATTAATAACATAAAAAAAATTAAATAATTTTGTAAAACAATAATAATAGACAATTTTAAATTTTAACTAATTAACAATATTACTTAATTTAAAAAACATATAGTTAAAATTTACTACTGACGACGTGGAATTATCATAATCAAGTCTTTTTTAATTGTCAATATTTTTATTTATTTTAAAGTTGAATATTTTTTTAAATAAATTAATGGTATAGTACAAAATCTAATATCAGCTATTAAATGGTGTAAGTTGTATTTATAGAGCAAATTTTAACAGTTACTAGATTCAGCTCATTTTTCTTATATAAAAAAAATATTGTTATTTTTTATTGAAAATAAATTTATTTGAATATAGATGAAGTTTGTAGATAGAAAAATAACACATAAGATACATGTTATAATATGTGTTATCATTCTAACAACATATAAAATGTATATTAAATACGTATCATCATTTTGATAATATACAAAATACGTATTAAACATTTTTTTTATACTTTACAATATAATAGTATATTTTAAATATTAATATTTAACTAAATCATCATATTCATCTTCATATTAAAATTAATTTTTAACTAAATTCTAACATTTTGATTCTTATTTCAATTTACATAGTTTGTAGTTTGTCACGTGACAAATTTTTATTGGTATGCCCAAGTCCTTTTTGCAGAGAGAACTCTCTTCTTCTCTTTCTTAGTCCTTGAGCAAGAACCGCTTCTTTTGGTGCTTCAATGGTAGGTTAATGTTTTGGAAGATTCTTTTAGTTTTTTACGGTATCTTCTAACTCGACAGGTTAAAGATTAATCCACTGCGGTACTGAGATCCATTTAAAGATTTGTCGCTGACCAATGAGTTGTTGTATGCACAAGGCGGGATTCAAACTCCCAACACTTGCTTAAACAGACGAGTGAACTAACTATTAGACCAATCCAACTTAGTTAAAAATTGAATCTCTTATTAACTGAAGAAGTCTGACTTTTTTTTTTGGTCAGAAAGAAGTCTGACTTTAGTTGAGTTGAAATCCATTTTGGCCCCTGAAATTTGAAATCGGCCTTAATTTCGACCCCCAAATTTTTAATTACCCAATTAATATCTCCAAATATTAGATCGTGCCTCACGTTTGTTTCTATAGTTATCTCCGTTAATGAAGAGCTGATGTGGCATATTAAGTTGATACGGTGTGCATCTACGTAGCACCCAACTTGCCAAAATGAATGTGTGATGAGTGAATGATGTGGCAAAAAGTTGTTTTCGCTTAATTTGACTTCTACGTAAATGTCAAAATCCTAATTTGTATGGACTCATATTGAGTGAAAATAAATTTTATCACATCATTCACTTATCACACATCCATTCTGGTAAGTTGGATGCCACGTAAATGTACACCGTGTTAACTTAACGTGTCACATCAGTTCTCCATTAACGGAGATAACTATATAGACAAACGTGGAACACGATCCAATATTTGAGAGTGTTAATTGGATAACTAAAAATTTAAAAGTTGAAATTGAGACCAACTCCAAATTTTAGAGGTCAAAATGAGTTCAACTCGACTTTAGTTCCTTGCAATTTTGCCCTTTGTGAACGGCTTGCAGCTCAGATGCTTGGTGGTCCAATTTGTTCAGATCCGATGAATTCTTGGAGGGGCTGGTTAATTTGAAGGGCAAAATTTGATTTTTGTTTTTTTTTTTCCTGCATAAGCTAGTTGAAACTTAGAATAAGTGGTCTCCAAATGTGGTATAGTGTATAAAATAAATTTGTTTGTTCCATATTTAACCAAAAATAAAAAATGGTATTTGTAGCTTTGACCTGGGCCAAAAATATTTTTTGGTGAAGAATCTGATGTATATTTGATTGGTTTAACTTGCTTTCTCATAATAATACCCAAAAAAACTTGTGTTCTTATAATAATACAAAAAAATTACTTTTTTATAAGCATGTGTTAGTAGTTGTAATAGTGGATTGATATAGATATGAATAATGGATTATTTATAATAAAAGTTAAGACTGTATTTGGTTTAACGTTGAAAAGGAGAAAAATTGTATTTTATGTTTTTTGAACGCTTATTTTTTGTGTTTGGTTATTTTTTTCTCTTCGAGAAGCCGATGTGATTTCACATCCTAAATTCGTGTTCACGTAAAATTAAATATTATAATTTCTGTAGTTAGAAAATTAGGTTCGGCAATTAGTTGATTGAATTTATTTTCTTCCTATTAATTTTGTCTTTTATTTTTATCTTTGTAATTTCTTTATTACTCAAATCTTTCATATATATAATTATACTTTTAATAGAATTTTCATTGTTTTTTGTTTATATGAGTTCTTTTATTCTATTTTTGTTGTATTTTAATTTTGTCTATATAATTTTTTTTGGCTTTATTAAAATTTGTAAGTGTAATTGTTGTATACTATGTTTATTATTGTAATTTTGTTATAATATGAATTATTGATCCCACTAAAAAAAATAAAGTAAATAAAAAATTAACTATAAATAACAATAGAATTATAAGTAAAAAAAATTTACAATCTAAAATAAAACTAAATAAAATAGTAGTGAGAGTAATAGGAAAATTATAAATAATATAATTTAATAAAGTATATTTTGATATATTATTTATATATGGTTTTTGTTTTTGATATAAAGTATATTTTGTCAACTAGTATATGTTAATTTTAATTTAATAAATAAATATTAATTTTTATTATAAAATTGATTAATGAGATTTATTTAAATATCTAAATTAAAATGATAAGATTATTTAAATTGATTAATAAGATTTATTTTGTCAATTAATATTCATGTTTTTTTTTTAGTTTTTTTATCTAAAAATTTTTTTGAATAATATAATTCAAACAACATTTAGCTTATTATAATCTATGTTAGTGTAAAAGTTGTCAAATATAAATCACATTAATATCAATTCAATTTTAAATAAATTCAATTTTACAAAATCAATTTTATGTAAATTTCCATTTACAAACTTCAATCTAAAAGCGGTTGTCTTTTTAACATCAAACACGGATGAATACATGTTAAGCAAGGAGTAATTTAGTTTATTTTGATAGTAATTAATTTAAAGCAAACGGAAAGACTGATTACTTGAACTTGGTTTAGTACAACTTTTACTCTTCGAAAGTAGCTTATGGAAGTTATTTTTTTACAATCTTTTTTTTTCTCCTCTAAGTTTCTGTGTTGATTGTTTATGGCTTCTCTGTTCCTCTTTGACTTTGAATTGATTCATACAATTGATTGATTTCTGTGTTGTTTGTGTATGAATTCATACAATTGATTAGTTGA
The DNA here is from genome assembly GCF_003086295.3 of Arachis hypogaea. Lineage (NCBI taxonomy): Eukaryota > Viridiplantae > Streptophyta > Magnoliopsida > Fabales > Fabaceae > Arachis > Arachis hypogaea. The sequence continues at coordinate 18,899,187 of NC_092055.1, read as the reverse complement.
TCTGAATCTAAATTTTTAGTATGTGACTTGAAGATTAAGATTATTTTTCTATTGAAATCTCTGATTATCGCAAGGGCAATTTAGTCATTTTATTTATTTTTGTATTTGTTTTTATTTTGAACCAAACAAAATACTGACATATAACTCAGTTCTGTATATCTTTACACCAAACACAATATTGAGATTTATTCTAATTTCTGTCTTCCAATTTCAATCTCTCTTTCAAACGCTACCTTAATTTACCAAACATAAAACGAGATACTTGTGCTTTTGAAAAGTACAAGCTCCTCTTTGAAAAATTTTACCAAACGAAGCGTTAGTATTATTAGATGGAAAAGTATAGGTAGACAATAACATTGCTAAACAATGTGAACAATGGGGTTAAAAAAGTAAATTAATCCTAAATTTAATTAATGGCATGAGTAATTAATTTCTAATAATAACCATATTTCAAATTTTAAAAAAGTAGGATTTGCATATTGTGCAGTTACATGTTTCATCACCTTTAACAGCACGTGCTTTGTTGGTGAATTGAGGTTCTGCAACTAGCCGTTGATCTTCTCTTACTCTTGCTGGACTTTTCCCGCCCTGGACTGCAGCCATCGCCGCACAGCTGCAACCGATGCCGCCTCCCTCTATGCCAACGTCTGAGCAGTCCGCCATGCGTTGAAAATTTTTTTCCCACAACCCACAAACCCGCGCACCATGCCGCCCCCCGCAACCCACCGCGTCCACCGTCACCGCTTCTTCGTCTCCAATTGAACCGCTTGAATACAACGACTGTCGTTTCATACATACGTGACCTCTCACAGCCACTTCAATGGAGTCCAATGTGGTTGAACCGGTTTGTCATGCCCCAGCTTCCTTCACCGACGACAATACCACGCATTCAAATGACAACCTTCTCAATTCTTGCAATGTGGAAGGTGAAAAGTCTAACAAGGTAAGAAATGTATATTGGTGCATTGGGACGTATGTTTATTTTTATATAAATGAGATGGTTATTTGAAGCTCAACATTCTTTAACCATGACGATATTCATTCACAAAATTTTTTTACGGTGTTCTGGTCCGTCAATAATAGACTCGCTTTTTGACTTTTCAAAGCATAGAAGAAAACTCGCTTTTAGGTTGTGTAGGTATACTTCAGATGTAGTGGATCTATGCATGCTCTATATAAATAATTAATATAAGACTAACTAGTTAGGTGGGACTTTTTATGAGTAGATGTCTCATTGTTATGATTTCTTTTCATTCATGTATAGTAATAAATTTTTGATGATATTTTTAGAAAAAGTATTCATAAAATCTTTTTAGTTGATATTTATTTAATAGTACGGTATCTAATTAGTTTGTTTGTTTGTGTTTGTGTATAGTTGATTGTAGACCATAAAATGTACGGATATTACTGAGTTTGGAAGTGATGACATGGATCTTGTTGATGAGGTTTGGACTCTAGTTTATTGTTATTTTTTCTTGAACCGCATGTTTGAATCGACCATTAATCCTTATGTTCATCGAATGATGTCTATTTTGAACTGATTTGCAATTACTGAATCACAGTTACCTTGCCGAAGATGAAATACCAAGAGTTGGGATGCGGTTTGAGCATTTGAAGCTGGCCCAGGATTTTTATGCAAGCTACGCAAAGAAAGTCAGTTTTGTAAGTAAGATACGGAACACAAATTTTGACAGGATGACAAAGGGGCCGATTAACCAATCTATTTATTGTAATCGAGAGGGCTTCCGTGGGTCTCGTGTCAAAGCACTGACATGGAAGAACACAATTGCAGTCATGGGGTGCAAAGCAAGGATATATGCAAAGTTTGTTACGGAGAAGCAAAATTGGGTCTTGTTGAAGGTTGATTTGAGGCACTCGCACCCATGTTCAACTAAAAAGGCAGTGCACTACCACGAGAATAGTGAGTTGACCAAGCATGCGAAATGCGTGATTGAGATTAATGATGGGCAGACATTCGATCCAACAAGACATTTCTATCATTGGCTAATGAGGTTGGTAGGCCGTCGAACCAGGGCTTCTCAGAGAAAGATGCCAGAAATTACATCTCATAAATACTCCGATCCACTAATGTCAACGCAGATGTCAAATAGATGCTGAATTATTTCATGCGCATGAAGGAAACAAATCTGAACTTCTTCTACGCAGTGAATGTGGACGACGATTATAAGTTTAGGAGTGAAGTTTGGGTGGATGCAAGGTGCAAGGCGTCTTCTGAATACTATGGAGACTTGGTGTCATTTGATACCACATACAACACGAACCGGTAAAATTTATTTACGTTGACGTTCTTTACTTTTTATTTGTTATTTTGTATTAGCTGGATGTTCCTAAATGTGGTTGTTTTCCCTTTAGGCATAGATTACCGTTTGCGTCTTTTGTCGGTGTAAACCACCATGGTAAGTCTACTTTGCTAGGCTGTGCTCTATTAGGCAGCAAGGAGATCCCAAGTTTCGAGTGGGTGTTCACGCAATGGTTGAAGTGCATGGGAACTGCACCGCAGGGCATCATCATAGACCAGTGCAGGTCCATATTTGGTGCAATTAGGAAGGTCTTACCCAATACACGCCACCATTGGTGCATCTGCATATAACGAAAAAGATATCGTATAAGCTCGGAGGTTATGCTAGGTTTAGAAGGTTGAATGCTGAGCTGAATCACATTATATGGAACTCTCGGTCGGTTTAAGGTTTTGATGATGGTTGGGCAGAATTCATTGAGTTCAACCTACATCACAACACATGGCTATCAGGTTCATGTCTTTTAAGTTAAATCATGTATCGTAATTGCTTAGATATTGTAATGTTCTTGTATTTTGTTCTGAAAATCTGTTCCTTATGCGGGGTTCTGTTTTTGGTGTTTTGTTTTGTGTAAACCTGTTTGAGGACCGATGCTTGTGGGTGCCGATCTTTTTCGAGGGTCAATTTTAGGCTACTATGAGGAGTATGCAAAGGAGTGAGAGTATGCACACATTCTTTAGTGGATTCTTACATTGCAAGGCTAGCTTGGTTCAGTTCATCCACGAGTTTGACAATGTGCTTGGAAACAAGGAGTAGAAGAAACTGGAGGATGATGCTGCAGACTCGAGAGGAGTAATCCCATGTGAAACTAGCTCAGCCATTGAAAGACAATTTCAACAAGAGTACACCAATAACATGTTCAGGGATGTCCAAATGGAGTTTGGCAAGAAGGCTGATTGTAATATTCGTGCCGTTTATGAACAGGGTGACTTGCCCTATGTAAAAATGGAAGAGGAAATACTAGCCTATGAGAAGACCTGATATGTTACGCACAACATCCATTTTGACCATTCGACTCACAAGGTTTGATGTGAGTGCAACTTGTTCGAGAGTACAGGTATACTGTGTTGCCACTGTCTTGTAGTGTTTTCCTCTTACAAAGTGAATAAAGTGCCTTCCTACTATGTTCTCCCTTGTTGGAGCAAGAACATAAAGCGCAAGCACACCTACATTAAGAGTAGTCACAAAGTGAGACGTTCGTATTAGAGCCACAACTTATTCAGAGGGTTGTGTGCACACTTCTACAGCGTTGCGTAGGAATTTGTGAATGGTGACGATGAAGCAGACATGTTGCATGCTGCTCTGAATGATGCACACACTAGCATCGCCACAGAGACTTCCTCCATGGTGGGCACAGAGGACATTCAAGGTCCATCAAAGGTAACCACAAAGGGTCGGCCAAAAGTTAAAGGCTCGGATATGAGTTGGAAAAATCGATCAAGAAATCCATGCAGAGAAAGCAGAAGAGTTCAGACCAGGTAGGTATCGTAATTAATTTAAAGTTTCACTTTTAGTACATAGTTGATTATGTCGATAATGACTTGTTTTTGTTTGAGTTTGTTTATTTCAGGATAATCGTGTAGAATCTTGTAGAAATGTAGATTTGGATGCTCCCGCTCGGTAGATTGTTCCGCAAGGAGTTGGTGGATTCATGTCCCTGTTAAACTCTTTTGGCAATACCCAGACTATTTTGGATACAGAATTTGCAATGTTATATTAGAGGTCCTTTTTGTTTGGTGTTCCAACAATATGTATGTTTGATGGTTATTTTGTAGTTCGAGTTGTTGATGGTCAAATGTCTATGAAACTGGTATTTTGTGACTTTGGATTCTTGCTATGTGCACGTGGCCAGCGTGTTTCTATTTTTTATGTGGTTTGACTAGTTGTAGGCTAATGTTGAATGAATTCATGTTGTGTTCAATTTGTTGGAAGAATACATTAGTGATTACTTTTTTCTTTACGAAATTACTTGTTACATAATTCGGATGTTCAACGGATTAGGGTTGTAGATGGTTATTTTGTTCCTGTATTGGATGGTTATTCATGTTGACTAGTTTGACTTGACTACATTTAACAATTGCTGAAGACGCCTGGATATTCAACTCTGTATATGTGCAGATGGTTACCCTAATATTAGCTTTTGTAATTGTTTGATTGCTTTTAGTTTAACTAGTTACCATTTGAGTGACTCTAAATGTTCATTTCACTAGGTACCCGGATGGTTATTTCTATTGGTACCAAGATGATTATTTGTAATAGTCTTAGTGTAGTGTGTATGATTAGTTACAAGTACTTTAGACTGGATGTTCGATTCAATAGGGTAGCGGATGTTTATTTCTCTTGGTACTTGGATGATTATTTGTAGCAGTCTTGGTGTAGCATGTGTGTTTAGTTACATGTAGTTAAGGCTGTATGTTTGATTCAATAGGCTAGCGAATGGTTATTTTTATTAGTACCTAGATGGTTATTTGTAATAGTCTTGGTGTGGTGTGTATAATTAGTTACAAGTAGTTTAGGTTGGATGTTCAATTCAATAGGTTAGCAGATGGTTATTTCTATTGGTACCCAGAGGGTTATTTGTAATAGTCTTGGTGTAGTGTGTCAGATTAGTTACAAGTAGTATAGGCTGGATGTTCGATTCAATAGGCTAGCAGATGGTTATTTCTATTAGTTGTGATTCATTAGGCATGCAGATGGATACTCTTACCTTTACATGTGTCATTTTTTACTATTAGCTTTTACGCATCGCTAATATCATGGAACAGAATCAGAGGAGTTTGAAAACTAATACACCATATAACTGTTATTCACTATGAAAATTTATTCTATCTGTTATAACAAAACTCCACCGCTAAAACACGTAAATAATGCCAAAAACGTATTTGTGGTATTAAAACTAAGTACATCTATTGCTTTCTCCCTTTCCGGTTCTTCTTTACAGGTAATCTTCTGACCCGTTTCATTAATGTCCTTGTGCTTGGTGCTGTGAATGGTGATTTAACCTCCTTTTTCTTGTTTCTTAGATGGTTATGGCGTACACGTTCATCATTTTATTCCAACAAAGTTTGCACCTGATCAATTGATTCATTGTGTGCTCCCATGACAATATCCACCATGAGCTCCACTCTCATTGATCGAAGCATATCTTGCATGGTGTTTTCATTGTGAGTGCAATGTTCGAAGTGTCAAAGTAATATGAAATACAAATAACAAATTAAAAACAAAGTGACCGGTTAACTTACATCGTCCCATTCATCTAGTTTACAATCTTCAGTCCATGTCTCTATGAATTTAATGGCATAGATGCCACAATCCCAACTACATAATGAAGTAAGAATGGTGCTATCAAGATGATATCAATGTTACAGCAATTGCGAATGGATACATTTGTTGGGTGTGCTCTACTTACCAGTTTGGTTGCATAGAGAGTTTGGCATATGCATAACTTGGGCCATTTGTACTGCGATCGTATGTCGGGATGACCACTTTAGCCATGTCTTCAATTAGTCGTCCCTATAAAATACTCAGTGATATTTCGTCAATTTTTATTTTTTGTTATTGATGTATCCATAAACAACGCATATGGAGATTAGTGGGTGTTTTAGCTTACCCCATATGCATCTAATTTCCTCTGTTGATCGTCGGGTGCCTCATCATGCAGACTATCGATTACCAACACCCTTTTCCTTGTCACCTCAAACGCATACAGCCACCAATATCCTTGCAAACACATTGGAATAAATCACTGTAACAAGAACTCACAAATAACATGTTTAACTATTAACTGCATGGTGTAACATGCATGACAAGCAGATTATACCCTTCACAAGTGAAACAAACGTCCCCATTCATGGTGAATTGAACAAATAAATCCTTTTCCAAAATTATAGGACTAAAATGGTGAATTGAATAAACAAATCCCTTGCCACTTACTACACGTTATCATAAGACTAGAATTACAAACCTAACTAACCACCCCAAAAGCTCGACACACACAGCAGCATAACACTAAAATGGGTAAACACTAATTATGGACGCCTTTTCAGATAAGCAAAGCAACTAATATTGTGCAGTGCTAACAAAATCAACTATCAATCACAACAAAAAAATCAACCAATCACATAATCAACCACTAGAACAAACAGGCAAACAACTAAACACCAGGTGAAATAATCATCCGGATAAGTAAGCAGTCCTGGTCGAACATCCACAATCAAAAGTTACCATACTAACAACGTAAATGCGTGGATTATTAGCATACTACAATTTTATTTGTGATTAAAACCACAAAAAATAATACCAACCAAATTCCAGAACCATATACACATAATTTTTGATGATATTATAATTAGGCTTCCATAGTATTCATAACCAAAACCAAACATCCCTAATGGATAGAATTTCAAAGTAAATCACATGAAACACAAATACATAAACTAAAAATGCTAAAAAATGGTCACTAAACTCAAACATATTTCGTACTGTTGGCTTTAATCCAAGCATCCATGCACCATGTAATATTACCATCCATGTTCTAAGGAAAAAAAATTGGAACTCAACAACGGTATAACAACAGTAGCGAGCAATATAAGTAACCAGGCAAACAACCAAAAATCAGGTATAATAATCTTCTTGCAAAGGAAGCAGTCAAAATTGAATATCCAAGGTCAAAAGCTAACAAAATAACCAAGTAATCATGTGCAGAAAAAACATATTACACTTTCAACTGTGATTAAAAATCTAACAAACAACCCTAACCTAGTTCGAAAACCGTATATACAGATAGGTGTTGTTGCATTATAATTTGGCTTGCAGATTATTCTAAAACTAAAACAAATGAAACCACTTAAACCATATTTTTACAAAATCAAACACACCTAACGGGTAAATTGAATGGTAATTCACATGTGACAGACAGGTAGGTGAACTAATGGAAGCAAAAAATTGGTCACCAGACTCAAACAAATTTCACATTCTTGTAAAAAATTTCAACCATCCATGCACATAGTGAAATAACCATCTGTTTTACAATACATAAACAACTCATATTGCAACAAATTTAAAAAACGTGCTTCAAACCAATTGATGACTTACTAATACCCGGGGACAGAACAAACCTGAATTCAGTCAACTATTAAAAAACAAGACGAAAAAAAGAGGCTATTCAACAATATTAACCTGCCATCATGTCCATCAACACTCCCGAAAGTTAAACAGATTCAGCAATGCGCACAACCAGCAAAACCGTTCAAAACAACCATCACCAAAAGAATTTAATGAACATCTAATTAGTAAAAAAATAGTTAGCCTTTGACTGACCTTTGATGGATGCGACCAGGCACATAGAACGATGGCGTCAGGGTTGATAGAGGAAGACGACAGGCGGTGCAAACAAGACCAAGCCGTCAACTGCGAGTGTGGGCCGATAGTGGACGACACGGGGGTGCGGCTGTACGACGACCAGGGGCTCGTACACGATGTCAGACGCTTGACGGTTACATGAGGGAGGCGCTCTGGGCGCTCTGGATGACGGTAGCAGCGGAGAGATAAGATGGATGGAAGCTGGTGGCGAGAAGCTATTTGGTTCCGACGGCTGTTCACGTTGTAGCAAGCTTGGTAGGGATTAGTAATGGAGCGCCGACGGTGAGGGCTCTCCTCGGTGACTGCACTTTCAGTTTCGGGGTAGGAAACTTGTTTACTGCTAGGTCAAAAAGGGGGTGGATGATTAGGATGGTAAAAATTAGGATGGTTAAAATTAGGATTGGGGAGAAATTAGGGGTGTAGTGTGTTTTTAGTTGAATTGGACCAATTTTAGGACCCGTTGTTCATGTTGTTCAAGAAAGGCATTGTTTACTTAGCATACTTTGGTATGAATGTTTGGCTAAAACATGATTACTTCACACTTTATCGGTATTTTAGTAGGCTAATGTTGATTTAAGATGTTAGTAAGCTATAAAGTTTGACATGATTACATCAATTTAGCGTGTCCGAAGCTTATGTTGAAGATAAACGCTTTTTATTTTTAATATTGGAGAAGAAGGTGTTTTTTTTTTGTATTATGGAGATGAGGGCTGTTTACAAAATTGTGGAAGTAAAGTAAAAAAAATCAGAGGCTCAGATTTGAAAACCAAAAATCTAAAGGTCAGATTTGAAATCCAAAAATCTGAGGGTCACATTTCACAAATCTGAGAGTCAGATTTGTGTTTATAAATTTTTTATTTTCTTTTTGAATCACAAATTTAAGGATTAGATTTGTGTATTTGTCAAATTTTATTATCAAATCGCACCTTCCAATTTTTTATTTCAACATTAAAAAAATACTCAACTTATCCTGAATAACACAATATATTTTTCAATTTAAAAAAAATTAATGATAAAGCGTGTAGGAATAATTCAATAATATGGATGCTAAGTTGAGTGGAACATTTGTCAAAAAAATCTTAATCAAATAGATGCATATTGTATTTTTACATATTTAGTTAAAAATGTCAATATATTTTATAGTGATATTTTATTTTGTTATAGTTTAAATATTATTATTGTTAATTTAAATAGTATTGTTATTATTATTGTTAATTTAAATATTATTATTATTTTTCATCACTTATATTTACTGTTAGTATTATTATAATTATTGTTGTTGTTGTTGTTGTTGTTGTTGTTGTTGTTGTTGTTGTTGTTGTCCATTGCCTACGCCAGGTGAGAAATAGCGAACTTTGCGAGCGCCGAAAATTGTTGTGTGTTTCTATTTCGCTAGCGCAAATATATAAAGGTGAAAAACAATGTTCTGAAAACCGGTTCGAACCGGCCGGTCGAACCGGTCGAACCGTGAACCGGACACTAAAGCGGTTCGGATAATAAGAAAAATCGCAGGATTTGAAAACCGGCGTTGAACTGACGAACCGGCCGGTTACCGGTGGGTCGAACCGAACCGGGACCCGGCCGGTTTTTTAGCCTTGTAGCAAAACGGCTGCGTTTTGCATTTTGGAACCCTAATTCCCTTTTCAGTTTTTCCCTTCGCACTTTCCTTTCGTCCAGCAACACTCCAGCGTCCTGAAGCAAGGGTCAGAGAGAGTGAGACTGTGAGAGACAGAGAGAACGCCTTCAGCACCATCGCGCCTTCACCTCCGTCACGCCGTCAGCACCATCGCGCCGTCAGCTCCGTGGCGCCGTTGGGTCCATCGCGCCGTCAGATACCTCGCGCAGTCAGCACCGTCGCGCCCTCTGCTCCATCGCGCACTCAGCTCCGTCGCGCCCTCAGCCACTTCGACCAGTCACCTCCGTCGAGCTCTGCCTCTGAGAGAAAGCAGTAGAGTTCGGTTGAAGCGTTGAAGCGTTGAAGCGGTGAAGTCCTTCGAGCTCTGAGAGAAAGCAATAGATTTCCTCATCTCCAGGTAATTTTTAATTTAGTTATGAACATGATTTTGTGATGAAATCTGATACTGATTCTGATGAACTGAACTCTGAGTCTCTGAAACTGTTATGAATACATTTTTGTAGTTTTTGCATGATTTAGACAGGCTTAATGTTTATTCGATCTGTTCTCTGCTCTTATATCCTATCCCCTTTGGGCTGAGAAGAATGAGAAGAGTTAGCAATTAGCTTGACTTTACTGCTTTGTAGAGCCTTGTAGCTGATGCTATGGCATACTCAGTCATACTTCCTGACTCTTAATGTGAGTTTCTGCTGAAGGCTATGCTTTGCACTGCATCTGTAGTGAGTGCCCTAATAAATTTTTGTACTCTCCTTCAGTAGCTAATTAATCTGGACAATTAATCTTGAGTGGGACATAGCTTGATGATTCAAATTATCCATGAATTGAAAGAAATTGGCTTGTTGCAAATAATAGAAAACCTTTGTGCTTCCAGAAACAAAGAGGGATTTGGACAGAGCAATATGCACATGTAACTTATTACCAGAAAATTTCTTAAAGTCTTTTAATTCTTTAATTTTAATTCTCTCTTGAACAGTTCATTATTGGTGATGGCAATAACATGTATGATTTGATTGATTTCACTTATGTTGGAAATGTGGCTCATTCCCATTTATGTGCTGACCGAGCTCTAGCTTCAGAGGGGGAAGTTTCAAAAAAAGCTGCAGGAGAGGTACCTTTGAATGATTCTCTCATTACATTTTTTGGTATATAAATATTTGTTTAATTATGTAAATGAAGATTAAACATGGACATCTTAGAAGGCGGTGATGATGATCCTGCTCTATTGTAGATGGGTTGTTAGTTATTCACAGGTGTACATTCTTTAGAAAGATATACAACAAAAAATCTTATTCCACTTGGTAGGGTTGATGATTGATGACAAACTTGGATCATTTTGATGCTGCTATGTTATGTTTGATTGGTTGTTTTGTTTTTTGACTTTTGAATTTGTATTTGAATGAGATTATAACATTCTGGTTTATGTAGTACTTTTAATTTGAATGATATTTTAAAGTTTAGATTAGACTATAATTATATTTTCATGTGTTTATTTATATTTTATTTATTATTTTATTATAAAACGGTTTTTTCGGTTCAACCACAGTCGAACCGGTTGAACCTATGAACCAGTGAACCAGTAGCTAGAGCGGTTCGATGACCGGTTCGGTTTTCAGAACCTTGGTGAAAAATATTAAGTTTTGTTTTTGAATTATAAAAATAAATTCTAAATTTTTTAAATTAAATTCAAATACATTTAGGTATAATATTTATATTTTTAAATAAAATAAGATTATATAAAATTTATTTTTACATAAATTTCACTAACTTTTAATTTTGTCTTTTGTCGATTGATATGTTATTTTAGGTTTTTTTTTTCAAACAGTATTTTGTTTTTAGTTTATCTTGACATCAATTTTTTTATTTTGCATGGAAGGAATGTTGCACAGACTAAGAAAAGTTCCAATTCAGTATTATTTCATTCGGATATATCTTCATGCTCGGGTTGTGGTATAGAAACGTCAATGCAGATGTGGTCAGTGCAGGTGTGAAGAGTAGTCGGCGATAGAATTTACCATCAATGACTGGCTTAACGCCAAAAGCAACCTCTGTATTGTAGGAGGGCAGGTAGCAAATTTTGGGCAAGTTTCATCTTTTGTGTAAATGGTGTGATGTGTCCTTCAAGAATAGGATAAAGATTACAAATGTAAGAGAGGAGTTATGTAAGGCAACACTGGCAAACCAATTTTCAATGTACCCGATCTCGTCGATAGTGGGAATGAAATCCCGCTTTTCATGTAGGAAGAGGTAATAAAATGAAGTTTTTTTAAAGGTTGTTAGTTTTTGGAGTTCGCATGGGGAAGGAAACTACGCTTGAAATGGTTGTTTTGAAAGCGTTGGGTTGCGAAAAGAGTTTTTTGCTTTTGTTTTGTATTTTTATTTTAACAAAATAAATTTTGTTTTTAACTTTTCACATTCTAAAAAAATATAATTATTTTAGAAAAAGAAGACTGATTTCTAGATATTGAACAAATACTACAAATATGTTTGATTGGTTTATTTTTAAAATGTATTTCAAGTATTTTATAATCACAAAATATATTTTTATGAAAAAATTACTCTAAAAGACCGTTAGGAAGATTTAATTATTAATAAGGACTTTTAATACTAAAATTATTAAGAATGACTAAATCTTTTTATAATATTTAAGAAGACCAAATCTTTTTATAAAGAGACAAATATATCTTTAATTATTTTCTCATTTATTTTTTATAATCATTAACAATCGAGTCTATTTCTGAAGTTCAAGTTTAAGACACCGAAAATTTTTGTGATTTTAAACTAAAATTATGTATATGCATCAGAAAAAAAAACTAATAATTTTACTTATATCGATAATAATTATGTACAAGATTTAAAACAAAAAAATTTGAATTAAACTTTATTTAGGAAGTTGAATTTTTCTGATAATTTCAATCAATATCAATAAATATTTTTAAAATTATTTTATTTATCTTAAAATTTAAATAGTCAACTCTCCTAAAAATGAGATTTTTGATAGTTAAAAAAGAAAAATGAATTAAAGTTGGATAACTAAAAGTCGATTTCTTATAATTTTTCTATTATTTAATAGATGGATAACATTTTTTCTTATCTCAATTAACTTTTGAAGAAGAAAAATAAAGAATTTACTTATATTTAGAAAATTAAGCTTCAGTATAGTAATTAACTAATTGACCAATTTTAAAAAGAATATTATCACTAGTTATTTTTTTTTTTATTTTTAGTTTTGATACTAAATTAAATTTAATATGATATATATAACTGCATGTTAAATCTTACAAAATAACCTTTTTAAACATCATTCTAAAAAAAGTAATTTACAATGTAATGTGGGAACAAAGACAATATAATAATGGAACAAATATTTATTTCGTCTTTTGTCTTTCTATGATTATTGTTTTTAGATATTTCTTTGATGTTAATGTTGACAATTGTTGAGATAAGGATGTGGATAACCACGTGGGCTAACATTCTCAATATTGAAGGAACCTCTCTCCAAGACAATCAAAATAAATGAAGTTTGAAAATCAAATCTTGTTACATGTATAAATAAGAGAAGCTACGGTTGAAGTAATACGCATCAATAAAACAATCTTCTCTTCTTTTACTATAGAAATATTTTCTCTCTCTTTTATCTCTCTTTAGTTTTAAACTACATTATCTATAATATTAGTAAATATAAAGATTGCTTATATTATAGTGAGATAAGAGTATATTTATATTTCTCTATTATATATTTATTATAGTTTCCTTATTTATTTTACAACACGTTATCAGCACGAGACTCTGATCAAATTTTTAGGAAGACTCAGGTAACAAATTTTCATTATGTCGAAACTCTTTCATCTTGAATATAATGCTTTTGATATATCTGAAAATAATTATTTATCATGGATACTAGATGTTAAAATCCATCTTGATTCAATGGATCTTGAAAATACCATTAAGGCTGAAAATAATACATCCCAGAAGGATATAGCCAAAGCTATAATTTTCTTTCGTCGTCATCTTGACGTATGATTGAAAATTGAATATCCCACATTAAAAGATTCTGCAGATCTGTGGAAAGACCTTGAAGAAAGGTACAATCATCAAAAGACGGTGATATCTCCTCAAGACCGATATGTTAGAGAAAACTTTATCGACCTTCCATGCCTCGAATGTGCTCCTGCAGTAGCAATCGAGAAAAAAGATTAAAAAATTTTGTTTGAGCTAATTTCTTGCTTTCTTGTCGCAACAATGAGTTACTGTTAAGAAATTATGAAGCGCGCCCAGCTGGCGCCGCCCCATTTTCTGAAGCAAATGCGGCAAATTATAACCCCAGAAGAGGTAAATGGTAAGATTTTGATAACAAGAAAAGTTATGGAAGGAAAAGAAATTATGTTCATAAGAAAGGATCTCACCAGAAGTGGGATAAAGAAAGAAACAATGGGCAAAGTAAATCAATTGAGGATAAATACTTCCGTTGTGGTGGAAATGACCATTGTTCACGTACCTGTCGTACCCCAAGGCACCTAGTTGATCTTTATCAAGTATCCTTGAAAAAGGATGACAAAGGAAAGGAAACAAATTTTGTTTCAAATGATGAAAATTCCACCACTCATTATGATGTATCTAATTTCTTTAAGAATTCTGAAAGAAATATTGGCTATTTGATCAATGATGGAATAGTTTGATATATGTATGTGTTTGTTAAGTATTCATGTGAATAATTTTACTGTGCATGCATTTCTACTCATTTTATTATTATTATCATTTGTTTTTGAAGAAAAATGGCAAGGACATATTCTGAAGATATTTGCCTTGCGAATAGTGCAAGTTTGCACACTATTCTTAAAAGTACTATATATTTTACCCATCTTGTGCCAAAAGAAGAATATGTTAATACTATTATTGGCTCGGGCAATGTGATAGAAGGCTCCGGAAGATCTATAATTTTGTTTCCTGGAGGAACAAAATTTATAATAAATAATGCACTATTATCTACCAAGTCCCTGAGGAACTTGTTGAGTTTAAAAGATATTCGCCGAAATAGATATCATGTTGAGACAATGAATGAGGAAAATCATAAGTATTTATATATCACAACTCATGATTTAAATAAGAAGGTTATATTAGAAAAATTACCCTCACTTTCATCTGGGTTATATTACACCAAGATTAGTGCAATTGAATCACATGCCATTGTAAACCAGAAGTTTACTAGCCCAAATGAATTCATAACTTGGCATGATAGATTGGGTCATCCGGGAACAACCATGATAAGAAGAATTATTGAAAACTCTCATGGACATTCACTAAAGAACCAGAAGATTGTTAAAACTAGTGAATTTTGTTGTGTTGCATGTTCTTAAGGGAAATTAATTTTAAGGCCATCACCAGTAAAGATTGGATTTGAGTCCCCTGAATTCCTAGAAAGGATTCAAGGTGATATATGTGGACCTATTCATCCACCATGTGGATCTTTTAGATATTTTATGGTCCTGATAGACGCATCTTCGAGATGGTCACATGTGTGCTTATTATCTTCTCGCAACCTGGCGTTTGCGAGATTACTGGCTCAAATTATTCGATTAAAAGCACAATTTCCAGAAAATCCAATCAAAGCAATTCATCTTGATAATGCTGGTGAATTTACTTCCCAAGCTTTTGATGCTTACTGTATGGCTAATGAAATAAGTGTTGAACATCTAGTAGCTTATGTTCACACACAAAATGGGTTAGCAGAATCACTTATTAAACGCCTCCAATTAATTGCTAGACCCTTACTTATGAGAACAAATCTCCCAACGTCGGTTTGGGGCATGCTATTTTACATGCCGCAGCACTTATTCGTTTGAGGCCAACGAGTTACCATCAATTCTCTCCAATGCAATTAGCTTTTGGCCAGCAGCCAAATGTTTCCCATTTAAGAATATTTGGGTGTGCGATATATGTTCCCATTGCACCACCTAATCGCACCAAAATGGGACCCCAAAAAAAAATGGGGATATATGTTGGATATGATTCTCCCTCTATAGTGTGGTATCTTGAGATACAAATTGGAGATGTATTTAAAGCCCGGTTTGTGGATTGTCATTTTGATGAATCAAAATTTCCAACATTAGGGGAAGAGAATAAGCTTCCTGAAAAGGAACTTAATTGGAATGCATCATCGTTGATGCATTTAGATCCTCGATCAGGGTAATGTGAACTAGAAGTTCAAAAGATTATACATTTGCAAAGAATAGCAAATGAATTGCCTGATGCATTTTCCGATACAAAGAGGATAACCAAATCTTATATACCAGCGAAAAATGCCCCGATTCGAATTGATGTCCCAGTAGGACAAGTAGCCATTGAACCAAATTCACGCCAGAAGCGTGGCAGGCCTGTCGGTTCCAAAGATAAAAATCCTCGAAAGCGAAAAGAGGTAAATACGATTCCTGTTGAAAAAGACATAGTAGAGACACCTGCAGTCGTCCAAAATTCTGATATAATGTTAACGCCAGAAGACGTTCAGGTATCTGAAAATTGTGAAAATGACGAGATCTCGATAAATTATGTCTTTACAGGAGAGAAATGGGACCGAAATAAGACAATTATCAATGAAATATTTGCATATAATGTGGCATTGAATATCATACATGAAAGTAAGGATCTTGAGCCAAGATCAGTCGAAGAATGTCGACAAAGGAATGATTGGCCAAAATGGAAAGAAGCCATGAAGGCTGAATTAGACTCACTTGCAAAACGTGAAGTCTTTGGACCTGTAGTCCGTACACCAGAAGATGTAAAACCTGTTAGATACCGATGGGTATTTGTGAGAAAATGAAATGAGAAAAATGAAGTTGTGCGCTACAAAGCCCGACTTGTGGCACAAGGTTTTTCACAAAGGCCCGGTATAGATTACGAAGAAACGTATTTCCCTGTAGTGGATGTGATAACATTGCGTTATTTGGTCAGTTTATCTGCATATCATAAATTGCATATGCATTTAATGGATGTGGTAACAGCCTATTTATTTGGCTCATTATATCGGGATATCTATATGAAAGTCCCTGAAAGACTAAAGATATCTAAACCATCCAATGAATATTCACAAGGGTTATACTCAGTCAAATTACAAAGATCTTTATATGGTCTAAAGCAATCTGGACGAATGTAGTATAATCGTCTTACTGAGTATCTGGCCAAAAATGGATTCAAGAATGATGATATCTGTCCATGTGTTTTCATAAAGAAATCTACATCTGGATTCATTATAATTGCTGTGTACTTTGATGATTTAAATATTATTGGGACTCCTGAAGAGATTCCAACAATTATAAAAACTCTAAAAGAAGAGTTTGAGATGAAAGATCTTGGAAGGACTAAGTTTTGTTTCGGCCTGCAGATCGAGCATATAAAAAGTGGGATCTTTATTCATTAAACAACATACACAGAAAGGATCTTGAAGAGATTTTATATGGATAAGTCACATCCATTAAGTACCCCAATGATCGTAAGATCTTTGGATGTGAAAAAGGATCAATTCCGTCCTAAAGAAGAAAATGAAGATATCCTTGGTCCTGAAGTACCATATCATAGTGCCATTGGAGCACTAATGTATCTTGCTAATAATACACGACCCGATATATCATTTGCTGTGAATTTACTAGCAAGATATAGTTCCTCTCCAACCAGAAGACATTGGAGTGGAATCAAACAAATCTTTCGATATCTTCATGGAACGGTTGATATGGGATTGTTTTATCCCTATGGATCCAAGTCACAACTAGTTGGCTATGCAGATGCCGGATACTTGTCTGATCCACATAAAGGGAGATCTCAGACAGGATACCTATTCACATATGGTGGTACAGCTATATCATGGAGGTCCACGAAACAGACTATTGCTGCAACTTCCTCTAATCATGCTGAAATACTAGTAATACATGAAGCTAGTCGCGAGTGTTTTTAGCCGAGGAGTTTGATCCAATATATTCTATCATCATGTGGACTGATTGATCAGAAGATAGCTCTAACTGTCCTATTTGAAGATAATGCAGCATGTATTGCTCAACTTAAAGGCGGATATATCAAAGGTGATAGAACAAAGCATATTTCTCCTAAATTCTTCTTCACTCATGATCTTCAAAATCAAGGGACAATTGATGTCCAACAGATCCGCTCAAGTGACAATCTGGCAGATTTATTCACAAAGTCACTCCCAAAATCCTCCTTTGAAAGATTGGTACATGAAATTGGGATGCGCCGATTTCGAGACATTAAATGATGTCGAGAAGAGGGGGAGACTGTACTCTTTTTTCCTTGGTCAGATTTTTTTCCCATTGGGTTTTTTCTTGACAAGGTTTTTAATGAGGCAGTCCCCATCACTAAAGGATATTGTACTCTTTTTCCTTCACTAAGATTTTTTTCCCATTGGATTTTTCTTTAATAAGGTTTTAACGAGGCAATAATCCTAAATGGTCATCCAAAGGGGAGTGTTGAGATAAGGATGTGGATGACCATGTGGGCTAACATTCTCAATATTGAAGGAACCTCTCTCCAAGACAATCAAAATAAATGAAGTTTGAAAATCAAATCTTGTTACATGTATAAATAAGAGAAGCTACGGTTGAAGTAATACGCATCAATAAAACAATCTTCTCTTCTTTTACTATAGAAATATTTTCTCTCTTTTATCTCTCTTTAGTTTTAAACTACATTATCTATAATATTAGTAAATATAGAGATTACTTATATTATAGTGAGATAAGAGTATATTTATATTTCTCTATTATATATTTATTATAGTTTCCTTATTTATTTTACAACAACAATGCATTTATAATCGTTGAATTGATTTAAAGGGTTAAGATTATTTTTTAAGTATTTTTTAAAACTAATCCAAAGTAACCATATATTACTTTGATGCTCATTCTTACTTATAAAAAAATTTTATGATCTAATATTTATTGAGAGGAATAAAGTTCTATCTTAATAATTATTTAAAAAAATCTTTTAACATACAAAGAAGATATTGTAGTATATGAAATTTAGTTTTGAAATATATTATTGTAAAATAAAATTTAAATTTTCATAGACAAATCAAATAATTTACTTCTAATTATAGAAGAAGTTAAAACATAATGAACAACTTAAATTTTTATGTGAAATATTATTGAAAAAAGTTACAGCGACGGATTAAATTTGAACTTTCACAAATTGCCAAGGTTTTCCAAGTAAATGGCTTGTTGGTATCCACTAAATCGATGTATGGCTTGGCCTAACGACGAACAAATCTTTTGTGGCCTTTCGAACACAACATTCAAGGGAGGGGGGAGGGGGGAGGGGTGGAGAGGAAACGATATTTGCCGGGTCTAGTGGGCACAGAGCAAACTATAGTGGATTAACAGATGCACATCAGATCACAGTCATCACACTCTATCTGTGGGCCATACTCTGCTGTACACGTCTTGTCCGGAGAAAGAAACGCTTTACATGGCTCATAGAGCAAAACTTGCTTATATAGGGATCCCACATTCGCCTACTCCATATCTTCTCCCCATTCTCTAGTTCCTAACTTCTGGTGCTGTGTTTCTGACTATGTCGTCAGTAATGGAAGATGAACAAGTTGTGCCAACCGATTATAAGCTCATTGAGGAAGAAAATGGGTACCTTTTCTAACCAAATAGGGATTCTTATTTGGCACTCCCACTCCCAGCAAGATGCGAATGTTTATTCTGAACTAACGTTCTCTTTCTTCTCTATAGGCTATTTCCCTCGACTCAGTGCCCGAGCAATGCACAATCAGCCCCTGATGCATTCCAAAAACTGTTGTAGAACCCAAATGTAGGACTCTTATAATTCGCATGAAACCATTGCATATCCAAAGACCAGGTTTGGTTGTGGTGGTTAACTCCCAAAAACACAACGACATGCAAATTGTACTTGTTTCGGCCATACGTAGCATCGAAGGCAAGAACATCTCCGAATACGACATAGTCAAACTGGCTGCGCCTGTCGCTCCAAAATAGGTCACAAAGATTGGTTTCGGATCTAACCTTTTACCTCCAAAACATTCTGTTGTCTACACAGGATACACCTTCCAAGTATCGAATTGCAGTGCTTACATCTCAATTTTGCTTTCCTCTTTGTCGCCGCACCTCATTATACATGTCCTGCTTTGTGAATGTCACAAGGTTAAAACTCCGAACTTGTGCCGCAAAAGATTCATATATTTTGGGAATGCTGATACCAACCTCCCTCATGCTAGTCATTTGTGCAATCTCTACATCAGATATCCTCCTGTGCAACCTCAAATAATCAATGTACTTGCGAGATGTAAGTTCATGATTATGCTCATCCATAAACTGAGACATATACCATTTGCAACTCCCATTTTTTCGTTTTATCCTCATCTTGGCAAGACAACCACAACGAGTCATAATCTTATGCTCCCTCTTTCGATTAGCCATCTCTAGCCATTTTTTCTCTCGATATCCTTGCCTATTGCACACAAATGTATATCATACAATATCCCCTGCACTATTTGTTACCTTTCTCCCTTGCCTCGTAGCAAATCCCTTTAATCAGCTATAGCTATTATAAAAGGACCTGACTTCATCGAGAGTATTAAACTCCATTCGAAGGACATCATCTGGTCCCACTCCTTCATCCCACTTGAACCCATCTATCGTTATGCCCATCATCCTTGCTTTCATAGTTACCAACGTATTCTTCTGCTTCAACTCCCATGTCATATAATGCTTCCTGTATAATTATTGAAATCTATTATTCATCATTAGGACTAGGGGTGTTTAACAAAATCAGTTTAACCAAACTGAACTAAAACTGCTTTAAATAAATCAAGCTTTTTAGGTAAAAAAACTAACTGAAACTACACTTTTTTTTAAAAAAACTAGTGTGTTAAAAACTAATTTTTATGGTTCAATTTGGTTTTAAACCAAATAAAATTGGTGTCTAATTTCACTATAATAATATCAAAACAAAGCATTTTTCCGATTGTTTTGGTAGCATAAAATGATTATGATGTCATAACAAGTGTCATAGTTTGAGCTTTAATTTAATGACTCAGGTCTTCATAGTTTTTTAATATATATTTAACGAGTCGTAAATTTAAAAAACACAACCAAATTTTTTGCATTTGAAAAATTGCTCTTACATTTTGTTATTCTACTATGCAACTTTGTTATTTTCTTGAAATAAAAAACTAAGAACCAGCCCAAATATTTTTTCAAACAACCCCATAAGTGTACAATTTCAGTTTAATCAATCCATGACCATATTAAAATGAAAGATTTTATAACGATGATAATAAGCAAGAAATCATTGTAACAAAGAGATAAAAAAAAAGTAAAACAAAGAAAGAAAGAAGCTAAAGAAAACATAATTGATGATACAAAAACAAAGAAGAGAGGTCGAGAGAGGTGGACAGAGAGATATGGGGCGACAAAAAGGTGGAAGAGAAAGGGGGGAGAATAGTTAAAATTATTTTTCTATATGTTAAAAAATAGCTTTTGCGTTTAAATCAGTTTAAACTAGTTTACTAAATTAAAACTGGTTTTATTTTTATGAATTGGTTTAAACTGATACACTACATTATAGGCTGGTTTAAAACTAATTTTTATGTGAAAAAGCATTTTAGTTCAGTTGCTAAACTATTCAAAATGGTTTGGTGCAGTTTTATAACTGAACTATGAACACCTCTTATTCCCTCCAAATAGAAAACAACGCATATCATATAACACTAAATTCCATGCATCGCTACGGTTCACAATACCAGTAAGGACTAACCACATCACCAAATATTACTAACACTCGAAGCCAACATTTAATGTTAAATCTGTCAATAACAGTTTCTGATTAGATTCATTAACAATACTGTTCCTACCCCCTGTTTTACTATACACATCAAATTTTCAATAATGGATTTCGCACAACAGCTACATCATCAGGAACTAATATTATCATCTACATTGGCAACTATAACAACACATTATCTTAAAAAGCATATTTTTGCTAATTTTCCCCTTTCCCCAAACACTCCCCTAACTCTGACTACAAAGCAATTAACCATTTTTCCCTTTGAAACGAACATTTAAACCACAACATATCTCACCAACCATTTAGAGATTAAAGCGTCATTTCAAACACTAATATGAATGTACCTGCTCATCCAAATCTACACCTTGCATTGAGCCCAATTATCTCTGCTCCTCACATTCCACTGGGACGTTCCCTCTACAACACCGTTGTAGAATGCCATCCTCTCTGAATAAACTGGAATCATTGCAATAATTAGCACAATCAGGTATACTTACTGTGTCGGGATTTTTAGTATTCGAGATTTCAAAGTGAAACTCACCTATTGCTTCAAATGCGACACACTTAGTTGCACTGAGTATCTATCCCACCAACTTTGTTTGCCCAGCACACTGCACCAGCCATGCTAGAAGCGACTCAATACTTGACTCCATCGCACCAATGAACCCATTCATTCAACAAAAACACAGTAGTGGAAGACCCCAAACCCCACCATGTCAGTAACCCCCCCTGTAATTTCATCTATTTTTACTCCAATAATCATATTCTTTGATGAAGACATTTCTTCTTTTTTTTTTAAGGGATTAGGCAGGGTCTCCGAAGACCAACCCGACCTGGAAACAACACAAAAAAAAGAGAGAATAAAAAAAATACAGTTACAACAACTAAGCTCCCTCCTGGTGGAACCTACCTCCCCAATCCTGATGAACATAATACTACAACTTTCCTTGATTGAATGGAAGGCCCTACAAGATGTGAACCTTGCTGCTTCGATAACGGAGGGAGACGATATCGCAACGAGTCAGCCACTGGAGAGAAGGTTGCCGGGAAAGGAATCAGCCGCTGGAATTTCTTCCAATCGGCTGTTTTCCTTGGGAAGATGTCTGAACTTAGCAATGCAATTATGCTTCTCAAGATTGTCTTCGGTGAAGAAACATTTCATGTGGCACCAAAATTACACCTTTCTTTTCCTCATACACTTTTCTAACCTTCGACAAGAGTGCACAATCTCATATACCCAATAGCCAAGAGCCACCAGCAGTTTATTCTAACTCAGCTATCTCACCAAACAAGCTTTCTTTGAAGGGTAGGCTTAGTTGTCGTTTAAGTGTTTTTTATGGTCTTTTTCGCCGTTACACAATATTAAATATGACAAGATTTTAATTGTCATCTTGTCCATGATTGTCATACCAATGTATTATTAAAAGTGGATGAAACATGTGAAAATTTTTCTAATATTTTTTCTCACATAAAATAAAATAAAGTGATAACTTTTTTTTTCGTTGGAACTAGTCTAAGAGCAGTTCCATTTGGAATGGAACTCTACTTGGTCTCTATTTATGATTCATTTGTCATAAAAAATAATTATATATCAATTTTTATATCATAAATAAAAGTAAATAGAAACTAAAGATATTTCTCTCTTCTCCAATAAAAAGAACTAATTTTATATAGTCTCACTTATTTAATTAATTAAAATAAAATAAATTAATATAGCTATTAAATTAATTTTTATTATAAAAGTATAATACATTCCAAATAGGATAAAACACATTACTCAACAAATAAATATATATAATGAAAATTAAATAAGTAATATTAATTTACTACTTAACTCTATAAATACAATCAACAATTAAATAAATCACTTTTTACAATAATTATTTTACATGTAATTTCATGAAAAACTCATCTTTTACTCATTGTAAATGTGTTAGTATTAAGTATTTATATGTCCTCTCCATTTCTCATTCTTTTTTTTGCAATTATCTTCATTTCTATATCTTTGTCATCCTTTCTATTTTCTATTCCTTTGCATTTATCTCCATTCCTTTGATGTACCTCTGAATTTGTAATTCTTATTTCTTTATTGTCGTTTTAATTTACAACTCCTTTTTCTTGATTGTCATAATATTTTCTATATTTTCCTTCTCTTCTCTTTTTTTCTCTCTATCAAATAACTCACTTTTTCTTAACATTCTTAATATTATTTATGAGAGATAATTTCTTAACTACTAATGATTTCTTCTCTTTAAGGTCTTCAGACATTTGTATTTTTCTTACCCTTTCTCTTACCCTTCTTTGATCCTTGTGGACAAATGGAAGAGTCAATGATGTTTCTAGATCGGATGACGATGAGTATACTCCAATTGCACTTACATTGATTCTCTTGGAACCTCCATTTTGTGTTGGTAATTGGCTTTTTTTATTTTTATTGCAAATGAAGCATATTCCAATGCTTCTCAAAAGTGAAATTTTTTTTACCATATTTTGTGAAATAGAATTTATAGGTCAACTCCTTTATATCATCAGAATTCGAACCACTTATGTTTTTAGTAACTTGATTGTAATAACTAGTAAATTGTATAATTGCCTTGTTGATCTTATACCATCGTTTTCTAGATGTAACTGCCCATTTTTCATACTTGGGTTAAATTCTTCACTGTAGTTATGGATCTGGTTCCAAAATATTTCACACTTTTGTTCAGTACTGATTATAAGGTCAGTTGAAACATTCAACCGCACATTGATCTGCATCTCCTCCTCTTATCATTTCTAGTGTTGAATGCTATCTTGCTTGCGACTTTCAATTTTATCATCATTGAGGTTGATAGCATCTAATTCATGAAGGTCGGCAAAATTTGAATAATACGAATTTGGACTAGTATATATTTGATGGTGATGAGCCACCAACATCGACTAAGTCAGGCCTTGATGTACTTAATTAATTGAGTTAGAAATGATAAGGATATTGGGATTATATTTTTTATTGACAAGTTAAATATGGTTTAGAATGAATATTTGTGGTGTTTGTGAATTTCGATTATGTTGTTGTAAAATAGAAAATAAATTATTATATGGATATTGAAAATTGAAATTACGAAGGTTATATGAATTTAAACTTTGAAATGTATTTAGTAGTATAAAATTTTGATTCGTGTAACATCCCACTTTTTTGTAGAAATAATATCCCAGTTCATCTCGATATAATGAAGCAAACACAAAAAAAAAAATGTTCTACAGAGGTAGAGAGAAAAAGCAATGAAAGAAAAGTAAGGACAATAAATAAACGAGAGAAAAAGTACATTAATATAATAATATTTTTTATATAAAACAAAATAGTACTAGTAATGATGAATTTTATTTAGGGGGTCTAAATTCATCCGATAAAATTTTTTTACTAGTATTACTTGATTAGTTTAGCTCTAATAAAATATTCTAAACATATTTTAGAGCTAAGATATTCTTTACTGCTAGTATTTCTCATACTGGTATTTTTAGCCGTTTTACCTGAAACAGCCAAAACTAGTGAGCACATAATTACCATTTTTGCTAATTATCTCTCCAAGAATTAATCTCCACCACGAGTTTTAGCCACTCTTATTTATCAACTACCACATATTTAATTCATCATATGATGGATTTCTTGAAGAGTGCTTTAATTACATCATCTAAAAAATTAATATATGATCACACATCTTTAATAACTTTCTCTCTCTTTCTCTCTCTCTTTATCTATACCGAACCTTCTCTCTTTTTAGCTGCAATGTAACTAAATTTTTAATCACTCCCACTCTTTTCTCATCATAACCGAATTTTTTTCTTTCTCTTGTAATTAAATCACATGTGAAAATTATGCTTAGTAGGTGATGCAGTTTTCAAAAAAAAAATTGGAATGAAGAAACTGAAATGGCATGCAAGCATATATGAGAAGTTTTGCTTTAGTAACTGCTACAAGCAAATGATATCTTGGAAACATGCATGTGCAAAATCTTTGACTACTTCTTGAAAAGACTTGACATCATGTTAAAAAGCTTTTATTTTAAAATAAAAGAAATAAAGATAATAAAACAAATTTAAAAAAAATCATTTTAGCAAAATGCAAAATGAAAAGCCCCAAAAAGATAAAGGTAACACCCATTAGGCCCAAAGGTAGTTGTGTTTTAAGGAAACACAATGGACCACAAGAAATCTGACCAGAAAAGTTGGCCCACATGATTCATAACTCGATACTGTCTCTAGAAACCAAGATCCAGGAAAATGACTTATCACTTGATCAGAATTGTCTCCTCCCAATTTCAAAG
This sequence comes from Arachis hypogaea, assembly GCF_003086295.3. Taxonomy (NCBI): domain Eukaryota; kingdom Viridiplantae; phylum Streptophyta; class Magnoliopsida; order Fabales; family Fabaceae; genus Arachis; species Arachis hypogaea. Next base: position 18,873,757 of record NC_092055.1, on the reverse strand, counting down.
ACAAAATTCTCAACCAGCACATTTGCAAGGCTAAAACAATGAATCATAATTAAGAATGCCTAAGCAAGTTCTTAATTTGCAAAATTTATCTTCAGCCAGAGGTTTAGTAAATATATCAGCTAATTGATCCTCTGATTTAACAAATTAAATGCTAATATTGCCCTTTTGAATATGTTCCCTTATTGAGTGAAATCTTACTTCAATATGTTTAGTTCTTGAGTGCAAAACTGGATTTTTGGAAATATTTATGGCACTCATGTTGTCACACAACAAGAGAATATTCCCGACATTCAATTTATAATCAGCAAGTTGAGTTTTCAACCAAAGTGACTGAGAACAACAAGAGGAAGCAGCAATGTGTTTAGCTTTAGCAGTGGAAAGAGCCGCTATGGATTGCTTTTCGCTCGACCAAACATTCAAAGATCTGCCTAGAAAACAACATATGACAGACATGTTTCTTCTATCAATTCTATCTCCAGCAAAGTCTGCATCACAGTAGCCAACTGCAGAAAAATCATTAGTCCTAAGGTACCATAAACCAAAGTTAGAAGTATCATGAACATATCTAATGTTCTCTTAACTGCAGAAAGATGTGATTCTTTTGGTTGCGATTAGAACCTTAAAAAAATTCCAACAATTTGCACAATATCATGTCTAGAGGAAGTTAAATACATGAGAGAACTAATCATTCTTCTATACTTAGTCTCATCAACATCTTTCTCAGTTTTATCCTTTTCTAACTTTGAGTTAGGGTGCATGGGAGTTCCCATGGATTTGGCATTTTTCATACCAAACTTTCTAACTAATTCCTTGACATACTTCTCTTGATGAATAAAAATTTTATTTTCAGTTTGTTTAATTTGAAGCATAAGGAAGAAATTAAGTTCACCCATCATACTCATGTCAAATTCACTTATCATGAGTTTTCCAAATTTAGCACAAAGATTCATTTGCTGATCCAAAGATAATGTCATCAACATAAATTTGGACTAGAATGAAAGAATCATTAGAGTTCTTAATAAATAGAGTAGTGTTAGTGGTACCTCCTTGAAAATCATTTTTAAAAGGAAAGAACTGAGTCTTTCATACCAAGCTCTAGAAGCTTGTCTTAAACCATAAAGAGCTTTTGAAAGTTTGAAAATATGATTTGGAAACTCTTTATTTTCAAAACCAGGTGGTTGTGCCACATAAACTTCTCTATCAATTATTCCATTAAAAAATGTACATTTACGTCCATTTGAAATAATTTAAAGCCACAATAGGCAGCATAAGCTAGAAGAAGCCTTATAACTTTCATTCGGACCACAGGAGCAAAAGATTCATCAAAACCTATTCCTTCTTCTTGATCATATCCTTGTGCCACCAATCTTGCTTTGTTCCTAGCAATGTTTCCATCTTCACCCAATTTGTTCCTAAAGATCCACTTGGTGCCAGTCACTTTCTTTCTATTTGGTTTAGGAACAAGTGTCAAAACTTGATTCTTTTCAAATTAATGAAACTCTTCTTCCATAGCCTTTACCCAAGAGTATAGTTATCAAAACCGAACTGACAATCGACCCGGCCAGATTACTAGATCACTGGTTCAACCGGTGGGTCATAGGTTAAACCAATTGACCCGTTCATAATTAAATAATTGTATAAAGTTTAATTTTTTATATTAAATTAACTTTTTTTTTTCTAATTCATTAATTAATTAGTAGCTATTACATTATTCAAATATATGTTGAAAAATATTTTAATAGATGTCATACAATTATCAATAACAAAAATATGTTATGATTAATAAAAAATTTTTGCTTATCTTTTTTTAATTTATAGATATTTTACAAAGTTAATGTTTATTTTAATAATTATATATAATTAAAAATAATTAATTTAAGAAAGAGTAAATATAAAATATAAAATAAATTAAACTAATATGAACACTATTCATTAGAATAAAAAGATAAAAAAATATCTTAAATTTGTATGACTAAAAGAGTTAATACATAAAGTTATTAATTAGAATATGTCTAATAATTAGTAATATATTTATAAAAAGATACAATATATAACAAAGAGTAAACTTGGTCTAGGGGTTGCAGGCTCCTTTATAACTTGAAAGACTCAAGTTCAAACGTAGTGCGTAGCATAGTCTCCATTTTTTTAAATTTGAGTGATGCACGTGCTCCATTTTTTTAAATTTGAGTGATGCACGTGCTGACGTCAATGGGCCAACTGGTCCGGTTCGATCCTCGGTTTAGGCTGGGTTTGATCGAGTTTTTCAAGTTTGACCGGTTTGTTTGCTTATTCGGTTAAAATGTTAACCCAGACTGGTTTAAGGTCCGATTCATCGATTTTTTGATCGAACTGATTGGTCTGTTCCGGTCCAGTTAAGATGGGATCAATAGAGCTCTCCTGCAGAAGAGCAGTAGGTAGGTTCAGAATCAGGTTGCCCTGATTTGTCTTTTTCTAGGTTTTGGGCATTACTATTATTACTTTTCACTTGATTTCCTGCATCACGATCTTCCATAACACTTTCAACCATGTTAATATCACAAAAAGTAACAGGTATGGACTCCTCAATAATTTTAGTATCTTGATGATAAACTCTATATGCTTTGCTAGTTGTGGAATAGCCTACAAATAAGCACTCATATGCTTTTGGATCAAATTCTCCTATATTTTCTTTGTTGTTTAAAACGAAACATTTGCATCCAAAGATATGAAGATAATTCAAATTTGGTGGGTTTTCTTTCCAAAGCTCATAAGAGGTTTTCTTTAAAAACTTTCTTATGATTCTTCTATTTAAAATGTAGCATGCAGTATTAACAACTTCAGCCCAAAGAAAAATTTTGGAACATCACTTTCACATAGCATGGCCCTAGTCATTTCTTGAATGATTCTATTTCTTCTCACAACAACACCATTTTGTTGTGGTGTTCTTGGACAAGAGAAATTTTGTGATATTCCAAATTCATCACAAAAGGATTCAAAATATTTTTTCAAATTCTTTACCATGATCACTTCTAATAGAAGCAATCTTTAAATCCTTCTCATTTTGAATTCTTTTGCTAAAAATCTCAAAAGGCAAAAATTAAAGGTATCATTTTTATGCACAAGGAACAAAACCCAACCAAATCTTGTGTAATTATCCACAATCACCAAACCATACTGTTTACCACCCAATCCTTGAGTTCTTGTTGGACCAAAGAGATCAATATGTAGCAGCTCAAGTGGTCTTTTAGTAGAAATATCTTCCTTTGATTTAAATAAAATTTTTGTTTGTTTTCTCATTTGACATGCATCACAAGTAATATCTTTGTCAAATTTTATCAAAGGAAGACCTCTCACTAAACCTTTTTTAACAAGCTTGTTCATTTGAAACATGCTAGCATGGCCTAATGTTTTGTGCCATAGCCATTTTTCAGATTCTTTAGAATGAAAACAAGCTATATTTTAATTCTTTAATTCATCAAGAGTAAGGCCATACACATTATCACACTGATTAGCAACAAACAATACTTCATTAGTCTTTTTACTCACAACACGGCATTCCAATCTTTTGAATATTACCAAGTAACCCAAATCACACAATTGGCTAATACTAAAAAGATTATGCCTCAAACTATCAACCAAAATGACATCATCAATAAAGGTAAAGTGATTTTTACCTACTTTTTCAACAGTAATGATTTTACCTTTACCATCATCTCCAAAGGTCACAAATCCTCCATCAAACTTGTTGAGTTTGATGAAGAAAGTTGACCTTTCTGTCATGTGCTAGAGCATCCGCTATCCAAGTACTACATGTCTTTCTTCTTATTGGATGCTATGCAAATCTGTATACACTCTTAAGTAACCTTAGGTATCCAAACTAATTTGGATCCTTTGAAGTTAATCCATCTTAGTTGCCCAAGTGCATTAAAGTTACAAATAACATTGTATGTTTGGTACTCTTCTTTTGTTAATAAAGTATTAGGAGTAAGAGTGACCAAGTTTTTTGCAATTAAAACAATAATTTCTGGGTGCATGTTAAAGTGATTGAAGCTTTGATGCTGATAATGATTAAAAGAGTGAAATTTTCTGGTTCTTGAAAATGATGCATTACTTTTGACAAATTCATTTCTAGCATATGCACCTCTTTTTGCCAAAGGTCTTAAACCAGAATATTTTGGGGCAAATGGGCTTCTTGAATATGTGGTTCTTTTGTAAAAATGTGATTTTTTGAAAGCAACCTCATTATTTGAGAAGCGGCCCTGACCCGAATTGTTTGAAACAGGTTCGGTTCTTGATGAAGATGCAATTTCCTCAAAATATGGCTTTTCAAAGGCAGCCTCATAGTTGGAAACATATCCAAGACCAGATTTATTAAAAGTGGGTTTTGTATTTGAAGAAGAGGCCATGACTTTTGCAATTAGTTTTTCAAAAACTGCATCCTCTTTTGACATATAGGCCAAACATGATTTTTCAAACAATGGTCTTTGATTTGCAAGTAATTTGTCTAAGTTGCTTGAACTATGAGAAAATTTTGCTAAATCACTATTCAACCTTTTAATCATTTCATTTAATCTTTCATTTTCAGCAACAAGTTCTTGAGAAGGATCAATAATGTACTTTCCTTTAAGTTTTTCAATTTCAGATTTTAAAAATTTATTTTCTTCAATGCGATCAATGGCACATTCGGTCTCCTTTACTTTTTCTTACAAGAAATCATTTTCTGCCTTCAACACTTTATTTTCATATTTGCATTTGTTATATTTATTCAACAATTTCTCAGAATGATGGGTGAGATCGAGATAATCAACAATAACATGTAAATCATCCATAGATAGGTCATAGTAATTTACCTCATCTAGTTGATCTTTACCAGCCATAAAATCAACTTGAGCTTCATATTCGGAGTTTTCTTCCTCATCCAAACCGTTCTCTAGATCCTCCCAAGAAGCCATGAGCACTTCTTTTCTTTTTTAGCCTTGTCCTCCTTTTTAATATTTAGACAGTTGAAGTTGAAGTGTCCACCCTTCTTGCAGTTGTGACATATCACCTTGCTCAAATTCTTTTTGTACTCCTTTGAGCTTGAACCTTTGCACCTGCCTTTGTTCCTCATGAGCCTCCTTAGTCTCCTAGCAAAAAACACAAGTTCGTCATTTGAAAAACTGTCACTAGACTCACTCTCATCAGGTTCTACTTTTGATTTTAAGGCTACTCCTTTTTTCTTTGAGTCTTGGCTTGTGTGTGTGGTTTCATAGGCTAGGAGTTTCCCTCTCAACTCATCATATGTTAGTGGGTTCAGATTGTTACTTTCGGCTAGGACAGTGGCTTTTGTTTCTCATTCTTTTGTGAGACTTCTAAGGACTTTTCTCACCAGAGTTTGTTCAGTGTGTGTCAAGCCCATAGAATCAAGGCTGTTGATGATGATTGAGAATCTCTCAAACATCTCATCAATGCTTTCTTCATCCTTCATGGTAAACATCTCATTCTTTACGCAACATATCAATCCTTGTTTCTTTGACTTGCTTGGTGCCTTCGTATGTAACCTGGAATTTCTCCCATATTTCTTTTGTCGTCTTGCATCTAGACACCTTTCGGTACTCCTCGAAGCTGATAGCACAGTGTAACAAGTTTATAACTTTAGCATTCAGCTCCACCTTCTTTTTGTCATCATTATTCCATTCAGCTTCTTCCTTTGGAGTCACCACTCCATCAGCACTAATTTTTGTTGGGATTTTGGGACCACTCACAACTATCCTCCATATGTTGTAATCAATTGATTGAATGAAGATCTGCATCCTTTCTTTCCAGTAAGCATAGTTTTTCCCATTGAAAAAGGGAGGCATGTTGTTTGACTGACCCTCTATTAGCGTATAGGCCACTGTGGTCGTGCCCAAGTTATTCACCATTGAACCTTTGCTCCAAGCTGTTAACCTTGATTCTTGAGACCTTGGCTCCTGATAACAATTGAAGGTTCTAAAAGGTTTAGAGAATGAGAGTTGAATCTATGGCCTTCTTTAACTTTAATTGATTAAGCTTTAAAAGCAGAAATTTAAACTTGGCTTCTGTTTGGTTTGCGCAGCGGATTAACCAGGAGATAATTTCGTTTTGTCTCATAAAAATCAGAAAATAGAACTAAAGCAGAGAGGTAGAAGGTGACACAACCATATATCCTGGTTCAGTTGTTTTGTGCAATGCAACCTACATCCAGTCTCTACTACAATATTGGTGGAATTTTTACTATCTTTTAAATATTACATACACCAATTCTCTAGCACTCAATGTAATCCTATCTGAGACACATCAAGCTTCCATATAAACTTGATTTGGTAATGTAACTACCTAAACTAGACACATTAAGTGCTTACCTAACTTAGCAGGGGATACCTCTCAGGTACTTGATACAACATAGAAAATACAACCAAAAGAAATCTGAAATCACTCTTGTCTTTTCTCTCAAGTGTTTCACTTAGCCTTTTTCCACAATGTAGCTTTTATCAATGCCTCACTTTCTTGCCTTTTACCTCAGAAAGAAAACAAAGAAAGATATACATTGAAACTAAAATACAAACAGTAAATAATGAAGGAGATGATGATTCACAACCTTTGTGCTATAAGTTGAACCGGATTCAGCTCTCTCTGAAGAAGCTCCCCATCTTAACGGAATATTTTTTTGATGTAGAAACACTGTCCAAAATGTTGAACACTCTTAGTGAAGCTCTCTAACAAACTCAGATTCTAGTTCTCTCTCCTTAAGCTCTAATGTGAATCCTTTTTCTTTTTGTATCTTCATCAGAGCCACATTTAGGGTTTTTCTCAAAGTCAACTTCTTGGACCTTGGGCTAGCAAAGATCTACCTTTCTCTTTCTTCAATTCAACTCCCAAATTAAGGATTTTAAATCTGGTGCTGTATTTGACCGAGGAGGGCAGAGTCAGCAAAAATATATTTGTTCAGTGATAATCCCAACTCCAAACTCATGAAAAAGTGCTTTAGCTCCAAGTAACATTGTAGGCCATTGATTTACAATAGATCAAGTTCAGCCACCTCTATCATCTTGTTATTTGAAATGGTTGTGCAGAGAGTTAGGGAAGAAGTGAAGAAATCAACTTGCATGCAAATGGTAACTAATTACCTTTAACCTCTGACTTAACTTAACATGCTCTTGATTAGTTTGATTGGATATTACTTTCTTGATTGGCTTTCTCTTTCTTTCTTTTTTGGTGTGTGTGAGCTTGAAGATGAAGTTCTCTCTCTTTCTTGTTTATCCGAAGTGCACTTGTGAACCTAGCTTAGGTTTGATTCACTATGGTTGTTTGACATTGGGCTTGGTTTGTGAATCAATTTCCATTCAGCTCACTTGGGTGCATTTTGCTTCATTGGTTTGGACTGCAAAAAAAAAAAAAAAAAAAAAATTTTGACCCTGCACACTTAAATTATTTCATCAAAAATCATTTAGGATATTAATCCAACTTAATCATGTTTGTCATTATCAATATGTTAATTATTTTTCTAATTCAACGCAATTAAATGAAAGATATTGCAAAATATAGCTTAGCAATCATTCTTGTGACTTAGTAGAGTTAGGATCTTTTGAAACTTAAAGAACATTACATAAGCACGGAAAAGGGGTTTGATGTTTTGATTTCTTAGTTTAGTTTCTGTTTTTTATTTTTTCTTTTCCCCTTTAATAAAGGTGCTTGGTTCAATGCATTTGTATATTGTGCATTTGATGCATTTTTTTTGTTTCTGACCAATAAAAAGATGACTTGTCATATATGCAAATGGAGTAGTTTAATTTTTTTTTTTTGGTCTTTCTTTGTTAATTTGATTCAGTGCATTGAATCTTTCTTTTTGGAAAATGATTGACTTTGGTTACAAGTTGACAAGAAGATAAACTAAAAAATGAAGATGGTACATTTTAATTGGAACCTGCTATTAGCCTTTGGCTTTATTTTACTTCAGCAACTTCTTAAATTTCCTACTTTATTTTTGTTTTTTTATTAGACATTTATTGTAGAGATAATAATACAAGTTTTTACTAAGAAATATTATTTAAACAAATACATATGCTATGAATTTTACATGTATTTTCAATTGCAGATCAACGTGGAAGAAAGTGAAGATGTATCATGTAGTCTGTGTTCTTAGGCACTCATATTACCATAGATTGCCAATTAATCAAGCTAGCTGCATTAAACTGAAATCATGAAGATTCTTTTTGTATTTACATCAAGCTAGCTGCATTAAACTGGATTTCCAACTAATTGTTAAAATTTCAGAGTCTTTTTTTGACACATTCTTCAAATGTCGAACCAATTATACTCCTTCAATTGATCTCTACACAAGTCTAACCTATCAACAGTTATTTCACATTTTTCTGGATAACGCGGGTATATTACTCTAATTATTAAGAGGAATGTTATATGCACTTACTTTGTGTCGCTTGTCTTGTTTACGTTTCACTTTTGATATTAAAAAGAGATTAATAAAAGTAAGAGAAAATAAAAAATTTATCTTCTATACTATAAAAAATACAAAAAGATCTATGCATGAATATTATTGCAAACAATATTTCTCAATTATTAAGCCCAATTTGATTGAAATGGTCAAACTGAAAATTTGGTGACGTAAGTATCCAATCGATCAAGTTATCAATCAAACCAAGTCATTAGAGAGCCGAATGAGAGTATCATTGATTCTGGAAGTATAAAATAAATTTTTGAAATAAATAGTATAAAATAAATTTTCGAAATAATAGTTAGAAGTATTTTTATTTATTGTATTTTTTATTTAATTTTTAATGAATTTAATTTTAATGCATCATCAATGTAAAATCATTTTATACATGTATCCAATCACATCACATCATACATTTTATATTAACCGCATGAATGGTTATCCAAGAAAACCATTGTAATTACACGACTGTATAAACGTTTTACACCGTTAATGCATTAAAATTATTTTTTTTATTATTTTAATGTTATTTTATTTGAATTTTTGTTGTATGTATGTCTATATATTTTAATCACCATACTACCTGTGTTAGCTACACTCTTGCTACATCAGCTGTGCTCCTCCCATTTTTTAGAGAGGCCGATTTTTGCCAAATAATATAGCTCATAAATTTTGTGTTTGACAAATCCTGATTTCTATATTTGTGGAGACCGAAGACTTATACCTTCCATCTACTTTGGGATGAGTACACTATCTCTTTAGAGGATGTGGCGTATCATTACCTCGGCCTATATACTTAGAGGGAGGCGATTGGAGATGCATGAGAGATTTTAAACACCTGCGTTTGATTTCGATTGGGTTGTCTCCTTCAATGGGGGTTGGGTGATTTGGATGTTGTATTGAAAGGGCCTTCAATTATGGAGTCAATGGGTAATTTGCTATGGGTTGTAGTAAATTCAGGTGTTTTAGGATTGATTTCTTTAGAAGGAATGGTCGGTGTATCATTTTTTAGGATAGGTGTGGTCCCTTTGACATCCTTGTCTACACCAGTGGCATTGGGTGTTAACGCTATCAATTCAGATGCTTCATCTACCATGGGTTGGGAAACTCCATGCTCATAGTATATGTGCACTCTTCCATCATTGTTCTTTGCATAGAAGCACATCTCTACCAGTTCCTTGTCACGATATAGTACTTACAGTACACTCTTTATAGGTTTACTAGGAATAAGCCACCAATATTCAATCATGTTATCATAATCTAGGACCTTGTAGTAATCTCTCAGTGAAAATACGTCTAGTACATCCTCATCCAGTCCAGTCAATTGTATTCCTTCTACATTGCTCTAATCATTTAAAATGACAAACTTATACGATAATCATGGTTGCTATAGTAATACAGTTGTCTAAATATATGTACTTGTATAGTTATACTATTAGAGAAACATGAAAGAATAAGATTGTCATTTTAAATGAGTAAATTCTCATAGTAGTCTCCGAGATTGACGCCGTGCACCAAAATCGTCCCTGAGATTCTAATTGCACCAATTATGTCCCTGAGATTGGAAAAATTGCACCATAGTAGTCCCTGACTCGTTTTCCATTAACGACGCACTGACGTGGCTTGATGACGTGGACCTTTGGTAACACGTGTCACCTCATGGTTTGGCCACGTGTAACGGTATGATGACGTGTCGGTCAGCGACACGTGGCATGCTGACATGGATGGGTATGCCACGTGTCACAATGCTATTTTACCACGTGTCAGATTATGCCACGTGTCGTAATGCTATTTGTCCACGTGTCATCCACTATATCATCGTTACATGTGCACCAAATTGGTCCCTTACTTTGTATTAAATGACTCAATTTAGTCCCTGAAATTGAATGTCATGCACCAAATTAGTCCCTTCAACAGTTTTTTTTATTTTTTTATAAATTTAAAATTCTCAATATTTTTTATAGACTAATTTTAATTATATTTTTTATTATACATATTTTATAATAAATTTTTTAATTAATAATGTTAACTTGTATCATTAGAGTAAATGTTAACTAAAACCAAAACTTTATTATTGCCTCTTGTGTTTATTTGTATCTGTTTTAATACTGTTCAAGTCATGGTTACAATAAGTACTTATATTGATTAATCGTGTAATATATGAAAAAGCCGCCTAATTAAGTTATAGATAAAATGAATTATTATAATCGACAATATAAATCTATCTTATTAATTTAGTGAGAAGTTAATTATATGGAAAATCGGACATTCTTAAAATGGATGGGAATAATGAATTTATATTAGTTAATAAGTGCCTTATCAAGTATTTCTAAAATATTTATTAAAGTGTTAAATATTAAAAAAATTGTATTAAGGAATATTATTATACTCTTAACTTACACTCTTTATTAAATCAATATCAATATGTCGCATAATTCTTTTAATAAAATATTGTAAAAAAAATTGTATAATTAAAACTAATATTTTAAAAATATTTTATAAAAATACTTGTATTTAAATAACTTGTAAAAAGATAAAATTAAAATTAGTGTATTCAAATATATAATAAGAATTTTAAATTTTTAAAAAAATGAGAAAAAATTTATGAAAGGACTAATTTGGTGCATGGCATTCAATTTCAGGGACTAAAATGAGTCATTTAATGTAAAGTAAGGGACCAATTTGGTGCACATGTAACGATGACATAGTGGATGACACGTGGACAAATAGCATTACGACACGTGGCATAATCTGACACGTGGTAAAATAGCATTGTGACACGTGGCATACCTATCCATGTCAGCATGCCACGTGTCATTGACCGACATGTCATCATACCGTTACACATGGCAAAACCATGAGGTGACACGTGTCACCAAAGGTCCACGTCATCAAGCCACGTCAGCGCATCGTTAGCGAAAAACGGTTCAGGGACTACTGTGGTGCAATTTTTCCAATCTCAAGGACATAATTGGTGCAATTGAAATCTTAGGGATGATTTTGGTGCACGGTGTCAATCTCGGGAACCACTATGAAATTTACTCCATTTTAAATTGATCAAGGAATAATACAATTATTCTAACAATGGTTGCTCTAGTAAATAAATATATGTAATTTTAACCGAAAAATACTAGACAGATAATTAAACTAAAATGAGATATGAAGGAGTAAGATTGTCATTTTTAAAATAGAATATAAAGAATCAATGAGTACGTTACAAAGAATTGAAAGATTCAGTTGATCACAGCCACATACATACAAAAAAATGAAACCCTAGCATACAAGAACTCTACCATCATCAACAACCATAATCAACCAAAGTCCTCAAAAGTTTTACTGATGAGTAGAGCAAAAAAAAATGAAAAAACAAACCTCATGCAACATTTTGCAAAAAATAGAGTATGGTATGTTGAGAGCAACGATTTTATTACTAACCTGTTTTTGAAGAGATGGTGATTTTCAGGCAATTAATCTTTCACAATGGGGCGAAACAAGTAAGAAAAGCTTCAAACTTCAGTTACAGTGACAACCATGGTTCTTCTCTGAGGGTACGTATACGAGGGGAGGAGGAGGAAGAAGAAGGGTCAATTGGGGTTTCATTTTGAAGTCGTTAACGTTTGGGTTTTGGTTTAACCCCTTTCTCATGTCACACGACATCGTTTCTAAATAATTTCGGTGCCAAGAGTTAAACGACGTCGTTTTGACAGTGTCAGGTGTCAACTAAAATTGCCAGGTCAGCTTTCTGGTGGCGGAAAACGATGGAAGGGCCAAATTGAGACACGGGCCAAAATTTCAGGGTACGATTAGAGTCAATTAAAACTTTGAAAACTAAATTGAGTCGGAAATCAAATTTCATGGGCCATTTTGGATATTATCTCAACTTTGATAGATGTCATCAACTATCTTAAGATTCGCCATATCTTACATGGACGTATCACTCTCTGTATAAGTAATTCATCAAAATGTGACAAATATATAACCAAATGTATCCTTTTATGGGTATCTTGGAGATATCACAAGTTCCTTGCATAAAGCCCAGTTTACAGGGATATAGGCAGGAGGTTTTCATTGACTATTATGTATGAACATTTAATATATTTGTGTTAATTTAATATTTTGATATATTATTATTATTATTATTATTATTATTATTATTATTATTATTATAAATGGCTCATCAATTTATTTTTTTTAATTTATTAGGTATATTTTCAACGGATACGATACACAAGACAATAGTATTAATATGACAACAACAATATCAAATATACAAGAATGAATTTCAGATTATGAGGATGAATTGAAACTTGTAATTGGCATGATATTTGATACATTAGAAGAAAGGAAAAACTTCTACAAAAAGTATACTCATCTTACTGGATTTAGTGTATATGCAAGTTCTCTGTTACAAAAGATACGAAAGGCATTGTGTGAAAAATATTTTCTTTGCTCAAAATAAGGATTAAGAAAGAAAGCCAATGAGTTATATCTCAAATGGCATAGTCTTTTCATACTCGTATAAGAGATCGCAGGTTCGAGTTTTCCTATCTTTAATAAAAAAAAGAAAGAAAAAATAAGTTGTTGAATCTGAATTGTTAGTTACAGATTTCATAAAGGTCATACACATGAAATCTAAAATTATTGACCAAAGATTCTGATGCACATATATTTATACAGTGAAGGAAGGCTTAAATATATCTTTTGAAAAGATGGTCTTTGTAGAAAAATTATGTTTTGTTTGGAAATGTTTCATTTAACACAATATATAATACAAATAAATATAGTAGGATCTTTGCACCATTCACCGGGTAAATCATCATTGCCAAAGATAACTTTTGGAGCTGCCTTCATAGCTAATGAGGGTAAGAATCGTAATTAATTAACTGCTTAATTAAAATAATTTATTTGCCCAACATAATTTAAAAATTTAGAATATTAATTAGAAAGTTTAAATATGATATTTAGACTCAATAGATTTTTTTGAATTGAAAAATATAATTTCCTACAAAAAAATCACTTAAAAACGCATACCAATAAATTAGCTGGCAATACCGACTTAAATCTGTCCAGTACTGTGTGAGAGCAGTAAAAACGGTAGAAAAACTTAGAAAAATAATTAAAGTTAAAAACCAGACGCTAATTCTAAAGGTTTGGCCCAATTTGGGTCAAATAGGCCAAAAAGACTAACGGGTTGGACCAGGTCTAAATTGAGCCCAAGCCTGACATATAAGTACATACTTAAGTGGCCATTTTAGCAGTAGCAACATTTTGGGCAGGAGCAAGTCTTATATAAGATCATGATAGAACTGTAAAAGGGGAAGAAATGAGGATGTGGTAGAGTTACGAACTTAAAGCTTCAACTGCATTATTTACTGCTTTCAACAAGTGGAATTCATCAATTTCTGAACAAAAACCAATTATCTTTGCCAACAATTTCTAACTATTCAAATATTATACATATTTCTAAAGATAAATAAAACACGAGAAACAATCATGGTTCTGTAACGTTATGAGTACTCTGGTTGGGTGACAAACTGAGTTCTTAACCAAGGCCTGTTCCTGCCTCCTTGTTAGGCGCATCAGCCTTAATGCGTGGTGGCCTCACAATTCGATCAATAAGCCCGTAATCAAGAGCCTCCTGTGCGCTGAGGCGTTTCATCCTGCCCAGGTCTTGGGTGATCTGAATGCCATTAAAAATTAGTTTCAAATGATAAACACTTATAATTTAATATAAACACCTAGGAACTGACACAAATGATCATAAAATGGAAGCAAACTACAAACTTTTAAGGGCCTATTCGGTTTCCATTTCCACTTTCAGTATTTTCTATTTCTAAGATTATGTGAGGGAAAGAGAAAACAATAAAATCTTGATTGTTGTCATTTTTTTCCTAGCAAAATCATCAAATTGGAAGTAGAAAATAAAAATAGAAACCAATCAAGCCTTAAGTTTTTAAGATAACAGGTTTTCATGTTCATCTCCATGCATTTCATTGTTGAATAAACTGACCCTCTCAATAGGCTGGCCTGTTTTCTTAGCCAACTCGTTAAAGAGGTAATCTCTGATTCTTAAAAGCTCATTTGCTTCAATGCGGATGTCATCAGCCTGTCAAAATTTTCAAGGCGTTAGCATAAAGAGTAAAAGCAATCATATTCACACATCTGATGAGTGATAATAACCTCAATCTCAGAAGAGATATCTACATACCTGACCCCGAGCAGCTCCCGCTGGAGATTGCAGAGCAACTCTGGAAAGAGGCATTGCAAAGCGGTTGCCCTTAACAATACAGCAGACCATCATCACAAAGTTAATAGATGTCGGGAACTATTTTCATAACCCATTAGACATCAACAAACACAAATACAAGCACATCACAACAAATTGCAGAAAAGTAAACAATACAACATGAATGTGACAACACAATGGAATGGAACAGAAAGTGGTAAGCTTAAGATGCAAATAAGGATGGACTTCACAGTATAAATTAGGAGACTTTGGAGAGAGATACTGCCACTCCCTTTTTGTGTGATTTTTCAAAATTATGTTCCATCCTCGCTATTTAATTTTCCATAGTGATGAGAGAAATTTTTCATTGTGAGGGTAATTTGAGAATAATATTCGTAGAGGATTGGCATTATCAATTAGGGAGTGGATATTGGAGTGATAATATCCACTCCCTATCAATTACCATTCTTTTCTTTTTTACTGAATTTTTATAAAGAGCTGGAAGGAGGGAGATCGGGCCTTTCAATGTGATCCCAAGTCTGTATATAGTAGACTGCCCCCCTATTTAGATTCAAACTACAAAACTTTCCATCTTTTACCTTATAACAAATGTAACACAATTGATGTTACTAATAACAAATTGACACGTCCTATCAAGAATGCACTAGGCAGCACATAAGCAGCATAAAAAATATTTCTTCATTTTTTTTCTTGTTATATTGACTACTGAGTGATTTATTAATGCTCCAATTATTTCAACCGTCCCCTTATCTCAGGCATAATTTTTATTCATATTAATCGTGAAGAAACAACTGGAAGATGCAACAATAAATCTCGTCAGTCACACAATGTCATGCATGATTACATGATGTTGGAAATCACTATAAACTCTAAATCAAACAGAAAACTTTCACAGTTTGTATTAACAGATAGTAATGTAACTCGATACCTTTTCTCCGGCTGCAAGAAGAAATGCTGCAAGATTATAGGCATAGCCAACACAATGGGTGGTTACAGGACTTTGCAAGCTCTGCATAGTGTCATAGATAGCCAAGCTTGGTGTAAGCTGCACAAATAACAAGCTTAAGCATGTTAAAAACATGACTAAGCAACACAAAGGTGGGCACAAAAGAGAGATATTTAATTGACTAAACATCTAACACTAGAAGAAAGCTTACATCTCCACCAGGACCATTGATGTACATATACATCCTCTTGGCGTTATCTATACTGTCAAGATACAGCATGGTTGCCAATACTTGGTTACTAAATTCTTCATCTATGTTTTGTCCAATGAAGAGAACACGCTCTCGATACTGCATCCAATAACCCTTTACTTTTAGAAATGTTTTAAAGAGTGATGGAAATCATAAGAAAACTAGAGGTTCATGCGTAACGATCTATTTCTATGTGAGTATGTGACGCAATGAGTATGTGACGCAATGTTAACAGCATCTTTTAGATGCAGAAAAACATAATATTAATGATATATATTAAGATGTATTATTGACTTACAAGGGCATTCCACAAATCAACCCATTGCCAAGTTCCTTCACCAGGTGTCCTATAGGGGACTCTAGGGGTCCCTATGGGCATCATTTGAATTTGTGCCCTTGCTGGTTTGTGATTAGCATACCTGAAAATATACAAGATTTATACACCTTGTATTAGTCTCTTAATTAAAAGACGTGTTTGACATTAGTGAAAACTCTTCTAAGTATATCGTTTTTATCTGACATAAACTATGCTTTATTTGTTAACTTCACTTTCACTATGTCAAAGATTATCAACTATTGTGTAAAGCCGTAAAGACTAAAGAAGATTTTTCATAATTCAAATTTGTTAGAACTTACAAAAAAATAATCCTTGTTATAATATATAACAGTAATCATGACAAACTCAATTGCAGTTAAAAACTACTCGCTAATCCAAACAACAATATCAAAGATATGATACAGCATAGCTTTCTGCAACAAGAAAAATTGCATTAGAGTGGACTGAACACATTATGCTGAAAAATTTGGCAATCAAAGGGATGTACCTACAAAGCATACAGTAGCAACATAACATAATAGACCAACCACAAAATTTAAGCATAAAGAGACAATTCACTATTGTTTTCAATCTTCAAATTTTGCAAAAAGACCGTTCCTTCATGGAATGTATCAGCTGAAAGCGCACAATACTAGGCATATAACCAAGTATATGTTAATTGCACATATGAATACAGGTATAAGAAAAGCAATTCAAATACAAAACTATCATCATCCATGCCAAAGCTTATTTTTGCAAAGTTAAGCACACACCAAAAAATGGCACCAATTCAAAATAAGGAAAACTGCAGAAGCTAAAGAACAAAACTTTCTCCATAACAAAAACAAAAAAAAAGGGGGGCAAAATCACAAATGTGGTCAAACAGTTACCCGCAATGCAGACTCTTGTGAACTTTTCCGTAGAACTCAGCGGAGACATTAGGTTTACACGCAAGGGAATTAGGGATACTTGGAGATTGAAGTTTCAACCCTGAGTAGAGTTTTGTGGCGCAACTGCCACATCAAAAAGAGAAAATAGAGTTAGTAATTTAGAGAAACTGTGGGAAACACACAATGAGAAGGAGAAGCAAACCTAGGAAGTGCATCAGCGGTGATATAGGGTGCCACCGCCATGTTAGCTTTTTGAGGTAACGATTAGATAGGAGATGGGGCAACGCACTATTTGAGCTTGAAGAAAACTTCAACCAGATACAACACTCACTCAGCTCTGAAGATGAACTTCAACGACAACGCCCTTTTGATCCTCCCTGGAATTAGAACCTCCTTTTATTTATTTATTAGCAATGTTACCCAAGGTTGCGAGAACCGAACCGGTCAATGAACCGGTGGAGTGACTGGTTCAATAGTTTAATAGTTCAATCGGGGTTCAACCGGAGTTCAACCGATTTAATTAAATATAAAATAGAATTATTAAAAATTTAATACATAATTTGAAAGATTTAAATTCAATGAATTGTAAGCTAATAAAATTCAAAATTTTACAATTTCACATAATAAATTATCTATAATTTACCATTAAAAGTTCCAAATAACTTCAAACATCAAAATTTATAACTAAAAATAAAATCAAAATACGCATAAGTAAACTAACACAAGTATTCAATATTAGTTAAAATCAATTATTTGGTATTCTTTAGTTAATATTATTTGGTATTCCCATATAAGGCACACTATTAAAGAAACAACATTAAGTCATATATGAAACTTAACACAGATTCATATAACTTAAAATGCCACATCCCCAACTCCAAGAGAATAACAGAGTGAAATTTCAGAGCTTTTCAACAATTTTCTGATGAGCTTTAGCTGAGGCTATTATTTAGCAACAGTGGCGCAGCAAACAAGCTTATTCATCTAGGATTTCAACTGAAACCCTTCTTCCAGCATCAATCAGAGCCGGATCCAGTTGAAGAGCACAAGTTTTTAAGTTTAACTAATTTTACTCAGCGACAAGCCAACAACTAACAAATTAACTCAAATAGAATAATAGCACAAAAATAACTCAGAACATTACCAATAGTCAACAATAATTAACCCAGAAGTCAGAACAAGATAACAACAGTCCAGCCCTGTTAACAACAATGAACAACGAAGAAAATTAACTCAGAAAACAACAATTACCCCAGAAAAACAACATACTTAAGTCCAGAAAAACAGCAATTTAACTCCCAAAAATGAAACTGAAGCAGTGTAGGGATGGAGGCTTACAAACTCAGAAAAATCAGCAACTCAAAATCAGATTTCAGTAACTCAGAATCAGTAAAATAACAAAATAAGAAAACATACATTGAAGCCAAGGTTCTGAAAACCGGACCGATTATTGAACCGCTCTAATTACTGGTTCACTAGTTTACTGGTCCAACCGGTCTAACCGTGGTTCAACCGAAAAAACCGTTTTATAATAAAATAATAGATAAATTATAAATAAACATTATAAAATATAATTATAGTTTAATATAAATCTTAAAATATCTTCTAAATTTAAAATATTACATAAAATGTCATCATCCAAAGCCAGCCATACGATCTTATCAAAATACAAATACTTTAGTGAATAAACATAGGCAAACAACTCTACCACAATCAACAAAAGGTAAAAAGGAAGAGAGAACAGAGAGACAAACAACATATATCACACGTTCATATATACAACAATTGACAAGTAGAGACACGAACTACATAAACAAATTGGAAGCATCCTGAAAATGGCATTATCAAAACTGCAGTGTCTGAGTTTGCAATCTCCCAATCTAAAAACATGAGAAAGTACTTATGAAAGTTCTCAATTACAATTGTTACCAAATAGAAACCAAAATAAAAATGGATCAAAAAATGCAACTTACCCATTTTTAATCCTAAGCTTCCCTGTATTTCCTATCATGATCACCAACCTAAAAAATATCAACCATTTGACAAAGAATTCATAGTTTAGTAACAGTTTTCTATTAGCATCTATGTTGGGCCTGGTAACAAGATAAATTCACAGTTTAGATATTCTGAACACATGAAAATACATGGATTGTGTAGATCATATGTATGATTTCTTTCTTGATTTTTTGTAAAGTGGGTCCTGTTAACAATTTAATCACCAATCCTCAATTTAATTAACAAGATTTTCAATTTAAGCAAGAAGCAGTGAGCAATGGACAACGACAGAGTCATCAATCATCATCAATCACAGGTTCACAAGAACCCATGGCAAATTATTCAATAATTATTCAACTCAGTAACAAGTAACAACAACAAAGTTCACAGCTTAACTAACAATAATTATTCATAATTATTCAACAGAGTTCACAGTTCACAGTTCAATTCACAGTTAAAAAATTATTCAATTATAGTTAAAAATTATTAAAAATGCAAAGCTTATTCAATAATCATGCAATGATTTCTGAACAAAGCATTTAAAAAAATTAAAAAAACGAAGAACAAATGAGCTCTGAGTCACTGACCTTCGATCGCTGAGGAGGATGGATGGCGACAGACGACGGCGACAAGATGACGGCCGCCGAGCACGAGGAAGAAGCGGCGCGCCTGCGACGGGGACTGCAAACAGATCGAGGACTTGGAGAACTCCCCTGACTGCAACGCACGAAGACTCGAGGAGACAAACCCCTAACTGCGACAGATGGCGACAGACAATGGCGACAAGACGACGACCACCGAGCTCGAGGGAGAAGCGGCGCGCCTGCGACTTGTGCTACGAACAGATTGAAGACTTGGAAGAAACTCCCCTGATTGCGACGCACGAAGACTCGAGGAGACAAGCCCCTGACTGTGACGGACGGCGGCAAGACGGCTCCTCCTTGCGGCGGTGGTGGCGGCTAGGGTTTTTCCCTTGGTTGAGTGGCTGGGTGTGTTTGCTCGAAGGAATAAGGAAGGATATGGATAAGGAAAAGTCTAGGGACAAGTAATTTTTATGTTTTTTAGCTATTATTTAATTATTAAAATAAAAGTGAGTGATTTTTTATTATTAGATATAATTTTATATTATTAAAAATATTATTAATGGTCAATTGATAATTACAAAATACCAAAATTACTTACCCCTAACATTTCTCAATGGATAAATATATCCTTGTTCATATATAATATCACTATCCTTAAAAAATATCCTTAGAATACTTATTAGTAAATAAATATTTTCTTATGCATATACGATATATTTGTAAAGAATACACGCTGAAGGTACGATTTTAGATATCATACATCTAAGTACGTCAAGCATCTTGAAAATAGTGATATTGTTCTGGTAAAGAGTAAACTAATTTCAAAGTTTAATTGGATCTTATAAATATAATTGTTTGGATCTAAATATAATTGTTCATTTAAAAAAAATCATAGGTTTTGCTCTAAAAATTATTAAAAAACTAATGACCTAATTTTTTAAAAATAAAAGTAGAACATTGAACAATGGTAATTTTATTTCACTTATTTAAATTAATATAAAATAATATGCTATTTATTATTTACTTAACTCATATGTATAGCTAAGACTGAAATAGTGGCAGAGTTTGAAATAAAATTTTGGGTCCAAAAATTTAACATAAAAATTTAATAATAATATTTATATTAAAATATTAAAATAAAATTTATAAATATAATTATTTTTTAAGTTTGTAACTAATAAATAATAAATAAATAATTTTACAGATAAAAAATATAAAAATAGTTTATAATGATACTCTTCGGATTTTTAGTGACTTGAAATCTTTAATAATTGAATCAGAACTAAACTTTTTAGCAATTTCTTTCTCAATGTAAATAACCAAACTATCCGCTAGAAAGTCATCTTCCATCTTGTTTCTTAACCTTGTCTTTATTATTTTCATTGCTGAAAATGATCGCTCTGTAGAAACTGGAATAGTTAATATCAGACGAATCAATCAATCTATCAATCAAGTAATACACTTTTGACTTTTTTTCATAAAAGCCATTTGATTGTTAGATGATCTTTTTTTATTTTTATCTTTTTTTTTTGTTAGATAACTTTTTTATTTGATTTGATTTTTTTTTAATTTTGATGTGTTGTGAAAGCTAATAAAATTTACTCAATTCAGTCCAAATTTAATATATTTTGAATGTTTAAAATTAAAAATTATTATAGTTAATAAAAATAAGAGATAAAGATTAAATCTAAATACTTTAAAGGGCAAAAAACCAGAATAAACCATGGGAATTTTAAAATTACTTAAATAAGCCAAACTGAAATTCGTTTCTGCAATGAGCCAAACCCTATATTTATATAATTCGAACCAGTGTGGTTCGAACTCAATTCATTAGTAATTCGAACCAGAGTGGTTCGAATTATGAAGAGGGAAATTTGTTCAAGTAAATCGAACCAGGGTGGTTCGAATTACTTGGGAAGAAAACATATCACATAATTCGAACCACACTGGTTCGAATTATATAGGGAGAAACTGCATCAAGTAATTCGAACCAGGCTGGTTCGAATTACACAATTTGAATTCGAACCAGTCCGGTTCGAATTAGTGGTAGACAGTGCAGTATATATATGGTTCTAAACGTGAGTTGCTCTCATAGAGGGTGTAATATGGCTAGTGAGGAGAGTTTTGGGGTTTTGGTTCACCATAGAGGATCCATTAAGAGAAAAACTCGCTCCGGTGTGAAGTTCACAGATAAGGATCCTCTCTGTATCGTGGTGAAACCAACGACGAGCTATGATGATCTTGTTAGATCCGTGCTGATGAAACTCGGTCTGGAAGGTGCGAAGCGAGTGAAGAAGTTTTTCTATCGCATTCCAATCACTGTCTTGCAGGATACGGTGAAGTATGATTGCTTCACGATTGGTAGTGATGAGGACCTGCAAGTCATGTTTCTATGTCGGAGGCAGTTTCCCGAGGTTAGGACACCAGAGTTGTTGGCAAAGTTGGTTGATGTGGTATCCAGCTCAGGGGGTTCGAACCGGAATGCCACCACTGAAGCAGCGGTAGCCGGTTCGAGTTCAAGGCCTGCCGTTGCTTCTTCGTCCGTCCCTGTGTACGAGCCAGCGGTCGAACCAGTCGCCTCCCCGTCTTTTGCTGTTGATCTGAATGATGGAGTAGGCGACGTGGTAGGATCAGTTGATATACTGCCGAACGCTTTACAGGGAGTTCCACCGGTTGGCGTCGGTGACGGAGTGTTGGGTGATGTAGAGGAGGACGACGTCGAGCCGGATATGATTGAGGATGACAGCGGCGACGAGGTTGGAGCGACTGAGGCTGCATTGGTAGTCGGTGGTTCTAGTTTTGGCACACAGCAGTATCCACCACATTTTTCCTCTTTGGACCTAGATGCCATGAGGCAAGAGGGTGTATCAGGGCACTCTGTTGGATTCGGAGCTAGAGATGCTGAAGGGACTGCTGGTTTAACAGAGTTCCAGGTTGGTCAGCAGTTTCAGGATAAAGACGAGGCCCTATTAAGTGTGAAGACTTACAGCATCCGGCGAGGGGTACAGTACAAGGTTGTGGAGTCTGATCATCGCCGTTATGTGGGCAAGTGTTCTGAGTTTGGGAATGGGTGCACATGGTTGATTCGACTGAGTTTGCGGAAGCGCAAGGGCATTTGGGAGGTGAAGCGGTACAATGGACCTCACACTTGTCTTGCGACCTCCATCTCGAGTGACCACAGGAGCTTGGATTATCATGTGATTTCCGCGTTCGTTATGCCAATGGTTAGGGCCGATGCATCCGTCAGCATCAAGGTGCTCCTAAATGCGACGGCAGCACACTTCGGGTTTAGGCCGACTTACAGGAGGGTCTGGATGGCGAAGCAGAAGGCAATTGCCCTCGTATATGGTGACTGGGATGAGTCATACAACGAGCTCCCCAGGTGGGTTTTGGGTGTCCAATTGACGATGCCCGGTACTGTTGCAATCCTACGGACGAGCCCCGTTCGAGTTAGTGGACAAGTAGACGAGTCTCAAGCTTTTTTTCACAGACTTTTCTGGACGTTTCCACCGCTCATCCAGGCATTTCGCCATTGCAAGCCTTTAGTTAGCATTGATGGGACCCATCTGTATGGGAAGTACGGGGGTACTTTGCTCATCGCGATTGCACAGGACGGGAACTCCAACATTCTACCCGTTGCATTCGCACTGGTAGAAGGTGAGAATGCAGAGTCTTGGTCATTCTTTCTCTCCCACCTTAGACAGCAGGTGACACCGCAGCCCGGTCTTCTGGTTATATCGGACAGGCATAACGGCATAAAGGCTGCGCTTGAGGCTCCGGACGGGGGTTGGTTACCTCCATCTGCATACCGTGCATTCTGCATTCGACACATAGCGGCTAATTTTGCCCTTACCTTCAAGGGCAAGGATGCACGTAGGCTTCTAGTGAATGCCGCATATGCCAAGACCGAGGTTGAGTTTGATTACTGGTTTGATATTCTTCGGTCTGAAGACCCGGCGATGTGTGAGTGGGCGAACCGGATTGATTATTCCTTATGGACTCAGCATCGTGACGATGGACGGAGATTCGGTCACATGACGACGAATATCTCGGAGTGTGTGAACTCAATCCTAAAGGGTGTCAGAAACCTCCCTGTTTGCTCTTTGGTGAAGGCAACATATGGAAGGCTTGCGGAACTCTTTGTTCGCAAGGGTAGAGAGGCTCAGGCCCAGATGGGAACCGGACAGCAATTCAGTCAGTACTTGGTGAAGTGTATAGAGGCCAACTTGAAGAATTCGAGGTGCTTCACGGTGACTTTGTATGACCGGGATAACTCCGAGTTCACCGTAGCCGAGACCACCCCGACGGGCTCTTTCTCATTGGGTACCTACAGAGTATCGCTTGCATCCAGGACCTGTGACTGCGGGTACTTCCAGGCACTTCATTTCCCGTGCCAGCACGCACTTGCATGCTGCGCCTACTCACGGGTTACCTGGTCCTCTTATGTTCACAGCGTGTATCAGATTAGTTCAGTGTTCCGTGTGTACCAGATGGGATTCACACCGCCGATACCGGAGGGATTCTGGCCACCTTACGACGGG
Source organism: Arachis hypogaea (assembly GCF_003086295.3). NCBI lineage: Eukaryota > Viridiplantae > Streptophyta > Magnoliopsida > Fabales > Fabaceae > Arachis > Arachis hypogaea. The sequence continues at coordinate 18,849,557 of NC_092055.1, read as the reverse complement.
CCAACCGTGATCCCGGACCCTGCCAAGAGGCGGGCAAGAGAGGGTCGTCCGAGATCCACTAGGATACGGACGAACATGGACGAGGCAGATCCGAACCGGCCAAAGAGGTGTGGCCTTTGTCGCCAACCCGGACACACCCGCAGGAGTTGCCCACAGCTTGGAGGACCGTCTCACACGGGGGGCCAGTAGTAGCGATCTTGTTATTGTTAGTGTTTATTGATTTTATTTTTCATGTTACTTGTTATTTAAGATGATTTGTGTTATCTGTTTATCCTTTTACCTTCTAGTAATGAAAAAGTTGCATCTGAATTTGAATTTGGTTAGAAATCCCATGACTGCAAAAGTTGATAACTACAGTGTCATATGATTCAATGATAATACATAGTCACTAATCCACTAGGTAAATAACAGATTTTTAAGTACAATAAAATGAGCATACAACAAGGAAAAATAGATCTAAAGTAAATCATCTAAAATACATGAGTGAACCCTAACGTCCAAAATACATGAAATGTAAATCATCTAAACAAGTGGGAGCCTGTCCCACAACGACGGGGAACCCGTGGCCTCTGACCTCTGCGGATGAACGGCTCCTCATCATCTATCTCATCTGCGTCCTCATGAGGGGTAGGCTGTGCAGGTGGCGTAAAATGGAGTGGTGCGACAGACGGCCCGGCGACAGACTGTGATGCAGCGGTGTAAGCGGAATGTGGGGTACCTCCCAAAGCAAACTGGTCACCAACAGGAGTCGTAGCAGGCTCGTTCAGATCAACATCTAAGGGTGCCTGCGTGGCAGGGGTCTGAGGACGCCTCCTGCCCGGCTCGTCCTCCTGCATGATAGCCGAAATCTCCGCCAGAAACCGTGGACTGCCGAAGTCCGGATCGAGCGTATCTGCCCCAAGGAAGTCCTGCCACTGTGATCCGGGAATAACCCATGGAGTACCGTCCTGCTGAGGCTGGTCGTCGGTGGGTACTCCAACAAAGTAATGTCCAAAAGGACCGGACCCAAGTCCAGCGTCACTAGGCTCAGCCCCGTCACCCATCCCGGAGCCATACCACTCACCTCCGTGAACCACATCCTGGGTACTACCACCAGCAACTGAGGCCGCCCCTGCACCATCCCCGCCCTCAGGCCCATGCTGATCATCGTCATCGTCCTGAGGGTCAGGTGCAGCGGCATGAACCGCAGCACGCCCTCTACCTCTGCCAGGATGATGTCGTCGTCGACCCCTAGCGGGGCCGGCCTCCTCGCCAGCCTCCATAGCACGCTCAAGCCAACCCCAGTCACGCTGGCTACGACGTGTGCCCACGCGAGCTCTCCTATCAACCCGCCTCCTATCCGGCACGTCGTCAGGCCGATCCATCTCAGGTACTTGCCCAGCTCCCCGCTGTGAGGCCTCAACAGGAATAGCAGCGGCTCTCGGATCGCCCAACTGCGGATCCGGAGACAAAAACCTCTTCCCGTGCTGCCTCCACCAATCCAAGAACAGATGCGACGGACCAGGGTCGGCGACTACATCGAATCTCAGCACGCTCTCCGTACGGTCCTCCCAATACTGATGCCACTTCTGCAAATGGGACGGGAACCATCGATCGCCGCCTCTGCCGTCCTTCGACATCAGAAAGTCGATGTTCAGGGCGGCCTGTGGACGGGGCTGCACCCCTCCAAACTGCACCCCTCCGGGCACTCACCAAACGTCTCCTGAAACCAGCTGCAGTTGACCGCGTACTTCTGAACCTGGCTAGGAGGAGGTACCACTCCAAACAACTCCTCGAACCAAACCCAGGCTGGACGGCCACCCTCGATGTATATATGGAACTCTGATAGGCAGCCGCTGACGTAATGCCCGTCCACTGGCAAACCCAGCTGGTATGCCACGTCCTGCAGTGTGATAGTGCACTCTCCGAACGGCATGTGAAACGTGTGAGTCTCCGGACGCCATCGCTCAACAAACGCACTCACAAGGGCCTCGTCCAACCGGAACCATCTATCGTTCAACCTTGCAAGATGGTAAAGACCAGCCATTTGCAGGTACGGAACGTATCTGTCATCCAGGACCATGCCCTGCTGCCGCCGCATGCTCCTGATGCATCGCTGAGGCTGCGGAAGAAATGAGCCGCATTCTTAGAACCAGCTTAATTACCGGTGACAAACCTAACCAACACGATAATTGATAAACCAAAAAATCTTACTATGTGTAGACGCTTAAAAATACCAAGAACGAGAACAATTTGCATAAGAAACTTAAATTAGAAACCCCCATAGGCTACTGACATGAAAGATCTAACATTATAAAACCACAACTAAACCGCCTACATAAACCACTACTAGAAACCACTAACGTAAACCGTTAACGTAAACCGCTTACATAAACCACATACATAAACCAGTAACATAATCCACTAACATAAACCACTAACATAAACCACTAAGATAAACCACCAACATAAACCACTAACAAAAACCACTAACGTAAACCGATAACGTAAACCGCTTACATAAACCACATACATAAACCACTAACATAAACCACTAACATAAACCACTAACATAAACCACTAACATAAACCACTAACATAAACCACTAAAATAAACCACTAACGTAAACCGTTAACGTAAACCGCTAACATAAACCACATACCTAAACCACTAAGATAAACCACTAACATAAACCACTAAGATAAACCACTAAGATAAACCACCAACATAAATCACTTACAAAAACCACTAAAATAAACCATTTACAGAAATCACTAACATAAACCACTAAAATAAACCACCAACTAAACCAATATCTTACTCGCATGCCAAACCACAAACTCACATGTACCGGTAAAACAAAGTTATTTCCGTACTAACCTCTTCGTTGATGACCCCAGCTATATGGGCGACTCCGTCCAAGCAATATAACCGCGCCGGATCGTCTTCCATGAGCAGAATATTGCGTTCAGGTCTTTCACGGACAGAATCTGGGTCGTTTTCTCTGAGATTTGGTGGGGCAGGGGAAGGTGAGAATGGTTCGAATGAGCCTGATTCGAACTCCTTATATAGCCCATTCCCTAGTAATTCGAACCAGGGTGGTTCGAATTACTACCAACCTTGCTTAAGCGTAATTCGAACCAGGGTGGTTCGAATTACATGAAGAACACATTTCCCCCTAATTCGAACTGGAGTGGTTCGAATTACTTGCATAAGTAGTTCGAACCAGTCTGGTTCGATTTACATTCAATTTTTTCTTCGAAATTCGAACTGGTCTGGTTCGAATTATTTGAGGATGAAGTTCGAACTACCCTGGTTCGAATTACATAAAAATATGATCTGGCTCATTGCTGTATCGATTTTCAGTTTGGCTCATATAGGTAAATTTGGATTCATGTTGGCTTATTGTAGTGTTTTGCCCTACTTTAAATTATAATAAAATATTTGAACCAATTAAACTATTTTTTATTTTTTTTAAAAAATACTATTATCTTTTTAATAAAAAATTTGAAGGGCCATCTTTATCTCATTGCAAATTGATCCTTCAAATAATTAAGTCTCGATCCTCACAAGAGTTCGAATAGGCCCAAAGCACAAGTTGTGATTCTCTCAGTATTAACTTTCTAGTCACTGGATTTGATGGTCCAGAATGTTTAGACAATTAAATGATTTTATAATAAAATATATTTTTTTAAGTTTTTTTAATAACTGCTAAATAGTCATTTTCTAATTTTAATTACAAATTAATTTTATATATTTTATTTAATTATAAAAAATATTTTTTATTTTATAAATTATTATTTTATTATTCATCTATTATGTTTATTAACAATCAAAATAAAAAAAATAACGAATTATATCTTTCATTAATCGTAATAAACTTTTTTGTCATTTGATCCGTGGCGTTCGTCCAAAGCCGTGAAATCGTGTTTCTTTGAAAATTAATCGATTGGATTATTAAACAATCGATTGAATTTCAGGTTTCTCGTAACTCAATCGATTAGACTACAAGTTATCACAAAACAATCGATTGAAAATTGCAAGATAGCATAGTTTTTGCAAAATTCAATCGATTGGTTATACTACCTAATCGATTGAAATTCAGTGTTCCCAAACTTCAATCGATTGAATTTTGCAAGACATGCGGGATTTTTCTTATTCAATCGATTGGTTATATTACCAATAGATTGAAATCATCAAAGCAATATGTTTTAGTTAATTCAATCGATTGGTTCTGTTATTCCCTCAATAAATTCATTTCCAAAATCTTGTTCAAATTCATATTATTTATCCATCATATCTTGGTCACATATTAGCTCTTCTTGTTGATTAATGTCATCATCCTCATAGTATTATTTATCCATCTCAATGTCCGTAAATATACCTGACATCTTCAAAATTTACCAATGAAAAAATTTCAATACACTTCCTATAACACTAAAATTATTTTTACTATCATTTAAAAAAATATCATTTTCCAAAATTCCATTTATCAACTTTAATTTTTTAAATACGATTTTTTTTATTTAGGGTGAGTTAGCCGCACTCTATATCTTTTTATAGAGTTCGTTTGACCTCCCGAACTCTATAATTTTTATAGAGTTTGTCTAACCGGACGAATTTCACTCGAATTTTTTTCAAAACCAACAAAACTCAAAATTTTAAGCCATTATCATCGTCTAAAAGAGTACATAGGAGTACACAAAAATATACCAAAAACTAGCATGGCTTTTTCAATATTAATGGCAACAATTATCATCGTTTCCAGAAATACACAGATACACGGAAATAAGACATATTTAACCAGGATTTTTTCTCATTATAAATTAAAAAAAACCTATTATTTTCTCAATATTCTTGTGTACTCCTATGTACTCTGGAGACGATGATAATAATTGTCATTGTCTATTGTGAAGTTTAAGAACTTGAGTTAGTCAATTTTTTTAGAACTTGAAGTGAAATTTGGCGAACTTGCTTTACATAAAAAAACTCGTATTTGGGAAATTAAAGTTAAAGATGGATTTTCAAAAATAATAATTTACTGAGGGAGTAACAACCAATCGATTGAATTAACTAAATCCAGATTGCTTTGATGATTTCAATTGATTGGATAATATGACCAATCAATTGAATAAGAAAAATCTCACATGCCTTACAAAATTCAATCGATTGTGTATCAATTCCAATCGATTGAAGTTTGGGAAGCCTGAATTTCAATCTGTTTGTACATCCAATCGATTGAATTTTTAACAAAAACGATTTTTCAACCCAATACGTATGTAATTGGATCAATGATAAAATTATAATGGATTAAGATTATAAAATATTTATTATCATTAATGGAAGATCTAATTTATTATTGTTTTAGTTTTTGATTCTCAATAAACATGATAGAAGAATGATAAAAAAAATAATTTATAAAATAAAAAATAAATTTTATAGTTAAATAATATATAAAAGACTAATTTATAATTAAAATTAAATAAGAACTATTTAACCATTATTAAAAAACTTAAAAAATATATTTTATTATGAAATCATTTAATGGTCCAAATCGAATCCTTTGCCAACTTTCTATGCTAAAGGTATCACAATGTCTGTTTAAATTCCTTTGAGGTTTGAATCCGATAACGAATTAGTTAGTTTTTTAAAAAAATATAGGTAAACAGTTTTTAATTAATTAATTTTAAATAACTATAATTAATAATTATTAATTTTGTATTTTAAAAAATAAAATTTAAATAATTACTAATTAATAATAATTAATTAATATAAATTGTAATTCAAAAATATTTATTAATTTACTATTAGCTAAACCTTTATTATTACCTAACGAGATTGTTTTCTAAAGTGTTGCATCATCCAGGTTCAATCTACCTGCTAAGATTGGCTTGTGATTTAAGAATCTTGAGTGGATGTATGAATAGTATAGTATATATACTAAATAAAACTTATATGTAAGTTATAGAGTTATTAAATGACAAGTGTATTATTAAATTAGTGCAGTTAGATATCTTTTAAAAATTATCTATCAGTTTTTAAAAGAAAAAAAAAACTAAAAAATAAGTAATTTTTTTATAAAAGTGAATATTTAAATTAATTAAATAATATTATTTAAATTAAAAACTGATTAAAGACTGAAATTTTAAAAAATAAGTAACATTTTTCTTATTAAACTGATTTTTATTTTTATTCAATAATTACTTAAATATGAATGATATTGTACATATGAACCTTTCCATGATCAATAAAAATTATTTTCGCTGATAATATAAAAAATACACACAATATACATACATATATTATACATATAAGAAAATAATAATATTTTTTAAAAATTAAGTGGAGTATAATTTTATGAATTTGAATTCTCTAAATTTTAGATTTTTACTTTAGAAAATAAAGTAAGATTTTTTACTATTGAATATTTTTTCTTTTATATTTTTTTTTGATTCTATCTATAAAATAAATAATAATAAATCATATTTTACTTTCTAAAATAAAATTCAAAATTTAGAAGATTTAAATTTTTTTACCGCCTCTTTGGAAGAATTGAGCATGCTTATTTCTAACTCCTAATACAGTGTACAGTGGTTAATGCTTTTTTTTTTCCTTCTAGCTTATATAATCTTTCTGGGTAACTATGTGATATATTTTTGCCTCTATTTAATTCATGGTCTTGCTAGAATATGTTCTATATACTAAGTAGTGAAAATATTATAAATAATATATAAAAATATATATAATTAATAATATTTATATTAATAAGAGAATATAAATTATTTTTTTAATTAAATTAATACAATTAATTTCTTTTTATAAGTATTTTTTTATTTAATTATATCAAAAATTAATTTTAAATTTAATAGGAACCAAATTTTAAAAAAAATTATAAATTCTGATATTTTTAATCTTAAAAAAATTTTAAATTATTTTAATATATTTTATAAAAAATAAAAACATCTTAAATTTTTTTAGTTTCTATTTATTAAAAATAAAAATATAAAAAATTATTAGTTTTTGATTTATAAAATAAAATAATAAATAATAAATTAGTACTAATTCATTGATTATAGATATTATGTGTTTAAAATTATAGATGTTATACATATAAAATTATGGATGTTAAATTAAAAATTTTTAACAATTTTTACTATACAACTTATATTTTACATATAGACTATTAAAAAATGAAAAATAAAATATAAAATATAAAAAATTAAAAAATAAATTTTAAAAAATAATTATTAATTCATCATATTAAAATTAATAAATAAGTATACATGTGAATATTAAATAAAAAATATTAAAATAATTAAATCATGCTTGTTAGTGTACATATGAGATAATTTAAAAAATATAATAAGACATATAGTTTAATTTGGTAATATTAATTATAAAAATTTATTAATCGTGGAGATCATATGTATGAAATTATGAATGTTATGAGTACAAAATTATGGATGTTATTAATATAAAATTATGGATGTTATGTGTATAATTTATAGATGTTATAAGTAAATTTATCAATTGAATAAATTAATTTAAAAATATGACATTTTTTTTAAATTTAATTATGGTAAAATTTAAAAATATCTATATTAACTTGATAATTACTTATGCAATAACTAAAAAATGATATATGTATGGATGTAATAACCAATGTTGGTGGGTCCCCAACCAAGTGGGGCCCACGAGTTTAAAAAAAAAAAAAAAGAGGAAACAAATAAAAGTAAAAGGAAAGTGGCTAATAGCCACGAGGAAGTGAGAGACAGAAAGGCTTCTTTCAATTTAAAAGAAAGCAAGACGTAGCAGCGGCGTAGGAGAAGAGAAATTTGGGAGAAAAGGGCAAGTCAACTTTGATTACATTGACTTGGTAAATTTGCTCCATTTCTTATGAAATTTTAGTATGTTATTCCTGGTGTAGAGATGAACATTAGGATATAACTTGCTTGTTGTATTGCCTTCTCTTTTGCCTGATTTGAGATACCCACTTCGTGGAGGGTTTATGTTGATTCCATCAGTTTTGATGATGTATTTTGTTGATTGTTGAGATGCCCTAGTGTCACTAGGAAGACTGTTTGTGTACCCATTATTCTGATAGTGGAAGATTTTCTGGACTAGGTCCCGTGGGTTTTTTGTCCCTCTTTTGGGGGGTTTTTCCACGTTAAAAATTCTGGTGTCTGATTATTTAATTTCTGTCATCATATTTGCTGCTTGGAGTATCTTTGGCTTTGCCCATTTAATCGCACAGGTTGTGGGAAAATTATTTTTGGTGCTTCCGCTGTTAGACAGGTTCTTGTTTGAACCTTTTGTTGAGATTTTCCCAACAAAGTGGTATCCAGAGCTTTGGTTGTTTATTTCTGTGCTGATTAAATGGAGGAAAATACTCATGGACCGAATATGATCAAATTGAATTCCCAAAATTATTCAATTTGGAAGACCCTCATGGAAGATATGTTGTATAGTAAGGACTTGTATGATCTTGTGGAGGGAGATAAATCCAAAGGTACCAAATCCGATGCTGAATGGAAGAAACTGAATCGGAAGGCAGTTGCTTTGATTAGGCAATGGCTTGATGTTAGTGTGTATCCACATGTTGACACCGAAACGAATGCTGAGAAGATGTGGAAGAAATTGAAAGAGTTATATGAGAGAAAGAATGTGCAAAACAAAGCATTCTTGATTAGGAAGCTTGTCAATATGAAGTATGTTGAAGGTAAATCAATGCCGGAGCACTTGAGTATTTTTCAAGAGACGGTGAACCAACTGACAAATAATGAAATCACTTTGAATGATGAGTTGCAAGCCTTGTTGTTGTTGAGCTCTTTGCCTGATAGTTGGAAAGTTCTGGTTGTGACACTGACTAACTCAGCTCCAAAAGGAAAGTTGACGTTAGCAATGGTTAAAGAGAGCATGTTGAATGAAGAAGCCAGAAGAAGAGAGCGAGGTTTGACTAATGCCTCCTCCCAGTCAGAAGCACTTGTTTTAGAGTCACGGGGGAGAAGTCAAAGTAGAAAACCTCACAGTTCTGACAGGTCAGAGAGTCGAAGCAAGTCAAGAGGAAAGTACAAGCCAAGAAAAGAGTTCATTTGTCACCATTGTGGCAAGCCGGGGCATATCAAGAGGTATTGTAGGTTCTTGAAAAGAGAACAATCAAGGGGAAGAAACGAAGACAAAGGTAAAAATAGTGATAAAGAAACTGCTGCTATTGTTTATGAAGATGTTCTTATCACATATGATGAAAATTATGTGAATCTTGTCTGTGATGATTCCACTTGGATTATGGACTCTGGTGCCTCATGTCATGTCACTCCGAAACGTGAATTTTTCACTTCCTATACTGCTGGAAATTTTGGCAAGATTAAATTGGGAGATAAAGGAGTGTGTAATATCATTGGTATGGGTGATATGTGGCTTGAAACCAACATGGGATGCAAGTTGCAGTTGAAGAATGTTAGGCATGCGCCAGATATGCGGTTCAATCTCATTTCAGTGAAGGCATTGGATCAAGAGGGGTATTGCAGTTCCTTTGGTAGTGGAAAATGCAAAATTATCAAAGGGGCTCTCATTGTTGCTAGAGAAGACAATAGTCTCACTACTCTCTACCGGTTGCAAGCAAAGTTGTGCAAAGAAGATGTGAATGTAGCTGATGATTCCTCTTCTGATTTGTGGCACATACGTCTTGGTCACTTGAGCGAGAAAGGACTAAGCGTCTTGGCCAAGAAGCACTCACTTCCAGTGAAAGGTACAACTTTAAATACTTGCACTCATTGTTTTGTTGGAAAGCATGCTAGAGTATCATTTCATAATTCTGGACCTCATAGGAGATCACATGTTCTAGATTTAGTTCACATTGATGTTTGCACTATGGATGCTAAGACACTAGGTGGTGCATCATATTTTGTTACTTTTATTGATGATTATTCTCGAAAAGTGTGGGCTTTTGTTTTGAAATCTAAAGACCAGGTGCTCGGAATCTTCAAACACTTTCATGCAAGTGTTGAAAGAGAAACAGGAAGGAAATTGAAATGTGTTCGAGCAGATAATGGTGGTGAATACAGGGGTCCGTTTGAAGAGTATTGTAAAGGACATGGGATCAAGCTTGAGAAGACGGTTCCTAAGACTCCTCAACATAATGGAGTTGCTGAGAGAATGAATCGCACTATCAATGATAGAGTCAGGTGTATGCTCTCTCATGCAAAGTTGCCTAAATCCTTTTGGGGTGAAGCGATGAGGACTGCAGTAGATCTGATCAACCTTTCTCTTTCAGTTCCACTTAATGGTGATGTTCCAGAGAAAGTTTGGAGAGGGAAAGATGTCTCCTATAGTCACTTGAGAGCGTTCGGCTGCAGGGCTTTTGTTCACATTCCTAGAGATGAAAGGTCTAAACTTGATGGAAAGTCAAAGCAGTGTATCTTCATGGGTTATGGTCACGAAGACTTTGGTTACAGATTATGTGATCCGGTGAGCAAGAAGATAATTAGAAGCCGAGATGTGATTTTTCTTGAAGACCAAACTATTGAAGATCTTGAGAAGACAGATAAGCCAACAGTAACTGTTAGACGCTCTGTTGATGATGAACCTGGTCCTTCCACTAGACCTCCTGTTGATGGGGGAGATGTACAAGTTGATAATGATGGTGATGATTTGCATGATGAACCTGCACCTCAACCTGAGGTGCCAGATGTTGAAGTTCCACCTGAACCACCAGTTGAGCCTGAATTGAGAAGATCTACTAGAGAGCGTCATCCTTCTCAGAAATACTCTCCTCATGAGTATGTGATGAACACTGAGACTGGAGAGCCAGAGAGCTACCAGGAAGCTATGTCTGATGAGCATAAGGAAGATTGGTTGAAGGCCATGCAAGAAGAAATGAAATCCTTGCATGAGAATCATACTTTTGAATTGGTGAAGTTACCGAAGGGTAAGAGAGCATTTAAGAATAAATGGGTGTTCAAGTTGAAAGCGGATGAAAATGTCTCACAACCAAGGTACAAAGCTCGATTGGTTGTGAAAGGCTTTGAGCAAAAGAAAGGTATTGATTTTGAGGAGATTTTCTCTCCAGTTGTGAAGATGTCCTCTATTCGAGTTGTGCTTGGATTGGCGGCTAGCTTGAATTTAGAGGTTGAGCAGCTTGATGTAAAGACTGCATTCCTTCACGGTGACATAGATAAAGAAATCTATATGGAGCAACCAGAGGGTTTCGAGGTTAAAGGAAAGGAGCATCTTGTATGCAAGTTGAAGAAGAACTTATATGGGTTGAAGCAAGCGCCAAGGCAGTGGTACACGAAGTTTGATTCCTTCATGGAAGGTCATGGGTATAGTAAGACTTCTTCTGATCATTGTGTCTATGTTAAGAAATTCTCTGATGGTGATTTTATAATTCTCTTGCTTTATGTTGATGACATGTTGATTGTTGGTCATGACACTAAGAAGATTGAAAGTCTTAAGAAAGACTTGAACAGATCCTTTGCTATGAAGAATTTGGGTCCTGCAAAGAAAATTCTTGGCATGAGTATCACTCGTGACAGGAAGAATGGGAAACTGTGGTTGTCGCAGCAGAAGTACATTGAGAAGGTTTTAGAGAGGTTTAGCATGAGTAATTCCAAACCTGTTAGTACTCCACTTGCTAGTCATTTCAAGCTGAGTTCGCAGCAATGTCCTACAAGTGAGAAAGAGAAAGCGGAAATGAAGAAGATTCCATATGCATCTGCAGTTGGCAGTTTGATGTATGCTATGGTTTGCACCAGGCTGGATATTGCTCTTGCCGTTGGAGTTGTTAGTCGATTTCTCTCTAATCCTGGCAAGGAACACTGGCAAGCAGTGAAGTGGATTCTCAGATACCTTAATGGTACTTCTAGAGTTTGTTTATGCTTTGGGAGTGGCCAACCTGTGTTGGATGGTTACACAGATGCGGATATGGCTGGGGATCTTGATTCAAGGAAGTCTACTTCTGGTTATATGATGACGTTTGCAGGGGGAGCTGTGTCATGGCAATCTCGACTTCAGAAATGTGTTGCTTTGTCTACTACAGAGGCAGAATACATTGCTGTTGTTGAAGCTTCTAAGGAACTCTTGTGGATGAAGAAATTTCTACAAGAGTTAGGCATCAATCAAGAGAAGTTTGTGTTGTTTTGTGACAGTCAGAGTGCTATCCATCTCAGCAAGAATCCGACGTTTCATTCTAGATCGAAGCACATAGAGGTGAGGTATCATTGGATACGTCAAGCGCTTGAGATGAAGTCATATGCACTTGAGAAGATCCATACTGATGATAATGGTTCAGATATGATGACTAAAAGTTTACCTGCAGTGAAGTTTGATTCCTGCAAAGAGAAGGCGGGCTTGGTGGAGCAGCCTATCCCCACTTGAGTTGGTGAGGGGGAGATTTGTTGGTGGGTCCCCAACCAAGTGGGGCCCACGAGTTTAAAAAAAAAAGGGGGAAACAAATAAAAATAAAAGGAAAGTGGCTAATAGCCACGAGGAAGTGAGAGACAGAAGGCTTCTTTCAATTTGAAAGAAAGCAAGACGTAGCAGCGGTGTAGGAGAAGAGAAATTTGGGAGAAAAGGGCAAGCCAACTTTGATCACATTGACTTGGTAAACTTGTTCCATTTCTTATGAAATTTTAGTATGTTATTCCTGGTGTAGAGATGAACATTAGGATATAACTTGCTTGTTGTATTGCCTTCTCTTTTGCCTGATTTGAGATGCCCACTTTGTAGAGGGTTTATGTTGATTCCATCAGTTTTGATGATGTATTTTGTTGATTGTTGAGATGCCCTAGTGTCACTAGGAAGACTGTTTGTGTACCCATTATTTTGATAGTGGAAGATTTTCTGGACTAGGTCCCGTGGGTTTTTTGTCCCTCTTTTGGGGGTTTTCCCACGTTAAAAATTCTGGTGTCTGATTATTTAATTTTTGTCATCATATTTGCTGCTTGGAGTATCTTTGGCTTTGCCCATTTAATCGCACAGGTTGTGAAAAAAATATTTTTGGTGCTTCCGCTGTTAGACAGGTTCTTGTTTGAACCTTTTGTTGAGATTTTCCCAACAACTAATAAACATTAATTTAATTTTTAGATATTAGTTATATATAATTATGAATGTTATACATTTGTATGAACTTATAAATGTTATGTATATAAACTTAGTTAGTACAGTATAATTAAAACTGTACATAAAAACAAAAAAAAATAATAAATTAATTTATTATTATACCTCATAATAGCTAGTGTGATTTTTTATATTCTCAAAAATTAATTAATTAACAACAATTTCATTGAGTCTGTCTATTATTTAAATTCTTTAACTCTTTACAATATAGACATATTATTTGAATTTTGAAATGATAACTCTGACTTACTTCTTGTGAATTTCTTTAGCCTATCCCAATTATATTTCCAATTGGTGATTTTTAGGTATTTATTATTTAATTTTGACGTTTCTGATTGTGCTTCAGTTGCACTAAAGTGATTTTTGCTTCTAAACCTACATGGTCTTTACATTTCTTCTAGCAATGAATAAAATAAAACAAGGTTTTTACGTTGTCTTTACGTTTCTTCTGCTCGTGAATGATAATGAAATGAAACAAAGAAATTACAAATCCATTATAGTTAAAGTCACTTAATAAATATTATTATTATTTTTTTATTATTATTAGTCTTTATTGTATTCTTAAATATAAAATTTAAATTATAAAAAAAAATATTAAGTAGTAATAGAAAGAATGCTTAATAGTTAGTGATATGATATTATAATTAATCTGATTAATATATGGGCCAAGAATATAATAAATGGAGTAATAAGAGAATAAAATAAAAAATAAAAATATTATTAAATTATATAAATGAAATAAATTTTAAAAAATTTTGGCTAATTATGATTAAAAATTTTGGTTCCCAAACTTTTTTCTTAGTATTTATTTTATCTATTTGAAACTAACTGATGTAATGGTCATTTATTTCATAAATTTGAAACCATTTTCTATATTTGTTAAAAATGTAAGCTATGACATCACAATTTTCTAATAAGTGGTATCGAGGTTTTTTGTTGCCTATAAATAAGAGATGATCTAAAGTTTTAATACACCAAAAAAAAAAAAAAAAAAAAACCTAAACACATAGCAAGAAGAAGCAAGTTCAAAGTGTCGAATATTTTTTAAGTAAAAAGTTCTCTTCTAATGTAGTGATGTAATATTGTAGTGAATATATAGTAAAATTCTGAGGGTTGTAACATATATATACTAGAATTTGATTATACCCTCCAGTGAATATTTAAATGTATACAATCTTTTCTTTTGGTATATCTTGTTAGACAAAGCCTTGATAAACATTTTTTTTATCCAGGTTTTTCACAATAAATCAGCAGTTTTTTCATTAATTACTTCTCTTAATATGTTGTTTGCCAAGCATAATTGAACTGTACTTCTTGCTTTTGCCACATTGTCTCTATCTTTTAATCTTCAAACAATTTCTTCAGCAATTCTATTATTCTATTCACTGTCCTAGTTATGTCTTACTGATCTAACAACGTTTGTACCTTTAATTTTTATAATTGAAAGTCATTAAACCGTTAAATTTTACCATTTTAAATTTAAATTTTTGGATCAACATTTTATATTAAGATAAATTTTTTTCTAATATAGAAAATCAGACAAACCTGCAACTACGCAAAGTATATGAAGAATTGAACTTTTACTCCAAAAAAAAGTGACTTTGATACCATTTATTAGGGATAAGATAGAGTTGGAACAAAAACAAACTAAATAATTTACGTAGAGAGTGATAAAATTAATATATAAGCAAAATAGGTAAAAAAAAAAAAAAGAACGAGTAACACCAATTTTTAATATGAAAAATTACCAAAATAAACGGAACAAAAAATAATCACGGGCTAACATTTTAAAAAATATCTACTATATTTAATAGTAGGTGAATTTTACCTAATCTTCTCTAAAATAACATACAAGTTATTTTTTATATTGTGTCACATTTTAATTGGTCATTATCTTAACCATAATTGGATTAGTGAGAGGACAGGAGATAGCGATGACATCGGCGCTGGCTATATATTGGGAAGGACGGCAAAGTTACGGACGACAGAAATTCAACGACGTCGTTAAGGGATGATGCACTGAAAAAAGAGAAATTGCGTGAGAAGGCAGTAGATGACGACTCTTGTCACGACGTCGATGGCGATGCTTGGAAGGACCGAAACTACGTGATGAAGAAAGAATAGAGAAGTAGAAAGGTACTTCAATTAACGGTACTTCAATTTTGATATTTTAAGAACGGAAAAGCTCTGCATATAAGCCATTAGGGCTTGTATGCTTTACAAGCTCATTAAACAATAAAACGAAAATACGCGCTGCTCCACATACGTTGATTACACGCGCTATATAAGATCCCGCGTATATCTAACTACCAAATTTAAAATATTTGTTTCCTTCTTCGTTTTCGTTATTTTGAGATTTGGTTGTTCTTTTTCTCGCGCGTCTTCCCTCGTTCTTCTCCATCGTTCTTTTCCTCTCCCTTTCTCACTGGTATGTTCTTCGTTTACGTTACTTTTTTCTCTCTCTGCAACTCGAGCTTCGTTTTCTATTTTGATTTGTTGTTTTCTGAAATCAAAGTTTGAACTTGTTTTGAAGATAATGGATCATTCCACCTCAGATTCTCAGCTGAATCCAGGCAAAGTGGATTATGAATTTGAATCTAACGAAGTTCTTGAGGTTTGATTTACATAATGAATTTTCTTTCAGTAATTTGTATAGCATTGTGTAGTTGAAAAATTGCTGAACATTGACTGTGAAACTAACACATTAACATGAATTTGTCGATTCAATGTATTAGTTGTGATTAATTACCTGGAATTTATAGCAGACGCTCGGGTGTAGATCAGGTCTTTTTTTGGGTGTATTTTTGCTAGAAGTGTAGGTGTATCTACACTACTGGTTTTGTTATTTTAATTGAGTTGTTGTTGTTCAGGTGTATTATATCAGACATGATTGGGTGTGTTTTTAGTTTTTGACATGGTGTATTCTGCAGCCTGTGTATTTACAGTTTATGGCTTTAAAGGTCATTGTGTAGTTGAGTTGTTGCGGTTCGGCTGTATCATATTAGGCATGATTGGGTGTATTTGAATCATATCTATGGGTGTATTCACAGTTTCTAACACGGTGTATTGTGCAGCCTCTCTCGGTTGTTGATGACGAGCTTGTTCCGAAGGTTGGAATGACCTTTACCACCCTTGAAGATGCTGGAAAATTTTACAGGAACTACGCCAAGGCTGCAGGTTTCTCTACAAGAGTTCGGTGCACAAATAGGAAGGGAAACGAGATTAAGAATCAACTGATTACATGTAGCAGAGAGGAAAAATGGAAATCTAAAATATCTCCGACCGAGAAGACCAATCCTACATCCGGTTTAAACTGTCCTGCAAGAATTTATATACACACATTGAAGGATGTCGGTGCTTGGATTATTTCAAAGGTTGTGCTCGATCATTCACACCCCTGCTGTCCAAGCAAAGCAGAGATGCTCAAACAGCACAGGGAACTAAGCATGTCCATTCGTCGTACAATAGAGAATAACGAGGAGGCCGGTATCAGACCAAGCAAAACATACCAATCATTTGTTGCGGCTGCCGGGGGTCATCGCGAGTTAAATTTTATCGAAAAGGACGTGAAGAATTACATTACGAGGGAAGTGCGAAATGTTTCCGAACAAGAAGATGCAAAGGAATTTGGAAAATATTTGTTAAGAATGAAAGAGAAGAATCCAAATTTCTTTTTTGAGCTCCAACTCGAAGAGGATCAATCGATTAAGCTGGCTTTTTGGGCCGATGCAAGAAATAGAGCCGCCTTTGAGTATTTCGGAGACGTCATTTCATTCGACACCACCTACAATACAAACAGGTAACAAACTGCCCCTGTTTATGATGCTAAATTAATTTATTTTTACGAATCCGCATCAGAGGTGTATATTGGCTGTTTCATTGGGTGTATGCGAAGCATTTGTTAAGGTGTAACTAATGATTTTGCATTCTGGACCATGGTAATTTGTTTCAGGTATAATTTGGTCTGTGGTTCTTTTGTCGGGGTGAATCACCACGGTCAGTCAATACTTCTCGGATGCTCTTTGATGAAGAACGAAGAAATTGAATCATTCAAATGGTTATTTCAATGCTGGATTCGTTGCATGGGAGGAAACGCTCCGAAAGGGTTTCTCACCGATCAGTGCGCATCAATGAAAAGGGCTTTAGAGGCCTGTATGCCAACAACAATTCACCGTTGGTGTATTTGGCACATCATGAAGAAGATTCCAAGAAAATTAAACGGGTACAAGGGACATGCCGATATCGAACAAGAAATGAGCCAAGTTGTTTGGAACTCTCATAGCAAAGACTCATTCGATAGGAATTGGAATGATTTTCTGCTGAATTTTGGTCTTGCAGACAACAAGTGGCTTTCAGGTAATGTCTTTTTAAAATCTGCAGCAGAGGTGTATATTGCATGTTCTCTCAGGTGTATTTACAGTCTGTGTTTGGGTGTATTATGCAGATCTGTACGAAGACCGTCACATATGGGTTCCTATCTATCTGGATCACCACTTCTGGGCAGGGATGAGAAGCACACAAAGGAGCGAGAGCATGCATTCATTTTTTAACAAGTATATCACCCGGAACAGCTCGCTTATTCAGTTCGTCAAACAATACGATAATTGCCTCGGAAGCAGGGAACAAGCAGAGAGAGAATCAGATGCTGCAGATTTTCATACGGTCATACCGTGTGCAACCAAATCCTCCATTGAAGCTCAGTTTCAAGAGGCGTACACTCATGCAAAGTTTAGGGAAGTCCAAGCGCAATTCAGAGGAAAGGCGAATTGCATCACCAGATTAAAGAATTCCGCTCTAGGCTATTCAGTATACGAAGTCGGAGAACAAGTTTCCAGCTCAATATTCAACAAGTTCGTGGTTACTTACGACTCAGTTGCAGCCGAGGTAAAATGCCAATGCTTATTATTCGAGTCGAGAGGGATACTGTGCCGTCACGCACTAAGCGTGTTAAGCTTCGAACAAGTAAGCCAAGTGTCACCTAGATACATACTGGAACGATGGAGCAAGAAAGTAAAGAGGCGACACACACACATCAAGAGCAGCCACGACGAGCCACTAATGGAGCCAAGAAGCAAGAGGTTCGACCAATTGGTTTTTCGTTCGCAAAATATTTGCGAATTTGCCTCCGAATCGGAGGAGCTGACTGCAATTCTGCACCGTGCGTACGATAACATCATGGCCGAGATGGAAGCATTAAAAGCCAAAAGGAAGGGGACATCTTCTTTATCCCACGAAGACGCCAACTTGGAATCTGTTAACGAGCTTCAAAGCCCGCCAAGGATTCGAACAAGAGGACGTCCAAAAAACAGGCTAGGTTCAAAGCTGGAGAAACAGATCGCAAATGCCACAAAGAAGAAGAAGACGAAAGTTTTAAGCGAGGTAAAAGTAATGTTCTTTAAATTTGTGGCGATTGAGTTTATTTTTCTCGTTAATAGGTTAGCTAATGTGTGAGTGTTATATTCAGATAAACCTGTTTGATGCTGCATCAGCGGCGCATTCAAATTCCAGCCAATATCAAGGACACGTTATGAATTATCAGTTCAGGGTACCAGCAGCAGGGGATAACTCTTTGGGTGTATAGTTTTATAGAATATGGGTGTAAAAGCACTGTTCTTTTGGGTGTATTTTTGTTCATTGACAATTTACATATAGACACATATATAGATTCATATAGAATAAAAGCTGTAAAAATTCGCAGGTTATGGGTGTATATTTGATTTGATGTTTTTCTTCATATTTTAGTACATGTAATTCATACATTTTGAATACAGCACAGACAGTTTGGGTGTATATTTTATGCAATCTTGGGTGTATTATTAGACCTGCGTTGGGTGTAACAGTTTATAATTTGCGTTTATATATGCCTTGATTTTTTCCTTCATATTTTACCACTTGTAATACAACTTTTGAATACATCACAGACAGTTTACCAGCACAGATAGTTTAACTATGGGAAAAAATATACATGGAATAGAAGTTGTTGATAAATGGCAAATATTTACATCATTTGTTCAATTTACAAACTACCCAGCAGTTGGATTACGCAGTTTCTATATCAGCAGAATTAATCTGACAAAACGGACTCAATAATACAGAGGATGGCTTCGACAGCCTTATAGCACTACTCTCTCTAATTGCCCGATCTCTTTCTTTATTCATCTCACTGAATAGTATCCGGGAAGCATACTCCACTCTATAGTGGTCCACCTCCTCCTACAATTAAAAAGTATATTCTATTTAAACAGCAATATTAATTCAGTAAAGTAATACAAAGTTATATAGTTCTAAAGACAGTTACCTGTGGCCAATTATCCCATTCATACTTCCCCTTTTTGATGTTTTCCGGCTCAATTAACTCCATCCACTTCATAACGTAAATAGCGCAGTCATAGCTGAAAACGAAGAAAATAAATTACAAGTCTCATTTACGAAAGTTTAATGTTCAGACTCACAAATTTATACCTTGTTTTTTGGCCTGATATTTTAATATATGATGCTTTAATTTTCTTCTCGTTCTCCCCTTTCTGCAGAGGTTCCCCGCCGGCATATGTTATCAATCTTGAAAATACATATCCCTTAAATAGCAAAACAAATCAGTAATACACCCGAATAAATGCACAAGATACACCCAACTGAATGGACAATATACACCCAACACAACTAACGAAATAGACCTAAATATTAAAGTAAAGAAGACAGAGGCAACTTACAGTGAATTTATTAACCTTCTTTCTCTCATCGCTTGGAGCTTTTTTGTGTAGCGGGTCAAGTATATGACATTTCCACTTTGTTGTATTTATCAGCCATAACCACCAATGCCCCAAGTGGCAAACAGGAGCAAAAATCTGAAGGATTGCCACATTTCAACAGTGTGTTATTTTATTTGGCATATAACTAAATAAGCGTACTAACAAATTTAGCAAACGAAAACTTACATATGGATGCGAAGTTAATTTTTTTCTATCTATGAAGGGAATGAAACTCGGGTAGGCTTCCACCCTGAATTCCTTTTTCGTTTTCGGTGATATGAATTCCCCGTTTGGGTGATCCGAAAGTGCCATGCTCTGCAATAATTGCAAAACAAGAAATGAAATACTAAACTTACACCCAATTGAACGTAAAAGATACACCCAAATCAATACAGAAAATACACCCAAAGTTCGTAGAAGTAACACTTACCACAATATCGGGGGGGGGGAGACAGTATATTTGATCTTGAAACCTCTTTTCATTTTTCTGGTTGAGGATGAGGCAGATGGCAGATACAATCTAGAAATATATCCCGAAATCAATTTTACATTAATAAGCATTGCAATTGACTTTGGTGTAAAAACATTAATGTTATTCTAATATTACCTGAGATTCTATATCACTTTTTGCCTGGAGGGATACAAGGTGCATTCTCATCAAAATGTATTCTCCTTGGCCAATCAGAGTGCACATCTCCTCATACTCGTTAGTATTGCCATCTGCATCTTCCTTCAGTCTCGTCCCCCAGATGTAGCACTTTTGTTTCATATCATCCGTAATCTGATATAATCCCCCAGGAGTTTGAAACTTTGCAGAACTTTCTCCCCCATTCTCCCTCTGAATTTGTGGACTTTTGTTTTTTCCCTTCGCCGCACTGCTTGCTATTTTTTGGACCAAATCGTCCAATTGTTCTATCAAATTTGCAGATTCTGGAGATTTTGCCCTTTCTGTCTCCTGCGTTGACGCCCCCTCCTGGCTTGAATCAGTCAATCCAAGGCTGAATGATGGCACCCCTGGATCTGTTTTAGGAACATAGGATGCTGTCCGTGCCATCATCAATAGGGCAGCAGCGTCTTCTGCGTCTGGATGACTGCGTCATCATGTATAAGAATAAGAATAAGAATAAGAATATACGGATGATAAGCAAAGATTGATTTTAGTCTGATGAACTTACATTTTAGTTGGAGCTGGGGGAAGCGTGGGTGTGGTCTCTTGAAGTTGTTTGGGGGTTTTAGGAGTGCTGCACAGTTTCAAAAAATTAATCACGGCGTAAAAAAAACTAATCAGGAACAATATACACCTAAACTGTTAGCAAATATACACCCAAACTCTAAACAAATATACACTCAATACTATTTCTTACGTTTCTGTAGTCCCTTCAATCTGTAGCATAGGGGTTGGTTCAAAATCTGTCTCAGTGGTTGTTTGGGATGCCGGCACAAAAACCTGAATCGGGACTCTAAACAAGAAGAAAAATGAAAGGTTAACAATGCCTTTGAAAATAATAAGCTCATAAGGTTGAAATATTCTTGGAAAACTCACACTGCAAGCGCATCCGACGGTGTCTGTTCCCTCACAACCATCATATTCGAATCAGCCAGACTCAACCTAAAATACACCCAAAGAAATTCAAGAAATACACCCGAACAATTCAAAAAGAAGACATGCTTTGTTTTTTTGAGAACTTACATACTTGCAGTTTTTGCTTTTTTTTTCTGCCTTTTTTTTCTTGAATAAAATAATAAAGGGCTTTTTTTTCTTAAAAAAATATATACAGAATTAGAAGTAGAAGGGTAATAGAAGAACAAAAGTAACGGTTATTTGAAAGAGAAATTACATGCTCTGTAACTGCTGGTTTACACTACTCTGTTCTGTGCGCCCTTGAGAGGAAGGACCATCACTTCCCAAGTTCACAGCCGGTATTCTAAAACAGATCTCATGTTATTCAGACAAAATAAGATACAGGTATAAAATACACCCAAATGAATGCACAAGATACAACCAACCGAATGGACAATATACACCCAACACAACAAACTTAATATCCCAACTTATTAAACAACATACACCCAACTTGATCCACAAAATACACCCAAATGGTTCCACAAAATACACCCAAATCATGATAACAAGATTTTATTAAATAATAAAGCTTCTTACGTTTCAGACGACACATAGCGACCTTCTGTCGATCGCAGGTCAGCTCGGTTCCTGCGAAACAAGAAACAATTATTAGTAAACAAAACACACCAAAATCTGAAATACACAGCCTAGCAAGACATACCCCTCTGCAGCAGATTTATCAACATTTTCCCTTAGCCATTCATCTAGTTCGTCACTTGATATTTCATATGTCTCACTACATTCATAAAAGAAGATGTTAACAAAAATAATTACGATGATAGACGGTAATATAGCTTACGAGGTACTGTACCCGTCAAAGTATTGATCTTCTTTAGGAAGTGAATCCTCCACAACAACTTTTTTCTTTTTTGGTTGTGTTCTGGGTGGAAAAAAAAAAGTACCAATCAGAAATAAAAAATTAATTTTATCACAGAATATTATGCAAAGAAGTGCTTACTTTTTTGGTGTTGTTTTTGTTTTTTTCTTTTTCTTCTCCTTCTCTGCAGGTGATGATTCTTTGCTCCTATAAGTTAATAATAGACACTTCAGTTAATACACGAAATCTTTATAATGAAGCCAAAAGAAAGGAGTAATAATTTCAGGACATTACTCATCACTTGGTTCAGATTCAGATTCTGAATCAGAATCTGACTCCTCTTGCCTCTGCTTTCTTTTTCTGGAGTCCATTCTGGAAGGCAAACAATCATTATTTAGAACATACTAAAAATACACCCAAATGAATTCACAAGATACACCCAACAAAATTTACAATATACACCCAACGCAGCAAACGAACACACCCAGCTTAATAAACTACACACACCCAACGTGATCAACAAAATACACCCAACTTGAAAAAGAAATTACACCCAAGTATGGTACTTACTTTTTCCCCTTTTTGCTGGGGTGTTTTCTTCCTGAATCCTCTGAGTCTTCTTGAGTCTCAGACTTAGAGGTAGAAGTGTCACTGTTAGTAGCTGTTTTTGTCTCCGAAGATGATGTTGGACTCGCCTTCCTTTTTTTTGTTTTTTTGATTTCTTGTTTTTTTTTTCTTTTTTTTCTTTTTTTTTCATTTTTTCTCTTGCTCTTGTCTCCGCCATCTTCACAATCCCCTGAAACATTAGATATTTTAGCTAGCAGCATTCAGGTAAATAAAATACAAGCAACATATTATGTTTACTTACCAAAATTTCTTCTCTTTCTGCAGTCATTCTTTCCACCAACTGCTCCTTAGTCCAGTTGGCAATCCAAGACTTTGGTGGTCTTTCAGCCCTCTTCTTGCCTTTGTTTTATGAAAGATGAAAGTATATTATCATCAGGGCAAAGAGGCAGCCATCAATTGCCTTCTTCTTCTTCTCCTGGTAGTCTGTGATGCCCTTGATCATGAAGGTCAAAACATGCCCCCCCAGTTTCTCTCCGATATGCCGTCCATCTTAAAAATTGGGGCCAGGTGCACGGGTGATATTTTGTTTATCGTCGTTGGCAAAAGGAACGCCATCTGTATGTAGAGGATGAATATCCTCTTGAACATCAGGCGTTCCTCTTCGTTGCCAACGCCGATTTCCATCATTTCATCGGTAAGACTTTTGAGGGTCTTACCCTGGAATCTTCTAAAAATTATTTTGTCATCATCAGAAAGTTTCTTATACTCAACTTTCTCAGGAAACAGATTTCCTACAAAAAGGAAAACAACAAAGTATCAAAGTCGATTCAAATACACTCAAGCATCAACCTTAAATACACCCAAGCATCAACTTAATATACACCTATAATTTTGAGCTAGTTACCTGTTGCATTGATGCCAAGCGCATCACCTATTGTTTTTGGTGTTATTTGGAAAGAACCATATCCTGTCTTTAGTCTGTTCTCCCCAAGTTTGAAGTTGTTTGCCAGTTCCCTTAAGAGTTGGTGATCCACCCTTAGTGGTGGGATGTGCATCAACCCACCGAATCCGAGATCCCTTACAATTGCCTTCTTCTCCTCAGTCATGTTTCTGAACTTATCACTCAGGAGATGTGTGGCACACTTAAGGTCTTTTGTTTGGTTTCTTGCTGCCATTTTCTCTGAAACGAAAAATACACCCAAAGACATCAGTAAGATACACCCATATATATGAGTCAGATACACCCATTAATAACAGTAAGATACACCCATAGATATGATTCAGATACACTCATTGATAACAGTGAGATACACCCATAGATATGATTCAGATAAATCCATATATATCAGTCAGGTATCACTCAAACATGCTTCAATATCAAATTAATTGAGATATCAGTAAGATACACGCATATATGAGTCAGATACACCCATTGATAACAGTAAGATACACCCATATGTAAGAATCAGATACACACATTGATAACAGTGAGATACACCCATAGATATTATTAGATACATCCATATATATCAGTCAGGTATCAGTCAAACATGCTTCAATATCAAGCCACATTACAAGTTCAAGCAGTATACACCCCCCAATCTACGGAATAAACCCCCAAAAATCAACAACAATAGCAGGAGAACTTAGAACAAGAACGTAGAACGACGTAGAACTTAGAAGAACGACGTAGAACTTAGAACAGTGTAACAAAGAAGCAAGAATAATAGTAAACCCTAGAAGAACGACGTAGAAGAAAAGTAAAATATACAGGAATCTTAAGGAACTTACGTTGAGTATTGTTGCTTTGTTTTCTCTTCAGATTCTTCACGGAGAGTTTGATGGTGTTTTGATGGAGGTTTCGAACAACGATTTGTATATTTTGAACTTTGATTTTCGCTCGAAAATGGAAGGGTTTCCTTGTTTTCGAAGCGTTTTGAGAAGTGGAAGAAGTGGAAGAGTTTCCCATACGTAACCGTTTGTGTTGAGCGTGTGAAGTGACGCTCCATGTAATCTGTGTTGATGCGCGTGACTTGTGTTTGGGCTGGGCCAACTTGTAAGCTTGTAAGCTTGTATGTGTAGCCCAGCCCTTTTAAGAAATTATATCATTACCCATTTCAAATAATAAATTACAAAATAATCCATTTATAGTTAAGATAATGACCAATTAAAATGTGACACATCATAAATGGTAACTTATATGTTATTTTAGACGAGGTTGGGTACAATTCACCTTAATAGTAATTATAAGGGATAAGTACTTTTTTCGTCCCTAAGGTTTGAGGTCAAAAACAAAATCGTCTCCGACCTTTTTTTTTATTAAAATCATCCTCAACGTTACAAAACGTTATAAAATCATCCTTTTTTATTTTATTTTACCAAATTATCCTTATTAAATAATAAAAATAATTAAATAATTATAAAATAAAATAAAAAAGAAAGAAAAGAAAGAAAACAAAGGGGAAGGGGAAGGGGGAATCACGCAGAGGGTGGGGGCAGGAAAAAAGAAGGGGGAAGTGGGAAAGGGGGAAGTCATGCTGTCGTTTGGGCTGCCTCGGAGGTGCACCCGCCGCCGCCCTTGCGTCCAACCCGCAGCCACCGGCCGTCGCAAGCTTGCATGGAGGCACCGCCACTGCCGTCCAGCTCCCGACCCTCCGTTGTTCGCTATTCGAGTTCTCCCTACCTCTTCCCGAAGCCGCCACTTGCCCCTGTAAGCCCTCACCGCTTTGTCCTCCGTCTCGATTCCAAGGGAAGACCCCACCAGGAGTGAGGTCCCGTCGCCATCGCTGGAGTAAGGAATTAGGGCAGAAGATTAAGGAAAAGGAGGTTTTGGAATTGGCAGCTAATTCTACTGTTGTTGCAGCTGCTGCTGTGTCTTCTATGTTCTCCGGTGCCGGTCGCTGCTGCCACTCCGTCAACCCAGGGCGTCGCGAGCATCTACTCCCCCTTCACGGAGGTCGCTGCTGCTTCGTCCTCGACCGGATTTGTTCCCTGCCACGGACGACCACCGGCATCCAAAGGTTGCGTTCCGGCATACAGGTAAGCTGGTCCCTGAATCAGGAAATCTGATTGCAGAATTGAAATTCGGGTTGCTTGTGTGTTCAAATCGGTTGAACTTGTTCCTGGAAGAAGATATTGTAAATCATGTTGCTTGTATGCGAAGTTTGTATTCGTAGGTTTTGATGAATGACAAACCAACAAAAGACATGAAAGACAAACCAACAAACAACTTGAATGAACAAGCATGTTGAAAGATCAACCAACATTCAACGTTGAGGAATGAAGAGTTGAAAGCAACACAACAACAACAAGAAACTCAAGTCCACAACATTTGAAGACAAGTATAGTGTCTTAGGACTTAGGTAACTTCTTGTTAAGAACCAATTGCTAAATCTCTCAACACACACTCACAAAATGTTTTGATGCACATCTTGCAATTCGATGCTAGCCAAATGGTTTAAAAACTTGTTTTCAAAGGTACAAAAGCATAGGAATTGACTCCAACAAGTTTGAGATCAATCCTAAGCATTTTGAAGTGATTTTAAGCCATTCTTTAAGGTTTGCATCGATGCACACTCATCTTGCATCGATGCAAAACATGCAACGACTTGTTGCATCGATGCAAAGATGTTTGCATCGATGCAACCTAGCTGAAAATTCAAATTTCAGCTTCAAAGACACATTTGCATCGATGCAAAGTGTTATGCATCGATGCAAATGATTCAAAAACATAAAAAACGGCTAGTTTTATCAAAACGGCTCCATCCCATTAACTCCCCAACGTTTCTAAGGTTTGGGGAGTCTATAAATAGATGGATTGAAGCCTTATTTCATATGTGTGAGTATTTGCAAACTATCTTGTTCATATTCTTTCATTCTACACATTTTTAAGGTGTTATAATACACAATTTGAGAGAGCAATATCAATTGGTTCAATAGTGCTAAACTTGTAATCATACACTCTTCTAGAGAGTACTCATTTCATCTCAACAATTCTTTGAGAATTGTTTTCTTGTACACTTTGTAAATTGGAGTGTGATCTCCAAGGTTGAGTCAAGAGTTATAAACACTATAGTCGGTGAGGATACCAAAGAAGTATACTAAGTACTCAAGGCAAATCTTAGAGAAGGTATCTCTAAGTGGAGTAGGTTAGTATACGAGTGGTGATCATATACCGTGAGGTGTTAGAAACTAAGGACTCGGATTGTAAAAGGTTTTGCGCGAGCACCTTGAAGCTTGGCAATAGTGGAACTTCTCAATAGCGATTGAGAAAGAAAGTGGACGTAGGACAAGGATTGTGCCGAACCACTCTAAATAGCGTTTGCATCTCTCCAAACTCATCTCTTCAATATTATTGTCTTTTACCTTTGAGCAAATAAATTGTGATCGAAAAGTAGCTTCGTAAGTACTTAAGGAATAGCTTAAGTCCGATTGGTGAAAAGCTTGATCAATTTATTTGAGTTGGTGTCTATTGGAAAGTAAAAGCTCCTTATAAATGCTTAGCAATTGAGTTAAGCTCTTGGAAAAATACTAGTACAATAACACTTTTGTATATTGTCTTTAACTTTCGCAAAAAGATTCATTGTTGTTGCAATACTCAATTCACCCCCCCTCTTGAGTAATTGTGCATAGGTTCTACAGATATCTCTGATGCGGTTTTGTTTGGATGTGGAATTAAAAATCTGGATCTGAAATTGTTGATGCATTCTGCAAATTTGTTGTGAAATTGTTTGTTGAATCTGAGTTTGCATCGAGTTCTTCTTCTTCTGCATCCATGATTTTTAAGTTTGGCATGAATTTTGTTGTTGTTGCTAAAATTATGGCACCGCATATTTGTAGCTATAACTTGACAATAAGGATTGCTGAATTGTTGCTTGAACTACCATTTCTGTTGATTTTGCTTGTTGCTGCTGTGGTTGGACTAGGAAACAGAAATCTGATTCTTCTTCTACGTCTTCTTCATCTTCTTCTTCTGTGTGAACTGAAATTTCTGTTTGTATTGCATAATCTGAGTTTGTTGTGAGATTTTCTGCTTGGATGGGGGGAGAAGAAAGGGAAGAGAAAAGGGAGTGGGGGTGCAGGTGGAGGGGGCGGAAGATAAGATGGCGGTGGCGGTGAGGGGTCCATGAGAGCAGAAATGGTAGAAAGAAGGGGATGGGAAGGGAAGACAGTGAAGAGACATCGGGGTGGGGTTTTATTTTTATTTTTTAATATTATTTTTATTAATTGATAAGGGTAATTTGGTAAAATAAAATAAAAAGGACGATTTTATAACGTTTTGTAACGTTGAGGATGATTTTAATAATAAAAAAAGATTGGGGACGATTTTGATTTTGACCTCAAACCTTAGGGATGAAAAAAGTACTTATCCCTAATTATAACATTATAGTTTATTATAACTTTTTTTATAATATCTTTCTTCATTGCATGTCGATAAAATTAACTATGAAATAATCAAGCTATTTTTATAACCATAAAAAATAAGTTATATTTGACAAAATACTCAATTATTGAATTTTGTTGATTTCGTTAATAAAGAATGCTAAATTCTTAAATTAATCCTCCATCATCATCTTCATTCTCTTAAAGCCCTCAACCAAATACATTAACAATAATCAAAATCATTATCACCATTTTTTCTAACCCTAAAGTTTTATAACCTTCTTTTATAACTATTTAAAAAAATTATTGTTCATACTCTATCCCAAATAACAAAATCAGGCCCAAATTAAGTTAAAAGGTCCAATTCAACAGATTGGCCTCTATCGCTCGTCCGACCTCCTTCAAAGAGGTCGGATTTGACGTAAGCAGACACTTAAGACTTATCTAATGAATAACTGCCTCCGTAAATCTCTCTCCCACTTTTAGAAGAGATATCTGAACAACCCTAAGATAAAGGGACGGTTATCCATATCAGAAGTAGAACTACCTCAGCGGTGGTTATTGGCTCACCTCCTATAAATATCCTGACACACTCAAGTATAAAAAGTTCTAATATTCTAAACCTGCTTTAACCCCTTGCTGACTTAGGCATCGAAGTGTCTTGCAGGTACCACCTCCCATTCCTTCAAATACACAACTCGGATGACGGCTCCCAGAATGTAGTACAAGTCGGAGACCACCTTCCATTTGAATTTGGACCTTCCCTTACAGCCCAATCCATCGGTTTCAGATAAACCCGGAACAATTATTAATATAAAAAATTAGACAACAAATCATTTATTTTTATAGAATACATATAAAAAATAAATTAAATAATATATATTTATATAAAAATACATAATAACTAATTCACGGCTAATTTTTTTAGTATCCATATTAAACCACTCTTCCACCTTAGCCCATGACAACAATAAAGACGTTTCACGACCCACAAATTCAGCCCAACAGAATACACAAATTCAATTATAATTTTAGTCTTTATCTTATCTTATCTTTATCTTTATCTTATCTTTATTTGCTTTTATCTTTCATAGGCTAATGCTCTATATATACTTAGTTTTACCTTCATAGTTTACAATTTTCAATCAATCAACAATCAATAAAATTTCTTCATCTTTTCTTTTCTTTCATTATTCTTTCACAGTTTTATTATCTTTGCATACTCTTTATGTACTCTTTCCGTTTTATTATGGTATCAGAGCTCCTCTTGAGCTCTGCTGACATCCATGGATAAATCAACCAATTCAAATCTTAAAACCCCTTTAACCTCTCCTTCCACTATGAATAATCAACCTCCCTACTCTGTCCAAGATCAAGGAGAAAGGGCACATCAGCAACTTCATCCGGAGCCTCTTTTGGACCTTTCGTCAGTCCATCACTTTTCTTTCATGGCACTTCCTTCCAATAAAGAAGTTCGTCCTTCAAACCAACTTGAGCTGTTGTCAAATTCAACTACTCATTATCTTTGTTCTTTCAATACTTTTTCTATTGTTAATTTTTCAAATCGAGATTTATTATTGAACACTTGGATCATTGATTCTGGTGCCACAGATCACATTGCATCAAATTTGTCTTGGTTTATTTCTTACACACAAATTTCTTCTATTATTGTTTATTTACCAAATGGTTCTCAAATTATTGCTTCTTATAAAGGCATTATTCAATTTTCACCATCATTGGTTCTTCATGATGTTCTTTATCTACCTCGTTTCAACTTTAATATTATCTCTATCTCAAAAATTACTTCAGCACTCATATGTGAACTCACTTTTTCATCTTCTTCTTACACTCTACAGAGCAACAATTTGGGGACGGTTGATTTGAGCAGAATGAGAGATGGATTATATGTCTTTGAACCCAATTTCGGTAAAAATCGATCCACTACACATTCCATAAATTCCATCCAATTCCCACCCATTATACCTTCAAATATATGGCATTTTCATTTAGGACACCTTTCTGGACAAAGACTTAATCATTTACATAAATAATTTCCTTTTATCTCTATGCATCATGATGAGGCTTGTGACATTTGTCATCTTTCTAAGCAAAAGAAACTTTCATTTTCTCAAAGTTTTAACAAAGCCAATGCAAGTTTTGATTTATTACATTTTGATATTTGGGGTCCGTTTCGACAAAATTCTATTTATAATCATAAATATTTTTTTACTATTGTTGATGATTTTAGCCGCTTTACATGGGTTGTTTTATTAAAATCAAAAGGAGAAGTGCAAAATCATGTAAAAAATTTTATTACTTTAGTTGAAACACAATTCAACTCTAAAGTCAAAACTATTCGTTCCAATAATGGACCAAAATTTATTTTACATGATTTTTATGCTTCAAAGGGCATTATTCATCAACGTATTTGTGTTAAAACTCCTCAACAAAATGGAACGGTAGAACGCAAGCATCAACATATTTTGAATATAGCTCGTGCTCTTATGTTTCAATCTAATTTACCACCATCTTTTTGGTCTTATGCTGTTAAACATGCTGTTTATTTACTTAACAGAGTTCCATCTTTTGCAATTAATTTTAAAACACTATTTGAGATTTTATTCAATCATCCACTAAATTATCATGACCTTAAAGTTTTTGGATGCTTATGTTTAGTTTCTACTCTAATGGCAAACAGATCAAAATTTGATCCAAGAGCCAAAAAGGCTGTGTTTATTGGCTTTCCACATGGTTTTAAAGAATATATTGTTTATGTTTTAGAAGATAAAAGAATTGAGATTTCTAGAAACGTGATTTTTTATGAAATTATCTTGCCCTTAGTCACCAAAAATGTCCAATTCCATACACCCAACCCAACATTGCCAAACACGCCTTCTCAAAAACAAGATTCAGTTAGACTTCCAGTTGAACCCTCACCCATACCCATTGACCCAACTCCATCTAATTCTTTATTTTCTCCAACAACCTCTCCTTCTTCCTCACTGTCATTTCCTAACCAAGTTGAACCCATGACCACCGAATCTCTCTCAAGGCACACACCCTTCTCTCCTTCTGCACTAGACATCAGTCCACCATCACCTTCTCATCCTCCGTCACCTTCTTCACCACCTAAGCAACTCCATCCTTGTCATTCCGACCGGCCTCACCGACCTCCAGCATATCTCTCTGATTACTTGTGTAATTCCTCTCTCATCTCTACAAATCAATCTCCCTCAAAGTGCAAGTATCCTTTATCTTCAGTCATGTCTTTTTCTTCTCTTTCATCTTCACATAAAAAGTTTCTTTTATCTATACATTCTGACGTTGAGTCAAAGTCTTTTAAGGACACCAATCAACACTCTAATTGGCGTAGTGCTATGAAAGATGAGTTGGATGCTCTTGAGCTGAACAAAACTTGACGTCTTGTTGATTGCCCTGCAGGGGTTAAGCCGGTTGGCTATAAATGGGTTTATCACATCAAACGCAAGCCTGATGGTTCAATTGATCGATATAAAGCACGCTTTGTGGCTAAAGGGTTCACTCAAATTGAAGGTGTTGATTTTTTGGAAACTTTCTCCCCTGTTGTCAAGCCTGCCACCATCAGATTAGTTTTGGCATTAGCCTCTATAAAGCATCAGCCCATACATCAGTTGGATGTCAATAATGCTTTCTTACATGGGGATCTTTCTGAGGATGTTTATATGATTTTGCCACCCGGATTTACATCTCCTCAACCGAATCAATGCTGTAAGCTACTAAAGTCACTATATGGTTTACGACAATCTAGTCGTATGTGGTATGACAAACTTTCTCATCTTTTGCTATCTCATGGATATCAACAGACCTCATCTGATTATAGTCTATTTGTTAAATTCATTGGTGATCAAATTTCTATCCTTTTAGTCTATGTTGACGACATTGTTCTCACTGGCAATTTCATTTCTAAACTTGCTGACATTAAGTCTATTTCGCACCAACACTTCCAAATTAAATACTTTGGCCCATTAAAATATTTTTTGGGTATTGAGGTTGCTCAATCAGTGAAGGGAATTTGCTTATCTTAGAGAAAATATTATCTTAATATTTTGGAGGATTCTGGTTTATTAGGTGCTAAACCTGCCTCTGTTCCAATGGATAGTACCACAAGATTATATCAAGACAAAAGTCCCCTGCTATCTGACCCTTTTGTATATCGTCGTTTGGTTGGCCGTCTTATCTATCTCACCATTACTCGACCGGACATCATGTATGCCACTGAACAATTAAGTCAATTCATGGCATCTCTTACTGAATCTCATCTTCAAGCTGCCAAGCATGTGTTACGATATCTGAAAACTAGTCCCTGAAAAGGACTTTTTTTCCCAAGGGAATCAGAAATTCAGCTTCTCGGGTTTAGTGACTCTGATTGGGCCGGATGTCTTGACACTCGACGATCTTTAACAGGTTATTGTTTCTTTTTAGGCAGTTCTTTAGTCTCTTGGAAAACCAAGAAACAAACCACTGTTGCCCGCTCATCCACGGAAGCAGAATATCGTGCACTTGCCAACACAACTTGTGAACTTCAATGGATACTAAGTGTTACAATTTTTACACATCTCTCCTATCCGCTCGCCAGTTTTATATTGTGATAATCAGAGTGCTCTTCATATTGCTGCTAACCCGGTTTTTCATGAACAGACCAAACATTTAGAGGTTGATTGTCACTTGGTTCGACAAAAAGAGTGATGAAACTTCTCCCAATTCCCTCTTCTAGGTAACTAGCTGACATCTTCACCAAGCCTTTGTCTTCTCAACCCTTCCATCTTAATTTGAATAAGCTTAGTGTTCTTGACATCTTTCATCTCCAGTTTGCGGGGGCGTATTAAACCACTCTTCCACCTTAGCCCATGACAACAATAAAGATGTCTCACGACCCACAAATTCAGCCCAACAGAATACACAAATTCAATTATAATTTTAGTCTTTATCTTATCTTATCTTTATCTTTATCTTATCTTTATTTGTTTTTATCTTTCATAGGCCAATGCTTTATATATACTTAGTTTTACCTTCATAGTTTACAATTTTCAATCAATCAACAATCAATAAAATTTCTTCATCTTTTCTTTTCTTTCATTATTCTTTCACAATTTTATTATCTTTGCTTACTCTTTATGTACTCTTTCCATTTTATTAATCCACATAACATTTTTATAAAAATGAAAAATATATATGCTGATGGCTGCATGCATGTTTGGTGCATCGATGGCCAACATTTTTTTTCTCTACAAGCGCTAAAAAGTCAAAATAAAAGCACTAGAGAGCCACTTGTGTTTCATGGTTCTCTACCATTACAACATTTTCGCCATGATCATAGACACCATTTTAGTTTCTCGTTAATCTCTCTACACATAGTATTTTCTTGTGTTGCACTACAACATTAGTTACTTGTTAATTTATCTCTCGAGAAAACATAATATAATTTCCCATATAGAATAATAATGTCTCTAACAATCAAACTACATCTAACATCCCAACTCAACAACCTCAGACACAAGAGCAAACACAATCTTGCCAAATCTATTTACAACGTTAACCCATTGATCACTATCAAGAAGTGCAAGGTGAAGCAAAGAATAAAGTGCAATAATAGTAATAAGAATATGATAAAGAGCTCATTGATAGATCCTGATGCAGGCACATTGGTGGATCTGATAGTGCCGGAGAGCCAAAGAGATTCGAAGATGGCAGAGGTAGAGTCGATGGCGAAGGTGAATCTCACCAGATATGATGTGGAGTGGGTGCATGTGATAAGTGAAGGGTGGGCTAGCCCATTGAGAGGGTTCATGAGGGAGAGTGAGTACCTTCAGAGTTTGCATTTTAATTGTTTGAGGATGGAAGATGGCTCTGTTGTGAATATGCCCCTTCTGATTGTGTTGGCAATTGACGATGAAACAAAAGGGAGAATTGGCTAATCTTTGCATTTTGCTTTGGTTGGGCCTCTTGGAGATTGTGTTGCTATTCTTCAAAGGTTAG
Organism: Arachis hypogaea; assembly: GCF_003086295.3. NCBI lineage: Eukaryota > Viridiplantae > Streptophyta > Magnoliopsida > Fabales > Fabaceae > Arachis > Arachis hypogaea. The sequence goes on along the minus strand of NC_092055.1, from coordinate 18,815,307 downwards.
TCTTCCTTTTTCACCAAATTAAATTAAACCCTTCTTGTTTCTAGGTTAGTTTATTGTTCAATACTTGAATTGTTATGAACATTTATTTTAACGATGAGAACTCTGCGTATCTTGTATCGTATCTCGTGTTCTGTATCAATGCAACATTTTTTGCTTGTGAACTTTTCCGTAGAACTCAGCGGAGACATTAGGTTTACACGCAAGGGAATTAGGGATACTTGGAGATTGAAGTTTCAACCATGAGTAGAGTTTTATAGCGCAACTGCCACATCAAAAAGAGAAATACAGAGTCAGTTAGTAATTTAGAGAAATTGTGGGAAACGCACAATGGGAAGGAGAAGCAAACCTAGGAGGTGCAGCAGCGGTGATATAGGGTGCAACCGCCATGTTAGCTTTTTGAGGTTACGAAGAGATAGGGGAGGGGGAACGCACTATTTGAGCTTGAAGAAAACTTCAACCAGATACAATACTCGCTCAGCTCTGAAGATGAACTTCAACAACAATGCCCTTTTGATCCTCCCTGGAATCAGAACCTCCTTCTTTTATTTATTTATTAGCAATGTTACCCAAGGTTGCGAGAACTGAACCGGTCAATGAATCGGTGGAGTGACTGGTTCAATGGTTTAATAGTTCAATTGGGGTTCAATCGGAGTTCAACCGATTTAATTAAATATAAAATAAAATTATTAAAAATTTAATACATAATTTGAAATATTTAAATTCAATGAATTGTAAGCTAATAAAATTCAAAATTTTATAATTTCACATAATGAATTATCTATAATTTACCATTAAAAGTTCCAAATAACTTCAAACATCAAAATTTATAACTAAAAATAAAATCCAAATACGCATAAGTAAACTAACATGAAAAATGGATACTAATAAACTATTAAAGACATAATTGTAACCAAGTTATAATGTTCAATTCTAATTCCAAGATATAAGTCAGTAACAACGAGTTATAACGAGTAGGTCAAATATAGTTTGTCGTGTTCATAGAACTTTTTTAGTTGGATTTCTATAAATGATTTAAAAGATAAAGAAAGATATAATGCATCGGCCCAAGAGCCCATGAACCATAAGTCCATAAAACAATGGAAAAACACTTACTTTATTTAGCAGCATAAAGCACATCAACTGCCCTTTTCTCACAAACCACTAAACCAAACGTTTTTTGGTCAATTGTTCAGTAGTTTTCTTGGGTCCAATCTTTTTGTTTTTGATTTGGTCGATTATGATCTCTGTCCGAACCAAACTGATGAATAGTCACGCTTAAATTAGTTCGACTGGTCAATCTGATTCGATTTTCAAACATTGCTGCCAAAGTATATGGCACCCACAAAAACGGTTATAACATTGCATGTTAAAATATGATATAAAAATACAACTATACAATAGTAATAACTAAACACTAAAGATACTACTTACATCGGTTGATCATAACATATCCAACCTCACCCTCGTCTGCACAAACCTAACCTCTCTCATATGATAGGATGGAGAAAATCCTCACCACCTACAATGCAATCATTTTACCATTATCAACGAAATAAATAAACCTAAATTAATGCACTAAACGATATAATTTTATCAAAATAACTTCGTTAGGTTACCAACAAGAGGTGCCACTAACTTTAGCCAACTCCTATTTGGACTACATCCCAAGACGCATGAAGAAAATAAAAATAAGGGATTGTGAACATTTTTTTTAGTAATTGGATGTTTTATTCTGTAAATATTGGACATTTTTTATTTGTTAGGATTTGTGAGTTGGAATTTTATTCTTAAGCGGTTGTGGTTGTTTCTTTTTTTATAATTGGATATTTCTTTATTTGTAAGAGAAACATCTGCATTCCAAATCCCAATACATTTTCTACTAAGGGACGAAAAAAATTTGACAACATACAAAAAAAATCCAAATTATATAAAAAAATAAAATTACATGAAAAAAGCATCCAAATCACATTGAACTCATTCTCTTGGGTTGTGGATATTTCTTTCTTTGTAATTGGATGTTTTTTTGTAATTGGATGTTTCTTTTATCTAAACGCTAATACATTTCCTACTAAGGGATGAAAAAACATCCACAATATACAAAAAATACAAATTATATCGAAAAAATTCAAATTTCAAGAAAAAATTCCAAATTACATCGAAAAAAATTCAAATCCCATTAAATTCATTCTCATGGGTTGTGAATGTTTCTTTATTTGTAATTGAATATTTTTTGTAATTGGATGTTTCTTTCTTTGTAAAAGAAACATCCGCATTCTAAACCACAATACATTTCCTACTAAGGGACGAAAAAATATTCACAATATACCAAAAAAAATATCCAAATTATATCGAAAAAATATCCAAATTATATGGGAAGGATGGCGACGCGCTGTAGCGCAATGGAGGAGTGCTAGCGAGGGCAGGGGAGCGACGCCATGGGTGACGGAAGAAGTGCGACGTGATGGCAGGGGCGCAAGACGATGGGCGACAGCGGCGCGATAGAGGGCGGGAAGCAAACGTCAACGGTGACAGACGTCAACGACGCCATGGTTGGGAGGAAGAGTGATTGAAAGAGGATGAGAGATCGTATAGTGAGTGATATAAGGCTTGCGATTGTACGACACAGATATGTAGAGAGTGCAAAAACCTAATTTTTTTAATTTCAAAATTAGATTTACAGGGGAGTTGGCTGAGTTTTCTTATAGGGGAGTTGACCCCGTATACTTTTCCTTATAAAAAGTATTACCTAAAAGCCAATGACCAATCAAATGTACTGTAAGGTCTCAATGTCGGAAAACACCAAAAAGTCTATGAATGGAGTAGTATCAAAAGACCTATTAGCTAAATAACGTTTAGGTTAGTGACGCGACACATGCAACGGTATTACAGTACAACCATGCCAACATGGTAAAGGACCAACTATACTTTCTCAACTTATCCAGATTGGTAACAGAGGGCAACCATCGAATGTGAACTCAAGTCCCGAGCTTATTTATAAACAGTTGGGTCGATAAATGCATAATAATGTATGCCAAAGCATAAATCTTTACAGTATTCTCATTGGTATCAGTTGGAGAATCCAAAATCTCCCTTGAAACTAGGTATCAGTGATAGTGTACTTCATAATATACTTGTCAAACGGAAGCTCACCAAATGACCAAATAACTCCTACATCAAATCTATGCAGACTTCACCTCGGGCATAAATTGCTCAAAATCTTAAAGACAGTTACTCACAACCTCACCATCTATTGAAAGATCAAACTAATAATCAACATTCTACAACATAATCGTACACTCCCCAAATGACATATGAAGAATGTGCTTCTTTGGATGACATCACTTTATAAATGCACTAATAAGGATCTCATCGAACTTTACTTATGAAACTTGGCAAGATGGTACAACCTAACAAGTTAAAATTAAGGGATGATACGATCATGTAATGGCATCTTCTACTGCCTCATCATATTAATGATACAATGGTTCGGCCAGAAAAAAAATCACACAAAATGCATGGATATATTTAGATCATGTTCAATCAAAGCTCAACCCAAACTAATAGCACGTTCGGATTAATTTTTTAAGACCAATCTCACATGCTTCAAATATACAACTAATCGATTCTTAAACACAATGTATCACAACCAAATTTCTAACATCGAACAATCACCTATATGCCGCTCTATGAATCTGACATGAGCTATAAGACAAGTCTACAATTATCAACATGTTACCATCTAACATGATATAACAATATAATTAAAAAAATTAATAAATAGTAACACATGATAAATTCACACTAAAGATATCTATTATACTCAAACCACTATAGAAAATAATTAAAAATATTAAAATTACTAACCCCTTGATTTATGACACCTACCGTATGGGCAATTCTATTTATCTGGTATAGTTGATCCAGATAATCCCATCACTCTTTGTTGCGTGTTGCAGTGAATCCCGATGTGACATCTCTTGGCAGTGTTTGAGGATGCTAAATCGTAACTTTAGATAATGTTTTAATCATCTACCTCTTCTATTAAAACGACTTCACACCAGATTTATATAGCATCCCGCTTCACACTAATTCGTGGGATTTCACCATGATTTAAGCAGCCTCCACATTAAATCATGGCCTTTCACCATGATTTATCCACACTGCATAAATACCACAATTTACCTCCCTGCGCTTATGGTAAATCGCTGTGTGTTTGCTATGTTTTATGTTAGTAGCTTTTCGCGCACGCAAATCTTTATATTCATCGTAATTTATTGCATTCTGTACCTAAAACAGGTTTAGATACCATGATTTAGCCTAGCTTTCCCATTGTAATTAATTGCTGGTTTTAGTAGATAGTGCTAGCGAGGGCAGGGGCGCAACGCCATGGGTGACGAAAGGAGTGCGACGTGATGGCAAGGACACAACACGATGGGTGACAACGGCGTGATATGGGGCGGGAGGCAAATGTCAACGGTGACAGACGTCAACGACTCCATGGATGGGAGGAAGAGTGATTGAGAGAGGATGAGAGATCTTATAGTGAGTGATTTTATGGCTTGCAATTGTACGACGCAGATATGGAGAGAGTGCAAAAACCTATTTTTTGAATTCCAAAATTAGATTTACAGGGGAGTTGGCTGAGTTGCCTTATAGGGAAGTTGACCCCATATACTTTTCCTTATCAAAAACATTACCTAGAAGCCAATGGCCAATCAAATGTACTGTAAGATCTCAATGTCAGAAAACACCAAAAAGTCTATTAATGGAGTAATATCAAAAGACCTATTAGCTAGATCACATTTAGGTTATTGACGGAAGATATGCAACGGTATTACAGGACAACCATGCCAACATGGCGAAGGACCAACTATACTTTCTCAACTTATCCAGATTGGTAACATAGGACAACCATCGAATGTGAACTCGAGTCCCGAGCTTATTTATGAACAGTTGGGTCGATAAATGCATCATAATGTGCCAAAGCATAAATCTTCACAGTATTCTCATTGGTATCAGTTGGAGAATCCAAAATCTCCCTTGAAACTAGGTATCCGTGATAGTGTACTTCATAATATACTTGTCAAGCGGAAGCTCACCAAATGACCAAATAACTCCTAAATCAAATCTATGTAGACTTCCCTTCGGGTATAAATTGCTCAAAATCTTAAAGACAGTTACTCACAACCTCACCATCTATTGAAAGATCAAACTGATAATCAACATTCTACAACGTGATCGTACACTCCCCAAATGACATATGAAGAATGTGCTTTTTTAGACGACACCACTTTATAAATGCACTTATAAGGACCTCATCGAACTTAAACCACTACTCATGAAACCTGGCAAGATGGTACAACCTAGCAAGTTAAAAATAAGGGATGATGTGATCATGTAATGGCATCTTCTACTGCCTCGTCATATTAATGATACAATGGCTCGACAACAAAAAAAAAATCACACAAAATGCATGCATATATTTAGGTAATGTTCAATCAAAGTTCAACCCAAACTAATAGCACGTTCGGATTAATTTTTTAAGACCAATCCCATATTCTTCAAGTATACAACTAATCGATTGTTAAACACAATGTATTACAACCAAATTTCTAACATCTAACAATCACCTATATGCCGCTCTATTAATCTGACACGAGCTATAAGACAAGCCTACAATTATCAACATGTTACCATCTAACATAATATAACAATATAATTAAAAAAAGAGTAAACTACCATTTGTACCCACGAAAGTTGAAAACGCTGACATATATACCCATAGAAAAAGGAAATTACCATTTGTACCCATGAAAAATGATTTTTACAAGCAAAATTATCCAAACCCTAAAAAATTATCTAAAAACTCCAAAATACCCTTATCATTACCACTGCTACCATCATTCCCCATCTCTCTCTTTGCATCACATGAACACTCTCCGATCTAACCTCCATTTCTCTGCCACAAACCACCTCATTGCCACTCCTTCATCACCATAACCTTCACCTTTGGAGGAATCAAAATCACCCTAGAGAGGAATTTGAAATGGATGACGATGGGTGAGAGTCAAAATTGGATCTTGGTTTCAACTGAATCTGAAGCTGTTTGAGGGAACAAAACATTGAAAAGGGTGTCATGGAGAAAGCTAATAGAAATAGGGCGAAAAAGAACACAGATCCAAGGTGAGAAGAAAGTGAGGAGAAAGGATCAAATCTGAACAATCAAACACAGAAGCCTCATGTATTTGGATTTACTTTTTCTGGGAGAAAAGAAAAATGGTGAAAGAGACAGAAAGAGAGAGAGATAGAGAGAGAGAGAGAGAGAGAGAGAGAGAGAGAGAAAGAGAGAGAGAGAGAGCTCACCGCGAATTTGGTTCGCAAAGGGGACCACGGTGGTGGCAGCTGGCGCGGTGGCCGGTCTGGGGCACTGGTTCGGTGATGAGGAGAAGGTAGCCCCGGTAGGTGAAGGTGGTCGGCGGTGAAAAGAGGAGAAAGGGCACTGCGGCTCTAGGGTTGCTAGCGGCAGCGAAGCAGGGGCGGGGTGGGTGCGAAGGTCCTCTGTTCGACAAGAGCGAGACAGGGAAGGAGAGAAGGATGGGTGGTCACTGACACTGACACTGAAGGTTGCAAGAACAGAAACAGAGGCAATTTGGGGTTAGTGGTGGTGGTGGTGGTGGTAAGGTGATGAGTAGATGAGGATTGTGGAGTGGTTAGTGGGGAGCGTACCAGTGCTTGTGGGTTGGGAAGATGGAGGTGTTGGCTTTATGGTGTACTTGCACCATGAAGGTGCTCTTCTTTTCCGGGGAAGCGGCAGCAAGTGTTGCTGTGACTGTGAGGATGAAAGAAAGGAGGGTGTGGCAAGGAGCCATTGGAGCAGCGGTGGGGACTGAGTGGGAAGTCATGGTGAGAGTGTATTAGAAAGGGAAAGAGGGGTGGTGGCTGGGTGAAGAAGGTTAGGGTTAGAAAGGGGTTTGAGTGAAGGAGGTGGTGTAGTGGTGAAGATAAGGGTATTTTGGGGTTTCTAGATAATTTTTTAGGGTTTGGATAATTTTGCTTGTAAAAATCATTTTTCATGGGTACAAATGGTAATTTCCTTTTTCTATGGGTAGATATGTCAGCGTTTTCAACTTTTGTGGGTACAAATGGTAGTTTACTCTTAAAAAAAAATAATAAATCGTAACACATGAGCAATTCACACTAAAGATATCTATTATACTCAAACTACTACAGAAAATAATTAAAAATATTAAAATTACTAACCCCTTGATTTATGACACCTACCGTATGGGCAATTCTATTTATTTGGTATAGTTGATCAAGATAATCACATCACTTTTTGTTGCGTGTTGCAGTGAATCCCATTGTGACATCTCTTGGCAGACATTGATGATGCTAAATCGTAACTTTAGATAATATTTTAATCATCTAGCTCTTCTATTAAAACGGCTTCACACTATATTTATATAGCATCCTGCTTCACATTAATTCGTGAGATTTCACCATGATTTCACACTAATTCGTGGGATTTCACCATTATTTAAACAGTCTTCATATTAAATCGTGGCCTTCACCATGATTTATCCACACTACACAAATTCCACAATTTACCTCCCTGCACCTATGGTAAATCGCTGTGTGTTTGCTATGTTTTATGTTAGTAGCTTTTCACGAACATAAATCATTGTATTCAGCGCAATTTATTGCATTCTGCACCTAAAACAGGTTCAGATACCATGATTTAGCCTAGCTTTCCCTTTTTCATTAATCATTGGTTTTAGTAGGTAGTTATGAACAAAAGAAAATCGTTAAATCCACACAATTTACACAATAGATTGGAGGACAAACATGTATTGGAATCGCTTTTAGAATAATCATGTAGTTTTGCTTCCCAAATGATTTATACAAGTAAATTATCCTGAAAAGTATACAAATATCTAAATTACTACTACCATTGTATATTTCCTAATGTGTGCATACCATGTACTAGTGACTTGACAAGAGAAATTGCTACTTATTTCAATAGGAGCAGAAATTTGTTTCTCTTCAGTAACTCACTCTAATTTTTGTGTTAACCACTATGCACAAAAATCTTAAAATATCTAATCATCTTTTGGGGTTAATTTTCCAGGGAATGATATATCTAGCATTTTGAGCAGGAGCAAGTCTTATATAAGATCATGATAGAACTGTAAAAGGGGAAGAAATGAGGATGTGGTAGAGTTACGAACATAAAGCTTCAACTGCATTATTTACTACTTTCAACCAGTGGAATTCATCCATTTCTGAACAAGAACCAATTATCTTTGCCAACAATTTCTAACTATTCAAATATTATACATATTTCTGAAAATAATTAAGGAGATAAATAAAACACAAGAAACAATCCTGGTTCTGTAATATTACGAGTACTCTGGCTGGGTGACAAACCATGAGTTCTTAACCAAGGCCTGTTCCTGCCTCCTTGTTAGACGCATCAGCCTTAATGCGTGGTAGCCTCACAATTCGATCAATAAGCCCGTAATCAAGAGCCTCCTGTGCGCTGAAGCGTTTCATCCTGCCCAGGTCTTGGGTGATCTGAATGCCATTAAAAATTAGTTTCAAATGATAAACACTTATAATTTAATATAAGCACCTAGGAACTGACACAAATGATCATAAAATGGAAGCAAACTACAAACTTAAGGGCCTATTTATTTTCCATTTCCACTTTCAGTATTTTCTATTTTCAAGATTATGTGAGGGAAAGAGAAAACAATAAAATATTGATTGTTGTCATTTTTTTCCTCGCAAAATCATCAAATAGTAGAAACTAAAAATAGAAACCAATAAGCCCTTAAGTTTTTAAGATAACAGGTTTTCATGTTCATCTCCAAGTATTTCATTGTTGAATGAACTGACCCTCTCAACAGGCTGGCCTGTTTTCTTAGCCAACTCGTTAAAGAGGTAATCTCTGATTCTTAAAAGCTCATTTGCTTCATTGCGGATGTCATCAGCCTTTCAAAATTTTCAAGGCGTTAGCATAAAGAGTAAAAGCAATCATATTCACACATCTGAGGAGTGATAATAACCTTAATCTCAGAAGAGATATCTACATACCTGACCTCGAGTAGCTCCCGCTGGAGATTGCAGAGCAACTCTGGAAAGAGGCATTGCAAAGCGGTTGCCCTTAACAATACAGCAGACCATCATCACAAAGTTAATAGATGTCGGAAACTATTTTCATAACCCATTAGACATCAACAAACACAAATACAAGCACATCATAACAAATTGCAGACAAGTAAACAATACAACATGAATGTGACAACACAATGGAATGGAACAGAAAGTGGAAGCTTAAGATGCAAATAAGGATGGACTTCACAGTATAAATTAGGAGACTTTGGAGAGAGATACTGCCACTCCCTTTTTGTGTGATTTTTCAAAATTATGTTCCATCCTCGCTATTTAATTTTCCATGGTGATGAGAGAAATTTTTCATTGTGAGGGTAATTTGGGAATAATATTCGTAGAGGATTGACATTATCAATTAGAGAGTAGATATTGGAGTGATAATATCCACTCCCTATCAATTACCATTCTTTTCTTTTTTACTGAATTTTTATAAAGAGCTGGAAGGAGGGAGATCGGGCCTTTCAATGTGATCCCAAGTCTGTATATAGTAGACTGCCCCCCTATTTAGATTCAAACTACAAAACTTTCCATCTGTTACCTTATAACAAATGTAACACAATTGACGTTACTAATAACAAATTGACACGTCCTATCAAGAATGCACTAGGCAGCACATAAGCAGCATAAGAAAATATTTCTTCCTTTTTTTTTCTTGTTAAATCGACTACTGAGTGATTTATTAATGCTCCAATTATTTCAAACGTCCCCTTATCTCAGGCATAATTTTTATTCATATTAATTGTGAAGAAACAACTGTAAGGTGCAACAATAAATCTTGCCAGTCATACAATGTCATGCATGATTACATGATGTTGGAAATCACTATAACCTCTGAATCAAATAGGGAACTTTCACAGTTTGTATTAACAGATAGTAATATAAGTCGATACCTTTTCTCCGGCTGCAAGAAGAAATGCTGCAAGATTATAGGCATAGCCAACACAATGGGTGGTTACAGGACTTTGCAAGCTCTGCATAGTGTCATAGATAGCCAAGCTTAATTGGTGTAAGCTGCACAAATAAAAACATGACTAAGCAACACAAAGGTGGGCACAAGAGAAATATTTAATTGACTAAACATCTAACACTAGAAGAAAACTTACATCTCCACCAGGACCATTGATGTACATATACATCCTCTTGGCGTTATCTATACTGTCAAGATACAGCATGGTTGCCAATACTTGGTTACTAAATTCTTCATCTATGTTTTATCCAATGAAGAGAACACGCTCTCGATACTGCATCCAATAACCCTTTACTTTTAGAAATGTTTTAAAGAGTGATGGAAATCATAAGAAAACTAGAGGTTCATGTGTAACGATCTATTTCTATGTGAGTATGTGACGCAATGTTAACCAGCATCTTTTAGATGCAGAAAAACATAATATTAATGATATATATTAAGATGTATTATTGACTTACAAGAGCATTCCACAAATCAACCCATTGCCAAGTTCCTTCACCAGGTGTCCTATAGGGGACTATAGGGGTCCCTATGGGCATCATTTGAATTTGTGCCCTTGCTGGTTTGTGATTAGCATACCTGAAAATATGCAAGATTTATACACCTTGTATCAGTCTCTTAATTAAAAGACGTGTTTGACATTAGTGAAAACTCTTCTAAGTATATCATTTTTATCTGACATAAACTATGCTTTATTTGTTAACTTCACTATCACTATGTCAAAGATTATCCACTATTGTGTAAAGCCGTAAAGACTAAAGAAGATTCTTCATAATTCAAATTTGTTAGAACTTACAAAAAGAATAATCCTTGTTATAATATATAACAGTAATCATGACAAACTCAATTGAAGTTAAAATTTACTCGCTAATCCAAACAACAATATCAAAGATATGATACAGCATAGCTTTCTGCAACAAGAAAATTTGCATTAGAGTGGACTGAACACATTATGCTGGAAAATTTGGCAATAAAAGGGATGTACCTACAAAGCATACAGTAGCAACATAACATAATAGACCAACCACAAAATTTAAGCATAAAGAGACAATTCACTATTGCGTTCAATCTTCAAATTTTGCAAAAAGACTGTTCCTTCATGGAATGTATCAGCTGAAAGTGCACAATTCTAGGCATATAACCAAGTATATGTTAATTGCACATATGAATACAGGTATAAGAAAAGCAATTCAAATATAAAACTATCACCATCCATGCCAAAGCTTATTTTTGCAAAGTTAAGCACATACCAAAAAATGGCACCAATTCAAAATCAGGCAAACTGCAGAAGCTAAAGAACAAAACTTTCTCCATAACAAAAACAGAAAAAAGGGGAAAAATCACAAATGTGGTCAGACAGTTACCCGCAATGCAGACTCTTGTGAACTTTTCCGTAGAACTTAGCGGAGACATTAGGTTTACACGCAAGGGAATTAGGGATACTTGGAGATTGAAGTTTCAACCCTGAGTAGAGTTTTGTGGCGCAACTGCCACATCAAAAAAAGAAAATACAGAGTCAGTTAGTAATTTAGAGAAATTGTGGGAAACGCACAATGGGAAGGAGAAGCAAACCTAGGAAATGCAGCAGCGGTGATATAGGGTGCAACCGCCATGTTAGCTTTTTGAGGTAACGAAGAGATAGGAGAGGGGGGAACGCACTATTTGAGCTTGAAGAAAACTTCAACCAGATACAACACTCGCTCAGCTCTAAAGATGAACTTCAACGACAACGCCCTTTTGATCCTCCCTGGAATCATAACCTCCTTCTTTTAATTATTTATTAGCAATGTTACCCAAGGTTGCGAGAACTGAACTGGTCAATAAACCGGTAGAGTAATTGGTTCAATGATTTAATAGTTCAATCGGGGTTCAACCGGAGTTCAACTGTAACACCCTACTATACTTAATCTTATGCTTAAGTCATAAGACTGAGATAGTAGGGTATTACGACCTCTAAGAATAGTAATATATATATAATAATAGAGAAAAGATACTTAACTAGGAGCCTTGAAAAATGGGTAAAACAAAAATCGCAAAACAAAAAGCGCAACGCTCAGGAAAGGATTACTTACGTGCTAAGAAACCTAATAGGAACATGATAAAGTTAAGCAAAAGAATAAAGGAAAGCCAAGGAAACAGCATAACTAGCCCCTGACTTAGCCTGCGAAGCTAAGGCTGGCCAGAGGATATATATATATATACATATGAACATACATAGGTATCCCCAAAATATACCAAAATAAACTCCTATCTCTCCCTCAACCTCTAAGAAGAGCAGCATACACAAGTTACTTGGAGAGTAAGCTAAACAAATATATACATATATACAACCAAAAAACCAAAATACACCCAAGGACTACTTCGCTTCCCAAGATCCAGACGTCTAGCGAGGAGCCTCTCGACCTGCATCTGAAAAACAACAATATAATATGGAATGAGAACCGGAGGTTCTTAGCATGGTAAAAGTGCCACGCGCATAAGAAATACGGTCCTGAGAATGCCATAGGCAATCCTAGAACTCCGTTATTCAATTATCCAACTTAAGTAGTAAACAGAAACCATAAACAGGGGTAGGTATTCTAAATCTGCCTAACTTACTCAAGTTCAAGCTTAACCTAACACCAAACCATTTCCTCCGTTTCCTCCATCCTTTCATCATTCAGAATGCAACAGAAACAAGCAACCAAACAAGTTCACGCACAAGTAATGATCAAATAGTACAATTAGCAAGTATAACAAATAGCGGGTAATATATATCAATTAGGCATACCCAGAAAATGCATAGCAATCAATACAAACAAATGCATATGATGCATGCCTGTCCTATGGCTGATGGGGCCCATCTGTCGGTTATCCAGCCAACCCGACAAGTCCGAAAACCCTAGACTGTCCCCCGTCGCGCATCCCCAAGAGTCTATGCATAGAGTTCACATTCATATTTCATAAAATCACTCAATGGGGGCTATCCATACCCGGGAATTTATACGTGCCCGGTCACCCTTACGACGTAGGGTCAACAGAGTATCGAGATTCAACCTGGAACACGTGATGGCGAGCCACGGCTCTTACCCAGGGAACTCGTATCTCAGATAGCATTATTCATAAGCCATTTCATAGTCATAATCATTATTTAATCATTCATCAAGCCATGGCATATTAACTCCTTTTATTAACAACCTCCCTTTCACATTTTTCATCGTCATTCCCTTATAATTCATCTTGATTACCCTTTCCGGGTCCTGACCAAACTTTTTATCAAACTCTTCTCATCCTTCTTAATATCGAATACTCTTAAAATCAACCCAACTCTAACATTCAATCAATCACATCACACGAGGATTGAACTTTAACTTCTCGAACTCATGACTATCACTAAGACATCCTCGACACTCTATTTTCTTTTCTGTTTCTAATATAGCAAATGAACTCGGAATTGCACAAACTTTATGTCCAGGCATTCATATTGAAATAAACTTTCTAAAAAAATAAATATCATAATTTTCTGATTTTTTTAGCCTCAGGAATAAAGGAAAAACCGTGACTGCTATGCAGTGCATAAAACCAGAAAAACAGCAGCAGCATGTGATATTCAAAATTCAATATAAAATCCAAGTTAAATCCAATGACTTTGAAAATTAATGTAGTTAAACTTTACTCATCCAGGTTTCTTTCTCAATTGGTTCTGAGTCAATACCATTTTTAATGAAAAAGTTACATTACCTGGAAGTTAAGTAAAAATGAGACAAAATCTGTTTTAAAAACCAACAAGCTTAGTACCTTTCAATTGGAATAACTTTTATTACAAAACTCTAATTAAGCTAAATTTTTATTTGAGAACCCCTAGCTCATCTAAAAACAAGTGTGTCTTGGTTACAACCCAATTTCTATTTAATTCTAAGAGTTACAAGCATTGGAAGTTGATGCATAGCTTGCTGAAATCTGTTTCTTTTCAGTTTTGACCACCAATATTCAAAAATTCACAGCTCCCAATCCTCAACTCTTAAAATTCTGAAATTTTAGATAAATAAAGCAAGTTAATCAAATTTTATAACAAAATTGGTTTTTCTCAAAAACTCAACTCGTAGAAGTCGCAGCAAGACAAACAAGTTGCTGCCCTGTTGATCTTTTCTGCTGCTGGACAGATTTAACAACATAACTTTAAAAATTTGCCATAAATTGTATATTTAACAAAAAGGTCCCAAATTTTCCAGTTTAGTTCCTTATATTCCCAAGTTTAGCCCAAACTTAGTCTCATGCAATTCCGATCATTACATAATTAGTTACAGCATATACAATACCACCACAACACAACTCTACATCCTTATTAACAAACACCAATTCTAATCCATCATAAATAAATATAAGAGCACACCATTAATAACTTTCACACCTCATAATTCTAATATATAAATTCACTAACAAATCTATTCTAACAACATTACAAGGCTAATCATTAAATACAACAAACAATCTAACTTATTCTATGGTTCCTCTAACCTAAGTTTTCACAACACCGTAAATATTAAACGTGCGAAACTTAAACCATACCTTGGCCGATCACTTAATTCACCCAAGGCAGCCTCACAACTCAAAATTACAGCCCCTCCAAGCTCAATCAAACAGCCCCAAACCAAGCTTGATCACTAACAAGCCTCCAACAAGCATCAACATTCACATACACACTACCTAAACCACAATTAACACATCCAAACATAACAACTCAATACCCAAATTCCTAAATTCAGAAATTTCATTAGGGTTTAAGATCTCTTACCTTTACCCACTGATCCTTGGGCAATACCCACAAGAAATCAAGTCTAGTGGACCCCTAAAACATGAAAATCATCAAGGAATTGAGTTTCTCAAACCTTAAACCCGAAATTCATATACCAGCAGAAATGGAGCTAGGAAAAAGCGATTCACTTACTGTTTTATTTAAATAGAATTGAAGAACTCAACGAGCCCGACGCGTGGCCACAAACGGCTCGTCAATCGAAGCTCCGGATCAAAAGTTATCAAAGAAAGAAGATCAAGCTAGGTTTTGGAATTCATTCTCTTCTTCTCCATGCATTTACGCTGCTTCTGTTGTGTTCTAAGGCAGAAAATGAGCTTTAGCTCATTTATATACTGGGCTGGTTGGGCCCGCGGGCCTGGTTTAGGCCCGGTTCAACCGGCTCGGCCCATTCGGCTCAATTTTGGGCCAAATTTTTCGAAAGTGATATCAAAATTCTCGTTTTGCCGAGCTCTATCCTATTTTGATATTAGTTTTGCATATTTAATTTTCCTATTGAAAATTCGATTTATTGACTAATTATATACCGATTTTAGTGGGGTTTACATCCTACCCACCTAATTAGGAAATTTGTCCTCAAAATTCAGAGTGCGTTACCTGAATAGAGGTGTGGGTAGTCCTTCCGCATCTCTATCTCAAGCTCCTAGGTATATTCTTCAATACTAGCCCAACACCAAGCTACTTTCACTAAGAAAGTCTCTTTCCCGTGTAAACGCTTAATGCTGGTATCATCAATTCTAACGAGAGTTATTGGAAACGTCAGATCTTCTCTCACTTGAATTAATTCCGGCTTTAGGACATGACTAGGATCAAAATTGTATTTACGAAGCTGCGATACATGAAACACGTCATGCAGGTTCGAACAATGTGGTAGTAAAGCGATCCTATACGCCACTGGTCCGATGTGATAGGGATTTAGCTTTTTAGTTTTTTTTTTTGATTGATCATCCGATTCTAGTTCATTGAAGTGATCTTCAGAAATAGGTATCCCCTTTCTTCCAACTTGAGAAGTCTTCTTCTTAGATCCACCTAACTCTTTTGTCGGCTTTCATAGTGAGAATTCTAACTTAGATTTACGTAACTCTTCCTCTGTTGTTTCGGCTGTCAAAATCAGGAACTAAGACGTTTGATATTCCAGTTTTCGGTTAATTCAAAGGTGTTTAGCATACTGTGAAGTCTCACCTTCTCCCTGATGTATAGTCTCTTTGATATCCCCAATAAGTGGTTTACTCCGATGGGCAAAACGGGCCTGGTCGCTTGATCCACAGTTCCCTAACAGTATCACCTTTTGTCCTAGTCTTCGGTAACCTATTATGAAATCAATGGCTATTCCCTTTTATCTTTAATGTAGAACCTTCGACGGTTGTGGCATTTCGAACAGTTTCTAGTGGTCTTTCATTTCTTTCTCATACGTCAAACTTGTAATCACATAGATTTCCACCTCGTTCTTCATTTCTGTCTGCTCAAAATATCTTCTTTGATTTGTGGTAGGTTTTAGAAATCTCAAGGTAACTTCAAAAATTTTCTCCTGTAAGCTTCGAACAACAGTTTCTTATTTCAACTTCCGACCTCAACACATAACCCTCTCTTGGTGTCTTCTGGATTCAACCGGTTTCAGTACTCTTAGTAGCCCCTTATCATCGTTATTGCACTCCTTAAGTCTTTGACTTTACAATCTCTATTTCGACATTAAACATATAAATCTTTCCTTAGTTCCCTTTCGTTTGCCAGACTTCGACATCCTCGGTAGGTCTTTATCGTCCCCTTACGCTTCCTGCATTTCGTCTTTGCTATATTTTAAAACCGCAATAGATTTAGTTTGACTCCTTTATCTATACCCTTAATATCCAATTTAAAGTTCCAACTTATCTAGCCTTTCATTCTCCGAAATTTATATCCAAGCATTTCCCCAAAAATTTCTTACTCAGGGCATCTGTTACCACTTCACGATGTTGTATTTACACGTATCCTAAACCCCTCTAGTAATGGATCGCACTAATTCCGAGTTGTTAAATAAGTTCGGGTATTCTAATTACTGGATTTGGTGTTAATCCTTCTCTTGGAGTTTGAAAGCTCTCTTCATATTCGGGTATCTATGTAACCAGTGTATTTCTAGCGCATTAAACTAATCATAGGCTTTGTGGTCGACAAGAATTTAAAACTCCAAAACTCTTTTTGACGGTGCACGCTTACCTGCTTCATCTTCCGTATCCAAAAGTCATGCTCTTAAGGAATCAACATCTCCACAGTCACAACTATATTTTATACGTGATACTAATATAGGCTCGAGTTGATTTTCAAAAGGACATTAAGCTCGAAAAATGAATGAGCAATACAAACGGTGTTCGTAATGACTCAAAAAGGAAATTTTGTACACGGTTGTTCAGGATTATACCGAAATGATGGAATACACAAGGAGAGGAACCTAGGTGCATCTCAAGAAAAGAGTTCAAATTAGAGATCTTTGGTAGGAAGAACAGAGCGTACAGAGTCAAAGAAGTCTCAGCTGATTCTGAAGAACATGGTTTGCGAATAGGGGCAACTCTAGTCATAGCGAGCACACAAGATTCAAGGATTACGCACTTATACCAAGACAAGCTCAGACTCATCCTGGAAGAAATAATATTCATGTGCACAAGGAGTAAAGTTAGAAAGGTAGTCAAGCTATTTAGGAAGAGCTCCGGATCGAATGTCAATGTAGGTTTCAAAAGAAGGATTAGATCGAGTTGCGAAGGTTCGTTAGCACACTCTCTCTGCATAAGGTTTCCTACCGTTCTCTTCCTTCTTCTCCAGCATAACCGATGCTTCCCACAAAGAAATAGTTGGTTAGGTGATTCCCTCTTCTAGTACTCCCTTCCACTCAATCCTAAATTCTACCGGTTATAATGATGTCTTCACTTGTGGTGCGATTGAAGTTAATCCGATTTCCGGTACTAAGCCTATCGCAAACTCGTTTCTCTCTGGAATGGAAGTTTTGACACACCTTCAAGAATTGTCTTAGAAACTCTCTCGTATAGAGATTTGGTTTCATTTCCACTTACCTCTGAACAATTAACATCTAAAGGTTGTGTTCGCTCTACTCCTCTTCCTCAAAGTTTCACCGTCACTAAATTCCAAACAATAACTCCGCATAACCTCAACACTCTTGATTCTTTAGATATGGTCCAACCTGCTTCCACTACGTCACTTAATCCTTAACCTTCAAAAGTCTAACCACCCTGATTCCACTGCGTCATTCTGACTCTCATCCTTTAAGAACCTAGTCACTCATCTAAGTTAGTTAAGTATCGCTCTATCTTAACAACTAGTAGTCTTCGACTAACCATCGGTTCGGACTCCACGATCATCAAAACTTGTCGTGCTTCACAAATGGATCATACATATATTAATGATACGCAAGGTAGTTAAAAACTCAACTGCTAACTTATGATTACCTCGGGTCGGATTCGACTGCATCCTGGCGTTTCTTGTGTGGACAGTCTCGAGCTATATGCCCCGACTTCTCGTACTTGTAACATATGCCTAATCCGGCCATGCACGGTCTGTTTGGATGGTACTTCTTGCACCTTGGGCACCTTAAATCATCCAGTTGAGTACTAGTTTTCCCTTTAGCATTCGGATCCGAACGGTTATCGTTCCTTCGGTCATTGCTCCAGTGCTGAGAATGTAAAGCGACAAAGCGATTCTTTTTGAAAGTTTAGCTCCTCGGTGTAATCTTTCCCTTTTTCTTTGTGAAGGATTCTCGGTGATTACTTCTTGCTACCTCAGCCCTCCTTGAGCTTTCTCCCATTGTCTGACCCACATTAACCTGCTCCAGATAACTAAGTGGTACCCCTGTATTCGGAGCATTATGTCCACCTTCATATTCATTATCATCATTGTTGCCAGTTCCAGCTTGTGGTTCCATTCCACCCATTACTCGGATGGTCGCGGCCGCAACAGTACCAATGGCAGCAGCAACACTCGTCATTGCGGTCATGATATCGGTCAAACTATCTATTGGTATGGTTACCTCATTAGCTCTCCGTCCTTGATCCCGATTATGCTCACGACTGCGTCCACGAGATGCCATTTGGTTCCTGTTCACACCAAACAAGTGATATCAAGGTGATCAGTCTCAATATCTCTAGTTTAGCATTTCAAAGTCCCAAATGCATGCTCATGAGCATTCATGCCTCATATATCAGTTAGATACCCTAAATAGCATGTATAGACACCTAGAGTATGCCCAGAGGCATAATCAGTCCGTCCCTCAGGCTCTATAGGAACGAACTGCTCTGATACCATAATGTAACACCCTACTATACTTAATCTTATGCTTAAGTCATAAGACTGAGATAGTAGGGTATTACGACCTCTAAGAATAGTAATATATATATAATAATAGAGAAAAGATACTTAACTAGGAGCCTTGAAAAATGGGTAAAACAAAAATCGCAAAACAAAAAGCGCAACGCTCAGGAAAGGATTACTTGCGTGCTAAGAAACCTAATAGGAACATGATAAAGTTAAGCAAAAGAATAAATGAAAGCCAAGGAAACAGCATAACTAGCCCCTGACTTAGCCTGCGAAGCTAAGGCTGGCCAGAGGATATATATATATATATATATATATATACATATGAACATACATAGGTATCCCCAAAATATACCAAAATACCAAAATAAACTCCTATCTCTCCCTCAACCTCTAAGAAGAGCAGCATACACAAGTTACTTGGAGAGTAAGCTAAACAAATATATACATATATACAAACAAAAAACCAAAATACACCCAAGGACTACTTCGCTTCCCAAGATTCAGACGTCTAGCGAGGAGCCTCTCGACCTGCATCTGAAAAACAACAATATAATATGGAATGAGAACCGGAGGTTCTCAGCATGGTAAAAGTGCCACGCGCATAAGAAATACGGTCCTGAGAATGCCATAGGCAATCCTAGAACTCCGTTATTCAATTATCCAACTTAAGTACTAAACAGAAACCATAAACAGGGGTAGGTATTCTAAATCTGCCTAACTTACTCAAGTTCAAGCTTAACCTAACACCAAACCATTTCCTCCGTTTCCTCCATCCTTTCATCATTCAGAATGCAACAGAAACAAGCAACCAAACAAGTTCACGCACAAGTAATGATCAAATAGTACAATTAGCAAGTATAACAAATAGCGGGTAATATATATCAATTAGGCATACCCAGAAAATGCATAGCAATCAATACAAACAAATGCATATGATGCATGCCTGTCCTATGGCTGATGGGGCCCATCTGTCGGTTATCCAGCCAACCCGACAAGTCTGAAAACCTTAGACTGTCTCCCGTCACGCATCCCCAAGAGTCTATGCATAGAGTTCACATTCATATTTCATAAAATCACTCAATGGGGGCTATCCATACCCGGGAATTTATACGTGCCCGGTCACCCTTACGACGTAGGGTCAACAGAGTATCGAGATTCAACCTGGAACACGTGATGGCGAGCCACGGCTCTTACCCAGGAAACTCGTATCTCAGATAGCATTATTCATAAGTCATTTCATAGTCATAATCATTATTTAATCATTCATCAAGCCATGGCATATTAACTCCTTTTATTAACAACCTCCCTTTCATATTTTTCATCGTCATTCCCTTATAATTCATCTTGATTACCCTTTCCGGGTCCTGACCAAACTTTTTATCAAACTCTTTTCATCCTTTTTAATATCGAATACTCTTAAAATCAACCCAACTCTAACATTCAATCAATCACATCACACGAGGATTGAACTTTAACTTCTCGAACTCATGACTATCACTAAGACATCCTCGACACTCTATTTTCTTTTCTGTTTCTAATATAGCAAATGAACTCAGAATTGCACAAACTTTATGTCCAGGCGTTCATATTGAAATAAGCTTTCTAACAAACTAAATATCATAATTTTCTGATTTTTTTAGCCTCAGGAATAAAGGAAAAACCGTGACTGCTCTGCAGTGCATAAAACCAGAAAAATAGCAGCAGCATGTGATATTCAAAATTCAATATAAAATCCAAGTTAAATCCAATGACTTTGAAAATTAATGTAGTTAAACTTTACTCATCCAGGTTTCTTTCTCAATTGGTTCTGAGTCAATACCATTTTTAATGAAAAAGTTACATTACCTGGAAGTTAAGTAAAAATGAGACAAAATCTGTTTTAAAAACCAACAAGCTTAGTACCTTTCAATTGGAATAACTTTTATTACAAAACTCTAATTAAGCTAAATTTTGATTTGAGAAACCCTAGCTCATCCAGAAACAAGTGTGTCTTGGTTGCAACCCAATTTCTATTTAATTCTAAGAGTTACAAGCATTGGAAGTTGATGCATAGCTTGCTGAAATCTGTTTCTTTTCAGTTTTGACCACCAATATTCAAAAATTCACAGCTCCCAATCCTCAACTCTTAAAATTCTGAAATTTTAGAGAAATAAATCAAGTTAATCAAATTTTATAACAAAATTGGTTTCGCTCCAAAACTCAACTCGTAGAAGTCGCAGCAAGACAAACAAGTTGCTGCCCTGTTTGATCTTTTCTGCTGCTGGACAGATTTAACAACCTAACTTTAAAAATTTGCCATAAATTGTATATTTAACAAAAGGGTCCCAAATTTTCCAGTTTAGTTCCTTATATTCCCAAGTTAAGCTCAAACTTGGTCTCATACAATTCCGATCATTACATAATTATTTACAGCATATACAATACCACCACAACACAACTCTACATCCTTATTAACAAACACCAATTCTAATCCATCATAAATAAATATAAGAGCACACCATTAATAACTTTCACACCTCATAATTCTAATATATAAATTCACTAACAAATCTATTCTAACAACATTACAAGGCTAATCATTAAATACAACAAACAATCCAACTTATTCTATGGTTCCTCTAACCTAAGTTTTCACAACACCGTAAATATTAAACGTGCGAAACTTAAACCATACCTTGGCCGATCACTTAATTTACCCAAGGCAGCCTCACAACTCAAAATTACAGCCCCTCCAAGCTCAATCAAACAGCCCCAAACCAAGCTTGATCACCAACAAGCCTCCAACAAGCATCAACATTCACATACACACTACCTAAACCACAATTAACACATCCAAACATAACAACTCAATACCCAAATTCCTAAATTCAGAAATTTTATTAGGGTTTAAGATCTCTTACCTTTACCCACTGATCCTTGGGCAATACCCACAAGAAATCAAGTCTAGTGGACCCCTAAAACATGAAAATCATCAAGGAATTGAGTTTCTCAAACCTTAAACCCGAAATTCATATACCAGCAGAAATGGAGCTAGGAAAAAGCGATTCACTTACTGTTTTATTTGAATAGAATTGAAGAACTCAACGAACCCGACGCGTGGCCACAAACGGCTCGTCAATCGAAGCTCCGGATCAAAAGTTATCAAAGAAAGAAGATCAAGCTAGGTTTTGGAATTCATTCTCTTCTTCTCCATGCATTTACGCTGCTTCTGTTGTGTTCTAAGGCAGAAAATGAGCTTTAGCTCATTTATATACTGGGCTGGTTGGGCCCGCGGGCCTGGTTTGGGTCCGGTTCAACCGGCTCGGCCCATTCGGCTCAATTTTGGGCCAAATTTTTCGAAAGTGATATCAAAATTCTTGTTTTGCCGAGCTCTATCCTATTTTGATATTAGTTTTGTATATTTAATTTTTCTATTGAAAATTCGATTTATTGACTAATTATATACCGATTTTAGCGGGGTTTACATCAACCGATTTAATTAAATATAAAATAAAATTATTAAAAATTTAATACATAATTTGAATATTTAAATTCAATGAATTGTAAGCTAATAAAATTCAAAATTTTACAATTTCACATAATAAATTATCTATAATTTACCATTAAAAGTTCCAAATAACTTCAAACATCAAAATTTATAACTAAAAATAAAATCAAAATACGCATAAGTAAACTAACACAAGTATTCAATATTAGTTAAAATCAATTATTTGGTATTCTTCAAACCAATTAAAACATTCCCATATAAGGCACACTATTAAAGAAACTAACATTAAGTCATATATGAAACTTAACACAGATTCATATAACTTAGAATGCCACATCCCTAACTCCAAGAGAATAACAGAGTGAAATTTCAGAGCTTTTCAACAATTTTCTGATGAGCTTTAGCTGAGGCTATTATTTAGCAATAGTGGCGCAGCAAACAAGCTTATTCATCTGGGATTTCAACTGAAAACCCTTCTTCCAGCATCAATCAGAGCCGGATCCAATTGAAGAGCACAAGTTTTTAAGTTTAACTAATTTTACTCAGCGACAAGCCAACAACTGACAAATTAACTCAAATAGAATAAAATGCACAAAAATAACTCAGAACATCACCAATAGTCAACAATAATAAACCCAGAAGTCAGAACAAGATAACAACAGTCCAGCCCTGTTAACAACAATGAACAACGAAAGAAAATTAACTCAGAAAACAACAATTACCCCAGAAAAACAACATACTTAAGTCCAGAAAAACAGTAGTTAACTCCCAAAAATGAAACTGAAGCAGTGTAGGGATGGAGGCTTACCAACTCAGAAAAATCAGATTTCAGCAACTCAAAATCAGTAAAATAACAAAATAAGAAAACATACATTGAAGATTTGAAGCAGCTTTGCTTACGGTGGCGAGGGAGGAAGAGAAGTGACCGCGAAGGAGGAAGGAAAGTGAGCTCGGACACAGAGGGATCGAAGACAGAGGCTTGACGCGTGAGAGACAGAGAGGGATCGACGATTAGGACAGAGACACGAGTTCAGGGTGGCCGACGACGACGAGGACAGAAATGGCGACCCAACAGCAGCTCCGAGCAGACCTGGCGACGCGAGGTGAAGAGATTCAATTATATACTACAAAATATTAATCCACTGAAAAAAAGTCAACAACAGAAACACATATATCCTCCACAACAAAATAAGTAGCTAGTTGGTATGGTAGAAGTTAAACCCAAACACAAAAAACAAAAAAAGCCAAATTACAATGCATGCTAATAAACAAAGTGTGATTTGCCCCATCCACAAAAACTTCACCATAAGTCCTGGTTGAGGGATGCAATCTTCTCGAAGTAAAGAACACAATTTCCAATTTAGCTTTAAGAATACAAATACACTTATTATTGAACAACAATAAAGGAAGTTGCTTTAAGACTTGTAATGGCATGTAAGGCATAACCAGTTGAACTCTTAATAACATCATCAAAGTACTTCCTTTTGTTCTTTATGGTAACATTCAAATCTCACCAAGCAATACCAACGATCTTATGAAGAAGAACCGTAGCTTCCAATATATATGAACCATATGGAGATACCAAGGAGCCACAATTGAGCTCCGAAAGCGAAAATGAAGCTGAGGTTGCAACATTGATAGTGTCTCCTCCTTCTTCGTCAACTTTAACTTTAACACTAGTGTCTTTCCATTCAGATGAGTCCTTATATGAGATTGGTTGTGAAAAAGAATCCGATTTTTTGAGGTAGAACTTGATGACACCTACTTGCTGGCTACTTGCAGATGATGAAGAAGGCCGATATAAATCGAATTGAAACTATATTTCTTCTATGAATCAAAATCTAAATACCATAGAAATGCAACACAACCCTGTTGTTACATACATTTTTGGTATATAATCAAAATCCTGTGGTCAACGGAAAATTTATTTCATCAACCACCTATCATGCAAGTCAGAATTTTCAGTTAAAAGCTTAATATACAAAAAGTGATAAAATTTATGACCAAGTTGGAAATCTAAAAAAAAATCAACAAGAAAAACTTTGTAGAATACATAATTGAAAAATACAAAGTACAAATAACTAAAGTGGTTGATTGTCTTCACTCTTTTCTTCATCAAGTAAAAAGAATATAGTGTAAAGTGAGCAAAGAAAGTAAAGTGGGGTCTTCAAAAAATACAAATATTAAAAAAAATTAACAGAAAAGAAGAATTAGTGGTGTGAGAGATAAATTATTCCTAAAAATGGAAAATTGTTGAATAAATTATAAAATAATGCCAATATGGATATGCATGTATTTTAGCAACAATAAAACAAGAGAAAATATCTCGATTCCAAATTTTACTTATCAGGACATGGTACAAGAAATGAAGATAGAATTTATTTCATTTGAATGATATATTTTTTTTAGTCAAACTTTTTGGTGAAAGAGGTTACTAATGAGGGAACTATGCTTTAATTTTTTTTTATGGATTTTAATTTCAAAAGAGTGGAAGTCCAGACAAAATTTATTCTGCAAAATATCATCTATAGTCAAAGTATTAGCATATGACATAAACAACAATGACAAGTAATTTTTCGTTTTCTAATGAATAAAATACAAATAAAATTCCACAATCATGTAAAAAAATGCAATCTAGTAAAAATACATGAGACAAATTTAGGATTGAAATTTTGATTTTTTTTCTTTTATAATTTATGAACACTCACGACAGTTCCAGAACTTTAACGAGTAAGCACAGTAACAATGCATACATCCTCCCCAAACCAACTGAACCTGAAAATACCAAAAGCGACATAAACAATAAATAACTAAGCAAACATATCAAACACTTTATCAAACTAACCACAATAATCAATTAAAGAAAAACTCAAACACTATATCAAACTAATATTAAATTCCTAATTAATCTTCTTGGCTGCCACTGGCTTCTGTCTTTCTTATGCCTACATCATAACAAAACAATATATAGGGGACAACCTACAATCTATTGCTTAGTCATCATAAATAATGCCTAAATCTTTCATCAAAAAAATTAATTGATGCCTTAAATCAGTAAATTGAAACATAACCAACAAGATTCAGACACATCCTGACAGAAAGCCTAAAAGCATGATAATTCAGTTGCATATTCTTAGACAATCATCTTTTAGTTTATCACGTCTACCAAGTACCAACTACCAAGTGCTCACTCACAACATATTCCAAAATGTCATACTCTAGTTGTTGAAAGAGGGAGAGGAAAAAAAAATAAGTAAATGAATTTCCAAGTTAAAAACCATCTGCGAATAAGAAAACAACTTCACATGCACCGACATAGAGAATGCACAAAAGAAACATAAAATGGAGAAGCACCCCATCCATAAAGAAAAAATATGAAAACATTTTCATGAACTATCTCAAGTTTATTGGGTAGAGGCACATAAATGATTTTATCCCTTTATATGAGGGTAATTTACATTGATAAAATAAATAGAGTTTAAAATTACGCAAATATCCTAAATCAAAATTAGTTACATGCCCTATTCTGAACACCTTTATATAAATCAAATCAAATTGACTTGATTTATGCTATTTACATGTAAATCGTATACAGAGGTGTTTAGGACAGGATGCGTAACCAATTTTAGTTTGATTTTGAACTTCATTTATTTTATCAACGTGAATTTCGCAAAACACTAACCAAAAGCCCCATATGGGTTTGAAGCATTTACAATGTGTGCCAAAATTTACTTTTACTTAGAAGAATGAAAGACTGCAATAATCAAATTCTAAACCTCTTACTCATAGAAGAGGCTCTCATGCCTATCATGAACTATCTATCCCAAAAGTTTTGGGTGTTGAATAAAGGTAAATGAATAGACAAAATAATTTTACATCTTGACATCATAATCAGAACAAATGAAGCAGATACTAATCAGACCACTCGACGTCACTGATAGATGGATCCAATGAAAATGGGAATAAAGTGAAAGAAACAAAGAATTCGTACAGACCTGAATCAAATACTTAAATGGATCTACTACAGGAGTAATCATCTCTCTGTACACCTCAATCTACATTCACACAGAGAAAAATCAATGTGATAGAATGTACATCATCGATATTATGCAGTGCTCAAATTTCAACAGTAAATTTCAACTAAATTAGCACTTAATGAACAATTGTTCATAGGACAATAATAGGGTTAGCATGAGCTAATTTTGCAACCATTCAACCTAGCTGTTACGGCATATTTAATACAAGCTAAATACTTCAGAAACTAGGGAAGGGAGAAGAAGTTCTTAAATTCCTAATTCAGTCTAAAATAGTTCACTAATATAAATAAGCATCTAAAAATTTTCACTTTAAGATGCAGAACATTCAAAGGTCCTAACTCCTCAAAGGTGCTACGTTGTTTCCTTCTTGTAACTCAAGCTCAAGATTTCTTTCTTTCCTCTTAAAATTTATTCATCAAACTCTATTATTTCACTTTATTATGTATTTATGAAGAGAAAAAAGAGTAGAAGTAAAAGCAAAAAAATAAAACAAAATAAGATTCATTTTACATGACAAATGAAGCATCAACATCATTCCTCTTTTTTTTCTGCATAATAAAAGTACTATGTATGTCTCAAAAAGTTGTCATAAGATAACCTTCATGAAACTAAAGAAACATGATGGTCATATACACAAAGCAACGGGAGTAGTAGACATGGGAGAATGGCGTCGAAAACACCTAAAGATGTCTTGATTCTAGAAGATGTACAAAGCAAAGCTTCCAAGTCTACTTCAAGTAGCACTAAATTTTATATAAACAGCTTTATATACTAATTTAGGTAATGATACTTTGAAAATAGTATGAATTCAAAGACACTTAATAAAACAAGAAATGGTCATTATAAATATTGGCATTTGGCATACCTGGACTCCTTTTATCATCTCAGAATCAACATCAATGTGATGTTCATTGACGACATAATCTACCATATTGACTGACATTTGTGCCTGTCACCTGGAAGTACAAAATATATAACATATTGAGTGAACAATGAATTAATGATTGTGAAATAAAATAAAGAAAACCAGATCAAATACAAATAAGTTTTTTAAGGATTTCGAAAACATAAAAAGAGATCTCTAAATTAGTCTATTGTATTTTAGAACATACAAACATGAGAAAAATAAAAGTTCTAGTGAGAACCATTGGTAACTTAGGGAAGAAATTCACTTTCGAATAAGTGACTGAAAGCCCATGGCCAACATCATAACAGAAGTCCTATAAAAAAATGACAAGATCATTTAAAAATAAATATTAGATAAAGAATCATAAGCAGTTCTAAGAACCACTACATAATACATACCTGCTAGTTTAACTGTTTGAATATCAAATCTATCAATACCAAGTTTCAAGCCCTGAAAAGATTACAATACATATGCATCTTTGAGTATACTCTCAAAACTTTCTATTGTTCCCTTATAAGAGTAAATCAATGAAAATTAAATTGATTCTTGAAATGTTTTAAGCATTTCAATGGATTAACCAGCAAGCCACTACACGCCAAGGGAATGCTCAAATCTGGAATGGACAACACTTGGATAAACCATATTCACCAAACCTGAAACATAAACCAAATTGATTTATTTAAAAATTGATTACCCTTCTTGGGTTGTTGGAGAAGTTCAGAACATTCCATAACTCCATTGAACACTTTTTACTGCCACAACTAATTGTACTCAAGTGTCATGAAAAACCTGCATCTTCATGCAATGATTACTTCCATTCCAGTATCATAAAAGGAATAAATAAATAAATAAATAATAAAAAACCAAAAGAGAAAAAATTTCTACAATAAAAAAGTTAAACACAATTGAATACAGAGTACACTCCACAAATGAAAACTACTTTAGCTTACTAAATTTACCATGTGACTCTAAAGCAATTAAATGAGTATAGTAGATGACCAAGTTGATGCACTAAACACGGAGATGATATACTTTGATAAAAACATATGATCAGTACAAAAATAGACATAAATAATTAACTTGCTTTCATAAGATTCCCCGGGCCTTCCCCCATCGCACCACATTAATTTGTATATAGTTTCATTAACACAAATAAAATTAAAACAAAAAATATAAAAGCAGAAAATAATATCAGCAACAAATGACTTCTTTTAAAAAAAGAAAGAAAGAAGAAAGATTGAAAACAACAATACTGATATGAAACCTATTTATACAAACTAAAACGATTTGAACAAGTACAACAACACAATCACAATCTAAGACCGACCCATTTTAAGCAAGGAACCAAGTACCTAAGTATACTGTTACACTGGTATTTATTTTAAGGGAAATACAAAAATACAATAGAACAGTAAAAGATAACAGAAGAACTTTGAGAGTCCTCTTCTCTCCTAGCCTAGACCTTTCCAAATCTTTTTCCTACCTCTCATCTAATCAGCTCCTCCTTTAATTGCCTTCCCTCTCTGTAACCAAATTAATTATCATAATTATCTCCTAGAATCAAGCATTCAACTCCTACGATTACGCCTCCTTGATTCTCTCATTTAACTAATCAAATCATCAATTATTGTCACTTATGATTACAGATTTTTCCTGCCTATTATTCCTCCTTTTTTTTATTGCTTCTTCTAGAATAATGATAAGGTAAAGGGATTATTTTCTTTCCTTTTTGGCTGCCTTTGTTGCTGAGTCAGCATTCTCTCTCTCTCTCTCTCTCTCTCTCTCTCTCTCTCTCTCTCTCTCTCTCTCTCTCTCTCTCTCTCTCTCTCTCATATACAAAAAACACAAACCAATTATTGAATATTATAAACTTATCCTGAAAGCTTCACCTCTCACTCACTACTGATTTTTAACAATAGCCAATACCACTAAAAAGTACCACCACTTTTTAATTAGATGCCTCTGAAATCAAACATCCATCAAGCAATCAACAGCATTAAATATCATAGAGAATGTAACTAATTACACTATCCTTTGTCTAATAATGCTCTATTCCTCCAACTAAAGTCCAAGAAACCAACTTAAAAAACTACTATACAACACATTTTAAAAATACTAAAAACTTATGAATTCTGACTTAGATATGAATGAAAAGGCAATAAAATTCAATTAGAACATGAGAAATATATGACAAAGTATTTAAGAAAAATCTTAGATGACATAACATGAAATTTCAAGTGACATGAAAATTTTGACAATTTAATGTGAAGGACAGTCAATGGAAAGGTAAATCACACTTCAATAAAATCCAAAATTCAGTGAAGAAAACTAACCTAAACCTCAAGAAAAGAAATAAAATTGAGTTCATTGAACTACCCTCAACTGTGGATTCCATTCCATTCAGTAGGTTTATGAAAATGAAACCATCAGAGCTCATTCTAATGAGCTAAATCATTACTTTCCAACATAACAATGGCAAAAACCACATGTTTGTCAAGCTTCTAACACATTAACCAACCATCATAACAAAATCTGTTTTTCAATTCATCTAACATAAATTGCTACTTTCACAATCAAGTAAACCTAATTTTAAGTGTTACAAATTACTATAACTAAGTACTTTTAACTTTTAGGCTTTACCCACCAACATTTGTTTCTTTATTTTGGTTTTTTTTTCTCCTATTCAAATTTAACATATAAAAAAGGTAATTTGATTATTCAACTTAAATTGAAAACAAGAAAACCAAAGCAGATTCATGTTTAAGAAAAGAATCCTAACTGTGGATGGGAAAATTACAAGAATGGAATTTCACAAAAACATAAAATGACATTGATGGTTGTCCTGAAAACCCAAAAAAGAGATGCCTCAAGGTCTATCTCATCGACCATCGATGCCTCAAGGTGACTGCTGGATGGAGCGAGGTCATGCCAACCAAGAAGGCCAACGTCCTAATCCTCCCGACTAGCCCCTGAGCCTGACCCGGATAGCGGATGTGGTCGAGGAGGTGGAGGAAGGGGTGGAGGAGTCGGCGAGTCACCCTGATCCTCAGGGATGTCATCGGGCTCCCCCTGTCAGTGATACTCTGCCTCTTTCTCGGACTCTACATCCAAGAGCTCTCTGCAAGGCCTAACCCTATCCCTGCAGCACCTCTGTAATCTCTAACACCCCTCTCTCTCCTGGTGGGCCTTCTGGTGTCCGGTCGAACCTCCCTGGCCCGCCTACGATGGTCAAGGATGTCTCGGAAAAGGTCTAGGACGTCCCTCGGCTGGCTGGCAGAAGGTTGCACGTCTCCCGGTAAATCCAACAACATGGGTTCATCAAGCATGTCCTGCCCCAACAAGTGTCTGACATGGCAAGCCAATTTATACCAATCCCAATACTCCCGCGTCGGCCGATGGCCGAAGCACGGCTGAATGGATATGCGGTGTCCCTTCTCAAACCGAGTCGTCCAACGATCATACCACTCACAAAGCTTGGTAGGCCACTAGACATCCTCGCCGTGGCCCGTCGTAGTCAAGAACTTGTCGACGTTGATCGGGTCCCTAGGCATTGGCTATTCGCCATTGAACTGGCGCTTCACACGATTGGGATTGTAGAATTCCACTATATTGAGGCAAATGAAGGAGACAACAGACATCCATGTCACCACTCTGCCTCCTCCTTCAGCCATAGCGGGGAGATATCCTGCAGTGCAGCATCGTTGTTTGGCATCCACGTAAACTATAATGGACGCATTGAAAGAAGTGTTCGTGATAGTTGCTATAAAAGTTTGGCTAATCTATGCAACTTAAGCAAATAAAAGGGTACATGGCTTACCTCATCCCAGAGTAATTGATCTAACTCCCGACACCATCGCGGGACCCTCTGCTCGTGCTAGTCCCTGTTTTGTTGTGTCATGCCGATCAACTTGTGAACATTTGCAAGATTAACCACCATTCAGTCAATCTGTCTTAATATGGTTATGCAAAAAATGAAGAATAGTAAAACCAAACTAAATAGTTACCTCGCAGCCATAGGGTACATGTAAATCTATCGCTCAGGTGGACACCACTTAGGAAACATCTGGTATATCCAAGATACCAGCAGAGGAGTGCAACTGGTGATGTTTGTGGTGGAGCGGTCGGCCGCAGAGCATAAGGATGGTACGCCCATGCTAGCACCGCAGATCCCCAAGATAAAGATCGGCACCTCTGAAAGTCGTCCAGTAGTGGGAGCCACCAGAGATGAACCTGATTATTGGACTTATCAGTCATTAGGTAACCCCCGATCATCAACAGTATGTAGCACCTCGCATACTGTCGGAGGGTGGCATCTGTCAGACACGCTCCCGAAGCCATGTCAGCTTCAGAGAGAAAGACTCCTTTCTTTGCGCTCCCTGCTACTAGACTACAGGAGGCATAACACCGAGTAGCTTCTCAACTAACCCCCAGGCCCCGGTCCCATACCATGTGTGAAAGTCATGAAAGCAACCACCCACAAACTCTCTATTAGCGCGCAGCCCGAGGTAGTATGCGACGTCTTGTAAGGTGATCGTGCACTGACCCCACGACAGGTAGAATATGTGGGTCTCTGAGCGCCAACGGTCAACAAATGTCGTGATCAAGGAGTTATTGAACACAAAATCCCTGAGTGGCAACGCGTCATTGAACCTAGACTCTCTCAGGTACAGGACAATGGCGTCCGGTGGTGGGAGTGTGTGACTCACTCTCCTCGGAAAAAGTAGGCGAGGCTTCAGATAAACAATAAAAATATCGATTCAGGAATTAATTTGACTTACAAATAAACTATTTAAGCAAATAACTTTAAACATTTAAATTATAAATTTATTACATCAAAAATTTTACTTGAATAATGAAAAAATTTAGTAAAATAATTAACGTAAACGTTTGTATAATATAATGCAAATGAAAATGTTTCGTAAGATAACTAATGAGTACACTAATAAATGTCTATTTTATTTAATTTAAATAAAATTATTTAGTTAAATAATAAATAACAAAACCACATCTCCTCTATATGGTAGATTAAGTGAAAACATTTACATGAATAACCAACAAGTACACCATCAACTTGATAACTTAGTTTAAGTAACAAAAAAATTTAATAAAAAATAATTTACTTAAATATTTAGTAAATATAAACATAAACATTTTGCTACTTAATTAGGTTTATTACAAATTGTTAATAACCTTAATTAATAACTAAATTAATAAACATATGCTTAATAATAACTTAGATTAAAAAAAAACAAACCTAAACAAATATTTAACTAACATCCATTTTAAAATATGCCTAACTTCATACCCTAGCATTTAAACGACTCCTAACCATATATTCATTTGCTTAACATATACTGCATACTACCTCTATAAAAGTACCCTAAGTATGGCAACACATCTATGGTTTAACATAAGCATAAAATGAAAAACATGATTATCAGTCTGTTAATGTCTCCATCGTGATTATCAGCGCGCGCTATATTCTTCAAGTAATTTGAAAATATGATTAGAAAAGGATAAAAGTGAAAGAAAATGCCAAAAAGAAAAGTCAAAGGTGTGACTGAAGGACTGCGTACGAGATACATATATATAAGCATCCGCTTCTTTTATCTCGTTTATAGTGTAAACAAAATAAGATAATACGTATCTCGTTTACACTGTAAACGAGATAAGAGCATTACACAACACGTGTATAAACGTGATACGACTATGTCGTCTCATGTCTTATCTTGTTTACAGTGTAAACGAGATACGTGTTATCTTATTTTGTTTATATTGTAAATGAGATAAGAGAAGCGATGCATTTCAGTAAAAACGCTCTAAATTATTTATTTCGATAATTAAAATATTTATTTTATTTATTTAAAAAAAATCCACCAAAAAGCCTATGAATCTTTGTTTAATCTTTAATGTTTTAAAAGAGAAAAAAAATGTCCAAGAAAATAAGAATCATAACCTAAATAATTATGAGGATACGTTAAACAACAAAACAGGGAAGCCTATAATTGTAGGAGAAATAATTGTACGAAATTGCCCTGCTTCCATGTGAGCTCCTCATGCCTTGGGCCTTCGAGGATAGTGCGATACTTTTGCGATGCACATCACGTGCCTTTAATAACTTA
This sequence comes from Arachis hypogaea, assembly GCF_003086295.3. NCBI lineage: Eukaryota > Viridiplantae > Streptophyta > Magnoliopsida > Fabales > Fabaceae > Arachis > Arachis hypogaea. The sequence goes on along the minus strand of NC_092055.1, from coordinate 18,781,522 downwards.
TTCACATAACCTGCCCTTCCAGCCACCCTTTCTTTGGTCTTATATATAATTGTGCATGTTAGATTGTTAGCAAAATGACATGTGCTCATTTTTAAAGTCTTTGGATAAAAATATCATTTTATGATGTGCTATGATGCAAGGACATTGATATGGACATGAGGAATTTGGATCTTTTAAATTTTAGATTTTTATTTTAGAGAATAAAGTGACATTTTTTATTATTGAATATTTTTTCTTTCATGTTTTTTTTTTTGTTCCATCTATGAAATAAATGGTGATAGATCATACTTTATCCTCCAAAATGAAATTCAAAATTTAGAGGATTCAAATCCGGACATGAGACACAACATGACACGGGGACACGTATACATATAAAATATAAAGAATTTTTTAGATAAATCGTAATGATATTTTGATATTTTATTGATATTAAATATAAATTAAAATTTTTAATTATTTTTAATGTCTTATTTTAATTATATCAAGCATCTAAAATATTTTTTTTGTTTTGATAAATAATAATATATGCTATATCTAAATTTATTTAAGAATATATGTTAAGAATAAGACTTGATACGCAGACACGTTATAGTATTTAGGTGTGTCCAGACGTGTCCAAAAAAGAATTTTTTATTTTTTATTAAGTCACGGTTGGACATAACAGACACACGTGTCGGACGAGTGTCGGTGAGTGTCGTATCCAAAATATGTCCAACACGCAAACATACAACTTAGCAAAATATCCGTACTTTATAGATGATGGGTCTTGGGAGAAAAAACAGAAGAGTAAAAAGAAGTGGCTAAAAAGATAAATCTTCATTATTTTATTTTATTCAATTAATTCAACTTCTCTTTTCTAACGAATTACCTATACATAAAAATAATACATCTCAAATAACTGATTTAAATTTGCAATTAGAAATAAATTTCTTTTTAAAATGAGAGAAAACCACTAAACCTCTTCTCTAAAACGATCTTGATCTGTATGATAAAATCATTTACAAGTCACACAAATTATAAATAATGTTCAAATAATAGTTTTGAGAGTATAAAAGATTATACTTTTTTATTGATAAATGATAATAATTATATATAATAACTAAACAATCTTCACGTCGATAGTCATAGGTTTAAAATAGAATAAATAATCTATTAGTACTAAATCAAATCAACTAAATTCAATTTATATATATATATACCTCAAAAAGTAGTAAATCGAATCTAACTGGATTTGATTTGTTATTAATATAGCATATATAATGAATCGAATTTAATTTATTCGATTTGTATTAAAAATTATAAATCGAATTTAGTTGATTCAATTTACATAAAATCAGAAGGTATATAAACCATTTTATTTTCGAACATTTGTATAATATTAATTCTCATTTAATTTGTTTATATATATAATTTATTCTAATTATTTTTAATGTATATTTTATATTTTAAATATATTTTGTATAAATACCTAAATTTTAATATATACTTAACATAATTATTAAAAAAATGATAAAATTATACAAACTAACATAGTAATTATTATAGATTATAATAATAGGGACTACTCCGATAAAGACGTCTAAAACGTCTTTTTTTAAAGATATTTTTTATAATTAAAATTTAACACATATAATCGATTAAATTGTATTATTTTTGTCAAAATTAGGCTAGACAAATTAATTTAACCGAAAAATGGTGAATCAAATTTTGAATCGGTCTAAATTAATATTATTTTTTATAAAAATTACTATAATACCCTTATTATAAAAAATGATTAAAATGCTCTTATTATATATATTAATTTTGAGAATCCTAAATTCTAGCATTTTTTTTTTCTAGAATTAGAATTTAAAATTTTTAAAATTAATATATATATATATAATACGAGTATTTTAGTTATTTTTTATAATAGAGATATTGTAATAATTTTTTATAAAAAATATTAATGTATACCAGTTTAAAATTAAATTTATTAATTTTTTGACTAAATTGATATGTCCAGTTTAATTTTAATAAAAATAATATAATTTAATTAATTATATATGTTAAATTTTAATTTTTAAAAAACATCTTATAAAAAAAAAAAAAAAAAAACATTTTTAACATATTTATCTAATAATAAACAGTGAAACCAACAACTTTTCTCTCATCTTCCCTCTTTTTTTTTTATTGTTCACTACTCCACCAAACCTCACCTACCTCTCTTTCGCACACGCATAAAAAACCCACTATAAAACTTCATTTTTTGCACTCGCTCGGACTTGCTCCTTCATTATTCAATTCCACCCGAAAAGGAGAGTGATCGATCCATCGAGTGAGTGAGTGTCTTTGTGTTTTCATTAATGATTATGGCACTTTCAAGTGTAACAACTTTCTCAACTTCGTTGTCGCATGAGACAACTCAACACTCTCTCTCATCTCACCAACCCTCTTCCAAAATCAAAACCGTTGTTGCCACCAACCATCACCACCAACCAAGACGCATCTTGGCCGTCCACGCAGCCGACGCTCCCAAAGGCGCTGCCACCACTTCCGCCGCCGTGACAAGCACGAAGAGCGGATCGAAGTGGAATGTGGACAGCTGGAAGTCAAAGAAGGCGCTTCAGCTGCCGGAATACCCGGACAAGAATGAGCTGGAGACGGTGCTGAAGACGATAGAGTCGTTCCCGCCGATCGTGTTCGCGGGAGAGGCTCGGAGGCTGGAGGAGAGACTGGCGGAGGCGGCGATGGGGAAGGCTTTCTTGCTGCAAGGCGGTGACTGCGCGGAGAGCTTCAAGGAGTTCAGCGCAAACAATATAAGGGATACTTTTAGAGTGCTTCTTCAGATGGGTGCTGTTCTCATGTTTGGTGGACAAATGCCTGTTGTTAAGGTTTTCTTTCTTTCTTTTTTTTTTTTTAATCTATTCTCTCTTTTAGTATTTTTTTTCTAACAAAAATAAGTAAAGGAATTAAGGAAGAAAATCATGGTCCAACACACTATTTATTATTTAAAAACTGAAATTTTAATAAATTTATGTAAAATTTATTGTTAAAGATCGTTAAATAATAATTTAATTAAATATATTAAATTATTTGACCATTTTTAAGTACCAAATATAGGTTTTTATAAAAAATAAAGATTTTGATACCGGTTAGCAAAATTTTTATTTAGGATGTTCACTTATTCTTTCATTTGAAAACATAATTCTGACACGTTTTATTAGCAATTTTGCACTATTTTGACATGAAAAAGAAAATACGAATTTCGGTCATTAACTTGTTATGAATCTAGGATACATTGAATGAATCTGGCTGCAGAGACAGTACATAGAGCGAGGAGAGCAGCAGCCAATAATTTACTTTTTTTGGTATTAAATTTATATCATTAAAGCATACCAAAAATATATATTCTTAAAATTAAATATTTAGATTTTTTGTACATAATATTTATATAATTATTATGTAACTTATATGGTTAATTTAAAGTAGTATATGTAACCAAATGAAACTTAAGTAGCATATTTCAAGTATATTCTCAATTTTTTTTCATTCGGTTTACAAAAAGATTAAAGCAATAATTCCATTTTCATAATATGGCATCTTTCATCAAAATCAGACAGTCATTGTGTTTTTCAATTTTAGAAAAAGGAAATTAATTTTTAGACATATTATAATATGATTGGTATAAGCAGATTCGTGTATATCGATGTGGGACCAAACTTTTCTTTTTGATTTTGGCTTTCTAGTGTTTCTTTGTGTGTTCTGTTATTTGATGTTGAAATAATGAGATTAATTCTACGTTAATCATTATAAAATAATGAATTATGTTAATGAAAAAAATCGTATAATGATTGTTAATTATCATGTATAGTACCCCAATCACTACATAATGATAATTGATTGTCAATATAATTGATAGAAAAGTAAATTTCATGGAAATTAAACTCATTTAAGTAAAATTTATTCCGCTGAAATTTCAAGTTTTTGTATTGTTAACGATTGTTTAAGGTGGGAAGAATGGCGGGCCAATTTGCGAAACCAAGGTCAGACCCATTTGAAGAAGTGAATGGAGTGAAGCTGCCAAGTTACAAGGGTGACAACATCAATGGTGATGCCTTTGATGAGAAATCAAGAATCCCAGACCCTCACCGGATGGTGAGGGCTTATTGCCAATCGGCGGCAACACTGAACCTTCTCCGGTCCTTCGCCACCGGAGGCTACGCTGCAATGCAGAGGATCAATGAGTGGAATCTTGATTTTGCACAGAACAGTGAGCAGGGAGACAGGTAATTACTAATTAATTAAGCTATGCAATGTTGGAATAACCTATGCTTTGGAACTCATTTAGTTTTTTGGATACGAGGAATGCTAGGAATAGCAGATTTTGTGATTTGAAGTCATTACTTAATCATTAATAGTATTTTTAATGGTATGAGATTTTATCTAATGGTAGAGAATTACTCATTTTTCTTTTGCTGCTAAGTGTTGGTCAAATTTTAATAAAAATGCTCACCTTTTAGACTTTCTCTTTTGGTATTAGATGTCATAGTTTGTCCTTAGAGCAATGTTAATTGGTATGCAGTAACAACTATGCTATATATATATACCAAAAATCAGTCACAATATCTTTTACCCGTATAAATTATATATTGAAATATAAAATATACATTTAAAATTAATTAAATAATATATAAATATATCATGATTAATTTAGTAGTTGATTTTTTTTTTGTACATATAGCATTTGTAATGCAGTAAAAGTGTTTGATAGTAAATAATTAAGTATTGAGTATTGACTGATACCAAAATCAAAGATATACCAAATTATAGCATATCAATTCTTGCAAAACTACATCATGGTTGGGTTGTGGTGTTCTTGTTGATGGTGGAACAGGTACCATGAGCTGGCGAACCGGGTGGACGAGGCCTTAGGTTTCATGGCGGCCGCAGGGCTGACCCTAGATGACCCTCAGGTGACATCTACTGAATTCTGGACATCACATGAGTGTCTATTATTGCCTTATGAACAATCATTGACAAGGTTGGATTCAACCTCTGGATTGTACTATGATTGCTCTGCTCACTTGCTCTGGGTTGGTGAGCGTACTCGCCAACTTGATGGTGCTCATGTTGAGTTCCTTAGAGGAATTGCTAACCCTCTTGGCATCAAGGTAATACAACTTTCCTTCTATTACGAAAAATATTATTTATACACCAAAATTAACCACTAAAATTAGTTATTAATGTATTTGTATATAAATACATATGTGATTTAATTTATTTTTAATATGTATTTGTATTTCAGTATGTATTTTATATTAGTAATTAATTTTGGTGATGGATGTTACACGTAGCATAACCCTATTCCTTACGGTCACTTTTTGGGTATTATGGGATGTCTTAATTAACTGTCATATTCGTATATATACAGGTGAGCAACAAAATGGATCCGAATGAGCTGGTGAACCTCATTGAAATCTTGAACCCGAATAACAAGGCAGGAAGGATAACAATAATAGTGAGAATGGGTGCTGAGAATTTGAGAGTCAAGCTTCCTCATTTGATTAGAGCTGTTCGTAGATCTGGTCAAATAGTCACATGGGTTTCTGATCCCTGCCATGGCAACACCATTAAGGCACCCTGTGGCCTCAAAACAAGACCCTTTGATGCAATTTTGGTAAATTCTCTTATTAATAGCAATTTTATTAATATATATATCATTTTCGGCAATAGTACAAAATGATAGACAAACTTGTTTTATACAGTATTCTAGGCAATTGTGCCTATAATGTTAGATTCTATAATGCAATCTAATAATATATTTTATTTTATATTTTTAAATATTAATAATTAAATAATAATAAAAAATAATAAATTTTGATAATTCTCTAACATTCATCATCTATATAATACAAAAGTATTGAGCATTATATATCCTAAAATTTATAAAAAATTAATTTATGCATTTTCAAATAAAAGGAGTCTTATATATTATCATATTGTCTAAATTTAACATATGTCTATATAAGTTATCTTTTTTCCCCCTTGCAAATTACAAAAATAATTATTAAGGATAATAAAATAATATAAATTATTTACTTATTTGGAAATGGATATTGTCCATCCTCTTTTAATAATATGACTCTTTTTCATATATTTATTTATATAAAAACACAAAAAAAAAAAATTGTGTGTGAAATGATGACATTATTAAAAATAGGAGTACCAATATTATTACCACCCATAAATATAGCATCTTGTTATATACTTCTTTTTAATCCAATTATTTATTGTAATTAGTCAACCAAAAAACTTATTTATTGTAATTATGTATGAATATGCTCATGTTTATATGTTAATATGTTTTGTAGAATGAGGTGAGAGCATTCTTTGATGTTCATGAACAAGAAGGTAGCCATGCTGGAGGCATCCATGTAGAGATGACCGGACAGAATGTTACAGAGTGCATCGGAGGATCCAACACAGTGACGTTCGACGATCTGAGCTCGCGATACCACACGCATTGCGATCCGCGGCTCAATGCATCCCAGTCTCTTGAGCTTGCCTTCATAGTTGCAGATAGGCTAAGGAAGAAGAGGATTGGAACCAATGGTTTCCTCTCCAAGAAGGCCAATTAATAATTAGTCTCTTATATATTATTTGCTCCTATAATAAGTACTTTCTGTTTACAAATTAAAAGCCTCTAAGCTATAGTAGCAATAATGTTTCGGTTAATGCTTGTCATTTACCGGAGCAACCTAAGCTTTTCATGTGGTTTTTGAAGATATATATGATTTTGTGCATTATGGGAATACATAGAGGAACAATCCATTATTTCTAGGTACGAATGTTCTGAACGTTCATAAATTTATTTATGAAAAAACAAAAATTAACGTTATATTTGATAAAAATAAATTTCAATTGATAAAAATAAATTTATTCACATTAAACTGCTGATATGACAATTAACTCGTACACATAGCAGTTAAGTGGCCACATGTTACGAAAGGAACAACCCAGTATTTGGAATTTTAATAAAAAAAGTAAAAATTCAGCCTCACTCGTACTATTATTCAAAATAACAACTCGTTTCTCATCAATTGAAAAATGACGATGCGACCCTTAATCATTAATTTTCTCAGACTTTTTGGTCCCTTCGTTAAACTCTCCATTCAGAGTTAACGAAATTTGTGTACGTGTAATGTTAATTGATTATGTGTCAAAGAACCATTTTAAAGAATAGAACGCTCCCTGTCATGTCAGCAATACGTTGCAGTAAAATAGGACAAATAAATTCCTGTAAATTTTTTTATGAGACACTTAAACTCCCAACTAATTATAAACATAGACACATAAATTTATAATAAACTATAAAGTAGGACAAGTATCCCTAAATTTAAACAAGCCACTATACCTACTACTACACTAGTTGTTGACCTTAGTTGCTAGTGGCCTCAGTTTCTTGCTTCTTTTTCTTAAGTTGCAGGAATTTTGTTTGATGATGTCTGCAACAAAGATTTGGTATCAAATGGTGTTACTTTCACCACTTTGATTGATGAGCAATGTAAATATGAAAACTGACTTGGCCTTGAAGAATTTTTAAGTAAAATCAATCAGGGCATTAGGCCGGACTTAATCACGTATAATCAATGACGGACTTAGAAAAATTTAGCAGTGGGGGCCAAATATAATAAAATTTAGGTATAGATATTTTTTTTTACTTCCCATAATACCCAACAAGTTAAGGACTAATCCGTCTTGAATTTGAATTTCATTTAAGAGTCTGCAATTGGTCGGCAATAAGTTGCTACACATACGAGATAGAATTCAAACCCCCAATACTTACTTTAGCGAATGACTAAGATGATCACTTGACCAATCTAAATTGGTTTAGTTATATTTAAAATTTTAAGTTATTAAAACTATCTATACATATTGATAAGAACTAGACATATACACACAATTAATTATTATAATATTTAAAATAATAAAAATATAATTTCATATACACAGTATAATATTCAAAATAACAAAAAAATTATTTATAACAGTTATTTTTTATTTTTAACATGATTAAATATCATTTTTCTATATACGTTCTTAAACAATATTTTACTTTTTATTATCTCATTTAATTATCAAGTTTACTTATTATAGTCTTTATAGTATAAATAATTTTTTTAACCAAAATAATTATAATATATTAATATATAGATAATATGTTTTTTTTTATCTTAAATAATTTTTAAAAAATTACTAATAAATTGTATTTAATTAGAAAATCAAGTCTCAATTTAATTATTAATTAATTAGCTAATATAATGAAATTATTATCATTATTTTTTGAATGTATTTATTTGTTTTTATACTAAATTAATTTTAATAATATAATTATTATTATGTGTTAAGTTTAACAAAATATTGTTTTAACATAAAATACAAAAAAATTATTTATATTTTATTTTGAGACAAATATAATATAACAAGTGGAATATATATATATATATATAGTATTAATTTTTTTAAAAAAAAAAATTGTGGGGGAAATGTCCCTCCTTTATAAGTAGGTCCGTCCCTGCGTATAATATGCTGATCAATGCACTACAAGAAAGTCACTGGATACCGTCAAATTTACCAAAAAAATTCACCGGTAACTTGTTTACCGTCGGATTTAGTGACAAAATGAATCTGACGATATAAACCTCACTGGTAACTATTTACCGACGGATTTTTTGACCACCGCTAATTAACGGTGAATATAAACTTTTAATTGGCGAAATTTTGGAGCTTGTTACCATCGAATTTTTCCCCTAATAAATCCGACGGTTGTAAATCCCGAAAAAATTAATAAATAATTAGTCAATAAATTAACTATTATTCAAAGAAATTAGGAAATTAAATTTTATAATTTAGAAAAATAGAAATATTAAAAATACAAATTTTGACACTAATTTCAAATATTTTGGTCCAAAATTAAGCCAACGGACCAAACTAGTTGGACCGGGCCAAAGTCCAACCTATAAAACACCCATACGAAGCTTTCTGCTTCATTTCACCCATGAATGCACTGAAGAAGAGAGAAAATCCCGTTAAAACCCTAACCTCACCTCCAAAAGATTCAATCGTCCATAACTTTTAAACTGGAGCTCCCATTGACGAGCCGTCAGCGACCACCTGTTCGTTTCAAAATTTTTTTCAATTCTATCCGAAAAAAGTGGTAAGAAAGTTGCATTTCTTGCCCAGTTATTTCTCTCCTCAATTTCGTGGGTTTTGAATTCGGATATTGAGGAATTGAATGATTTTGATGGTTTAGGTAAACTCTAGCAGCGGATAATCACTGAGTTTTGTCCAATTGATCCGTAGGTAAGGTAAGAAATTGTTAAATCCTTGTGAATCATTGAATTAGTGAACTCTATGATGATTATAGTGATATTGTGTGAATTAGATTGTGTTCTTGTTGATTTGGAGTTCAATTTAACGGTTTAGAACAAAATTCGGGTGATTAAGTTTGAGGAATTGACGTTTGGAAGCTTGGAGCTTGTGAAAAGATAGGTTTTTGAGGAGTTCCGAGCTTAGGGAGGAATCAGCCAGGGTATAGTTTTGGTTTCTCATAGTTAATATTTAATGTCACGTGAAAATTAGGCTAGAAGACGCTAAGATAGGAATGAACTGAATGAATTTTGTAAATGGTTTGCTATTAGATTGGTTGGTTTTTGGAAAAGATTTAACATTGGAATTGGTTTGATTTTGAAATAATTTGATACTGGATATGATTTGAATGACCGAGAGGTGTTTGGTTTGGTGGTTGGGTCCTTTGAGGGGTGACAAAAGTCCAAGTTTTAGAGAAGATGCTGCAGAAGTTTTTATGAAAATTAGAGGCTTCGTTTGAAGTGGTTATTTAGAAAGATTTGGGTTTAAGGATTCTATGATTTGATTTTGAGTTATTAAGAAAACGATTATGTTTTAAATTTGATTTATTTAGAAAAGAATGAATTAAATTTTTAGTATGAATTTTTGATGAATGATGATGACATTAAGACTAATTGTTGACCCTCTGTTGCAATATGTGATCCTTGAGAAGGAGTGTAGTAGAAAGGAGTAATCGCTAGGAATCCTACACAAAGAAGAAGGGAACGAAGATCACACTAAGGAGCCGGAGTTTCAAAAGGAAGGGTTATGTTTCCCCACATTTTCAGGACCAGCACAATGACCAAGGGAACGACAACCACCAAAGACCTGGCGAGGAAAAGCAGGAGAGTACTCAACTGAATAATTTAAAGTGCCCAAGACATAAAAGGTATCATTAAGACAAGCCATGTAGGGCTGGGCTAGGTGTATGTTACAAGTGTGGGAAACCAGAGCATATGTCTTGTCCACACAGGAAAGGTTGGGATGCAGCTAAATCTGATTCTCAGACCCGAGGTAATTGTGAACTAGTAGCTGAATTTTTAAATGCCTTGCATAATATTTGTATGTAGCATTCATTCATAATGCATGACTAAATTGTGAGAATCGTGATTTCCAAATGAATGATCGACCGATGACTTCCAGTTATTGAGACAGAGCGATATTTGGTTAACATAGCGGAATGGCTAGGTTCTTGGAGGATAATAATCAGAGTGACGCAGTGGAAGCAGGTTGAACTATTTCGAGCATTCAATTTGAGTTATATCTAAGGAATCAAAAGTGTTAAAATTTGTGCGGGATTATTATTTGAAATTCAATGACGGTGAACTGCAAGCAATAGACATGACACGGATTTAACCTTTAGTTGCTAATTGGTTACGTGGTGAGAGAAAGTGAGTTTGCAATAGACTTAATGCAGGGAGCTGGACCAGTTTTCATTGCATCGTATAAGATGACATCATTAGAGTCGGTAGAACTTAGGATCTAATTGAAGGAAGTATTGGAAGAGAAATTTGTCCAACCAAGTATTTCTCTGTGGGGAGCACCAGTTATGTCGGTAAAGAAGAAAGACAACAGCCGGAAGCTTCTGGCAAGAAAGAGAGTGTGTCGACGCATCTTTGCGAGTCGATCTAGCCTTTCTTTTGCAACTTGCATTAGAATTCTATCTTGAATTTCATCTTGAAAAACGAATTGATTATCTTCCCAACTCTATTCCTTAATTGCATGAATCTTGTCTCTTCCGAGATGAGCCTGAACTTATCTTGGTGTAATCATGTAAGCCTTGAATCTTAAGAATATGTTGTGAATGGAGTTTCTCTCCTTCGCAAACTGTATTCTTCTAAAATCCACTGAGACTTACCTGATTCGCTATGCCTTGTTCTCTCTATCAAGGTCTTGATTTAAATTTCTTTTTGAAATGTACCTTAGTTCCTCTTCTTGTGTATTTCGTTATTTCTGTACAACTCTATTTGACTGCATACAAGACCTTCTTCTGATCTCTTGTGAATATCGTTCGTGTTGCTCGTTCATCTTTTTAAACCTAACATCTTTTCAAAAATCAACTCGAGATAGAAGTTGCATCGCGTCCAACTCATAGATGCAACCATTAAGACATTAGTTTCGTAAAGCAAGATTTGTGAATGTGGAAGATGGGACTTGTAAGTATGTGGCATCTAGAGGAGTTTTGGAGCTTTAGTTCTTACCGATCATATTGTCTGTGATTAAGTTGACTTGTAAGAATTCACCATTCGTATGGATGCCCGACTGTGAAGAGAGTTTTCGAACTCGGAAGAAGAGATTGATTACAGCGCCAACACTAGTGTTACCTGAACCTAATGAACTATTTAAGGGTTACTGCGATGCATCATTGAAGGGCTTAGAGTGCATGCTGACGCAACATCGTAATAAGGTGACGGACGCCCTGAGCAGAAAGTCTCTAAATGTTTCTTAGATGCGGATTCAGGAGGAAGAATTGTTAAGTGAATTTAGAGTCTTAAATTGGGTGTTGAATGAGTGGTTGAAGGTGTCGGACTGAATTAATAGTAATTATGAACAATGGTGAGGCTGAAGTTCAGAGAACGCAATGAGATAGTAAGAAGCTACCAAGAATGTTGAAGTTTGTTGAACAAGAAAATCAAGAAGAAGATCGAGGGAGACAAAGAAGGAGTTGGAGGTACAATAGAATGATTTGCATGCCAAATGTTGTAAGTGGAGGTGTAAACTGAGGCCTGAAGTTCTCAAAAGTAGATTTTCGAATTCATTCTGAAGTTACTAAGATGCACCACAAATTAAAGCAGATGTTTTGGTGACCTGGGGTGGAAGGTGGCGCAGCATCACTTGTGACCAAGTGCCTGGCGTGTCAGAAGATGAAGACAGGGCATTGGAGACGGTACGTTAAGAAGATAGTAAGGTTGCACAAGGTGTTAATCGCTTCTGTGTTAGTGTGAACCCGGAGAATCAAGTGTTTTAGGTCTCGAAATGATAGCGGTGATGACAGAAAAGAGATCAAGCAAATTCGAGTAAAGATTCTCATTACGAAAAGCCGACAGAAGAGTTATGCGAACTTGAAGAGGAAACCTTTCAAATTTTAAAATGGAAGTCCTGTATTCGTGAAGGTTACTTCAACAAACTAGAACTGATGAGCAGTCAAGACTGAAGTCGAAGTATAATGGGACCTGAGTTAGTGGCAAAAAATGGACCGTTTCAGATTTTGAAGAGGATTGGGCCAGTGGCGTATCGGGTAACTCTACCCCCACATCTTTCAAATCGGTACAGGTATTTCACGTCTCGCAGTTTCAAAAGTACGCTTCTGATGCCAATCACATTTTAGAACCTGAACCAGTGTAACTAAGAGAGGATCTAATGTAATAAGTAACTCCGGTTAGAATTGACAATACCAATGTTAAGCGGCTACGCAAAAAAGGAGTTTTGTTAGTATAGATTGCTTGGAGTTGAGCTGAAATTGAGGAACACACCTGGGAACTTAAGTCAGAAGTGAGAGAAGACTACCCTTACTTATTTTCAGGTAACTAAATCTGAATTTTGGGGACAAAATTCTTAATTAGGTAAGTAGGATGTAAATCTCGAAAAAATTAATAAATAATTAGCCAATAAATTAATTGTTATTCAAAGAAATTAGGAAATTAAATTTTATATTTTAGGGAAGTAGAAATATTAAAAATACGAATTTTGACATTAATTTTAAAGATTTTGACCCAAAATTAGGCCAACGGACCAAACTGGTTGGACTGGATCCAAACTGGACCCAAGGCCCAACCTATAACACACCCATACGAAACTTTCTTCTTCATTTCACCCATGGAATGTGCTGAAGAAGAGAGAAAATCCCCTTAAAACCTTAACCTCACCTCCAAAAATTCAATCGTCCATAACTTTTAATTCGGAGCTCCGATTGACAAGCCATCAGCGACCACGTGTTCATCTCAGAATTTTCTTCAATTCTATCAAAACAAAGTGGTAAGAAACTTGAATTTCTCACCCAGTTCTTCCTCTCCTCAATTTCGTGATTTTTGAGTTTGCGTATTGAAGAATTGAATGATTTTGACAGTTTAGGTGAACTCTAGCAACGAATAATCACTGGGTTTTGTCCAATTGATCCGTGGGTAAGGTAAGAAACTGTTAAACCCTTGTAAATCATTGAATTAGTGAACCCTATGATGATTATAGTGATATTGTGTGAATTAGATTATGTTCTTGTTGATTTGGAGTTCAATTTGACGGTTTGGAACGAAATCCAGGTGATTAAGTTTGAGGAATTGACGTTTGGAAGCTTGGAGCTTATGAAAGGAGAGGTTTTTGAGGAGTCCGAGCTTAGGGAGGAATCGACCAAGGTATGGTTTTGGTTTCTCGTAGTTAATATTTAATGTCGCGTGAAAACTTAGACTAGAAGACCTTAAGATAGAAATGAACTGAATGAATTTTGTAAATGGTTTGCTATTGGAGTTGGTTGGTTTTTGGAAAAAGATTTAATATTGGAATTAATTTGATTTTGAAATAATTTGATACTGGAAATAATTTGAATGATCGAGAGGTGTTTGGTTTGGTCGTTGGGTCCCTTGAGGGGTGGCAAAAGTCCTTGTTTTAGAGAAGATGCTGCCAAAATTTTTATGAAAATTGGAGGTTTCGTTTGAAGTGGTTATTTAAAAAGATTTGGGTTTAAGGATTCTATGATTTGATTTTGAGTTATTAAGAAAACGATTATGTTTTAAGTTTGATTTATTTAGAAAAGAATGAATTAAGTTTTGAGTATGATTTTTTTATGAATGATGATGACATTGAGACTTAATTGTTGACCCTCTGTTGCAAGATGTGACCGGGCACTTTAACTCCTTGGGTTCCCCCATGGGCATGCATATGTGTGTGTGTGTGTGAATTTGAGCTTGGGTTGTCACACCCATGGATAAATTGAGCTTGGAATTTTCCCATGGAATATTATTGAGCTTGGAGTTTGACTCCATGAAATATTATATTTGAGCTTGGAGTTTGACTCCATGGATATTATTTTTGAGCTTGGGGATGCGTGCACAGAGGGACTGTCCAATGGTTAACTACCAGGACATATTGGGTTGGCTATATAACTGACAAATGAGACTCATCAGCCATAGGACATGCATATATCATATGTATTTGTTTGTTTTGCTTGAGTGTGCATTGTTTTGGTTTGCTTAACTGCTTAACTCTGCTTATCTGCTACTTATTCTACTTGCTGTAATTGCACCTCTATTTGTGTTTTTCTTGCTTGAATTGTATGTGTATGTTTTCTGAGAGACCTCTCTTGGTGGAGGTGTTAGGGGGGTTGTTTCACTGGTGATTCGGAGGATTGGAGGAGATAGAAAGTGTAGTGTTAGGTTAAAGTTAGATTCAGAACTTGAAATACCTTAGATAACTTACTTAATTTTTGGTTTAGTTGAATCTTTAAGCTAAAATCTGAGTGTCGAAGTTCTAGGAATGCATATGACTTTTCCGGGACCTTTTATATTAACTATGCAGGTACCTTTACCATGCTAAGAACCCTTGGTTCTCATTCTATACATATTTTTGTTGTTTTTCAGATGCAGGTCGAGAGGCATCTCGCTGAGCGTCTAGAGTTTCTTGTGCAAGCGAAGTTTGGCTTTTTTTAGATGCTGTATTTTGTATTTATGCTATGTTTATATGTATATAGATTCTCCTCTGTATATATTTTATATTTGTCCCTCCTAGAGGTTGACTTGGAGAAACAGGTGTTTATTCTGTAATTTGAGTTATATTTTGGGTTGTATAAATATATATAATTACATACTCTGGCTAGCCTTAGCTTCACAGGTTGAGTTTGGAGCTTGATATCTCTATCTTTTGAACTCTGATCTGTATATTATGTGTTTTAGCCTCCTTTTGATCTTGCCTATCCGTTTTACGCTTATTCGTACGAGTGTGACACGATTTTCTATTTTTCGTTTTTGCTTAGCTTCTTTTTCAAGGCTCATAGTTACAAATTCTTTCGACTATATTTATATAAGTCTTTTATTTTAGAGGTCGTAATACCTCGCCACCTCTGCTTTACGACTTAAGCGTAAGGCTCTGCGTGGTAGGGTGTTACAACGGTAATATATTATTTATTATTAATAATTAAATTAATGGTTACCGGCGGATTTAACGGATAGTAAATCCGATGGTAAATTTAAATTTAATAATTTTTAAACTAACAAAATTTAAAGTTTTATAATTTTTTAATTTTTAGTTAAAAATTCACAAATAAGTTCAATTACAAAAATTGAACAAAATTAAATAAAAAATTGAAAGAGTAATTATTTACTTAATATTACAATGAACCAAAAGTAAATGATTTACTTTACATTTAAAAACATAGATGTAAGCATCCAATCTAAGAATATATTGTCAAAATCAATTATACCATATGAACTACAAATCTACAACAAAGGAAGATAACTCATATAGACCAAAAATAATTATATTATATCAACTACTTCCAGGTCATGTTATGTTCCTATCACTAAGCATTATTCTATTAGAAAAATGATCATACCTAGCAATCTAAGATTATACATAAAAAAAGAAAAAACTTGAAATATTTTCAGCAAATTATAAAAAAATCAACAAGACATTACATTATATAATCTAATGATACACAAAAACATGTTCAATATCTATTGCACCAAACATTCAAAATCGTTTCATACATGATTATTATTTTATGAGTGTGCAAATTATTGCTAATTTATTTTCATTCTATCTTAAGAAAATCAAAATTACAATTATAAGTGCATATGACTTAAATTAGTGACTTACACTAGAGATACCTTTAAATTTCATAATAAAAAAGCATTACTCATTTGAACGTCAAACAACAATTATTTATACAAATCCTAGTGTCCTTGAAAATTGCATGTGCCAAATAAACAAAAAAAAAAAGTCAAATTTCACAACAAAAAAATAGCAAAACCTATAGCAACGGTCACAATAACTTCCATTACTTTCTAGAAATTTGAAATAGGTATATTATCAATGTCAAAATTTAGACAATTTTGTGTACCAACTTAATTCTCACAAAATAGCACCCAAAACTATGAATTCAAATGGCATATGAAAGGCATGAAGTCTTAAGACGTCACCTCTCAATGAATACGCTAACCAAAGGCTCAACCAACTTGAACCAATGGTTGTTCAGCCTATCTAGATGGTATAATATGGTCTCCAAATATGGTATGACCCGGTCGTGTAGAGACATATTTTGTTGCCTCATAATAATACTATAAATACACCTAGTAAGTTGTATAAAAAAAAAAAAAAGTAAGTACTAGTCAGATTTTAATGAAAATATTAACAACAAAAAATCAACTTAAATATATTTTCATAACTTAAAAATTGGGTCATGTCATCTAATCTTAAATAAAATATCCAAATACATGGTCAAAAATCTCTTTATATTGCTTCAAATTGTATTAATCAAAAGTAATAGACAGTAAAGAGCTTAACATATAGCCATTGTTCTGAAAATTGATTCGAATTAATCGGTCAAACCACAAAGTGATAGAGAGTTCGCTTCGGATTGCACAAAAACCGTCGAATAAAAAAGCATTACATAACTAAAAAACCAACAGGAATTCGGTTGATCAAACCGAACCAAAACCCGTTCAACTTTTATTAAATCCTCAAAACAGCAAAAAAAAAAAAAAACCCTAAATCCTTATTCAGTCGATATATTAGAGCAATTCCAATGGGTGAGTCCCCAACTCACTTTTTCTGACATGATGGACCTCCAACCATTGGAGAAGAGAGAAGTTGAGTCCCTCCACATAGTTCGAGGAGAAGGAGTTCCTCCTCAGAAGAATTTATGGTGTCCAATGGTAACTTGCCATGTGACAAGTTATCTTTAAAATAAATAATTATATTAAATTATAATTAATTAAATAATTATATTAGATAATTAAATCATAATTAATTAATTAATAATTATATTATAAATATTAATTAATTATTATTTAAATAATAATATCTCTAGTTAATTAATAATTTATATTAATTATTTAAATCATAATTAATATAAATAATTATATTAAAATTATTATTGAATATTATGTATATTGTTATATTAAATTATAATTAATTAAATTTGTTTTCATAAAAAAATAAATTTAACTTTTACACATTTTAAAATAATTTTTGGTTGGGTTGTTTATTTTTATTTATAAAATATAAAAATGCTAACCACGTTACAAAACCAACTGTTGCAAAATTAGCTGTTACAAAATTAGCCGTTGAAAACTAGCCATTACTATGTTACCGTTATTATTAATAAATTAATATTTTATTATTCTATATATACTACTTACATACACTTCTATTCTCACACATTTTTTTCTACTCTTCTTCATCTTCTTTCAAGTTTATGAAATCAAAGTTCCACTGATATTATATTTTGTTCGAGAAAATAATGGATCCAAACCAACTCAACTCAACTCTTTTTTCAATTACTTACAAAACTTTTCTCAAACTCCAAATACCAAACAATCTCAAACTTCAAATTCTCAAATTCCAAATTAAAACTTCACATTACCAAATACATTTCAAAATTTAAATTCACAAAATGTTCCTAATTTCAATTTTCAAGCTCCTTATAATAATCAATTTCTTATATTCCAACCACATAATCAAAATTCGCAAACACCACATTTTTCATTTTCATCCATATTTAACCCCTCTATCAAAAATGTTATTCCAACATCCTTGTCGTTTATAACTCAATTTAGTGCATCGAGACATGACTCATCATGTGTTGGTGGCTCTTCTAACCCATCCCTTCAAACTATGATACAATCTAGCCCAAATTTGCAATATTCAGATTTTGCCAACCCTCGTGGATTAGATGCTATCAACCTCAATGATGATGACATTGAAAATCGTAGGCAAGATAGTATTCAACACTGGCATTGGAAAGAGGATGAGTTGTTGATCAGTGCATGGTTGAATGTCTCAATTGATCCTATAGTTGGTACCTACCAAAAGGGCAAAATATTTTGGAGTCGAATTCACAGCTATTGTATACAATTCAATGTCGACATGAAAAGGGGGCAATTTCATGTAAGAAAAAATGGTATAAGATCAATAAGACAGTTGCACAATTTGCTGGTTGCTACGATAAAGCTAGTCGAAACATAAGGAGTGATTCGAATGCTGATGATATAAAGGAGTTGGCCTATAAACTTTATTCCGCAAATTATGGTCAAAAATTAACTTTTGAGAGGCATTGGAATATGCTTCGTTTGGAGCAAAAATGGAGAAGCCAACTACCTACACAAAGTGGAGGCTCAAAGAGAACCAAGATTAGTACAACTGGAGCATACTCATCATCATCAAATTTAGAAACACCGTTGGTTGACGAAATCGGTGTAGACTCTCCTGTTCTCCCACAATGATCAAAGAAGAGCAAGAGAAAAGGTAAGAAAAATGCACAAATATCTGAAGATCTTAGCAAAAAGAAATCATTAGTTGTTAAAAAACTATCTCTCACGGAAGATATTAAGAATGTTAGAGAAAAGAAACTAATAGATAGGAAAAAAATAGAAGAGGAGAGGAAACATAGAGCAAAGATTATGGTAATCAAAGAAAAGGAGTTACAAATTCAAATGGCGATGAAAGAACAAGAATTACAAACTCAGAGGTATATTAAAGAAATGGAGATAAATGCAAAGGAAAGGGAAATGGAAAGGATGGCTAAGGAAAGGGAAAGAGAAATGGATATGCAAATACTTAATGCTGACACGTCTACAATGAGTGAAAAACGATGAGCTCTTCATGAGATTGCATGTAAGAAAATAATCAATAAGTAGTCTACTTAATGGTTCCTTGTATTTGTAGAGTTAAGTAGTATGTTTTATTTTTATTGCGTATTACCGTATATGATGTAGTCTATTTTATTCATTTGTGATGTAACTTTTCAAATTAATCAATATTATTGTGCCGTTATTGTTTATGAAAGTGACCGTTGCAAAACTAGCTGTTTTAAACTTAGACAAGAAAAAACTAGCCGTTAAGCAGTCGTTGCAAAACTAGCCATTGAGAAGTAGCTACTTGTTGTGGACACACTTATAAATATCAACTATCAATAATTCAGCAACTCCATTTCAAATCCAGTTTCTCGCCTCAAAAGAATACTAAAAAATACATTTAAAGATATGGCTAGAAATTTTGTTGATATTTTTAATAAGTCTTTGTATGGTAAAAGAAGACGGCAAGATAACACACAAATGGACAATTGGATCGATGAGTGTTGTAAAGCCCGGTTAATTAACGGCTAATTAACCCATAAATGAGAATTTATTCTAGAAAGCCTAAAATGATATTTTTATGGCTTAATATGATAGAGGAAATTGAGACGAGAATTTCGGTACCAATTTTATGGAAATCGGACCAAGATTGGACCGAACGGGCCAAACCGGTCCAACCGGACCCAAAGTGGGCCCTTGGCCCAACATAACTAAACCAAAACCCTAGTTTTCAGCACTCTCTCTCTTCTCACACAACACCAAACACGCTGAAAAAGAGAGGAAATGGGGGAAGAACACTCTCTCAAACCTCTATCTCTCACTTGATCTTCAAACCACCATAACTTTTGATCTAGAGCTCCGATTGCCGCTCCGTTTGCGGCCACGCGTTCACCGCGGAGAGCTCTACAAAACCCATACAACTAATCTTGAGGTAAGCCACGTGTTTCTGTTCGAAATTTCAGCCCTTATTTTCGAGTTTCATGGGTAAAATGTTGAGATTTTGGGTTCTTTGATGTTATAGGACCCAACTCTCTTGAAGGAGAAGGTTAATCTTGTCTCCTTAGACCTTGGGTGTGGTAAGATTCTCAACCCTAGTGTGATTTTGTTGTTCTATAATGTTTGGGTTTTGAGATGTTGTGTATGAGTATGATGGTTGTGGCTTAGGTTGTGTATGTGTGGGTATTGGAGCTTGATTGGTGACTTTGAAAAGCTTGGAAAGGGTTTGGTGGTGAAAAATCTGTTCTTGGAGGTGTTGAGGCCTTGAGAGCTTGTGGATAAGTGGTTTGGAAGTGCTCCGGGGGAGCTTGGGAAAATCGGCTAAGGTATGGTTTCGGTTTCCCGTATCTAATATGTAATGTGGTAGGAAATACTTAGGCTAGAGGCCCTAAGATAGGCATTGAATTGTTGATGTTGTTGAATGATTGAGATATATGATGTGGTCATATATGTGATGATGATTATTAATGCCTTAGTGGTATGATGTATGAGAAATATGCATGTTGTGATATATATACTTGATGACTGGTTATGGTTGAATTGTGGGTTGAACCATGTTGATGGTGAGTATGATGTTGATTGTGTACAATAATAATTTATTGGAATTGGTGTTGTTGAGAATTGGCATGAGGAATAGTATATGATATGTCAATGTGTTTGAGTTTGAGCCACTTGGGTGAAGTGGGGTAAAATGATGAGATAGTGATTTTGGTAATTTGTGGTAATGTGTCAATGTGTGAGTTGAGGAGGCTTGATGTTGAATTTGATATATTTTGATTGATTTCAAAGAAACGGGATGAACTTGGCATGTTTTGATTGGTTTTGAAAAGAGTTGGAAATGGCTTGTTTTGAAATTGGCACTTTGTGGTTTTGTATGAAAATATGGTTTTTGGGCACACTTTGGCGGGACATAACTTGGACTACGGATCTCCGTTTTGTACCAAATCTGTTTAGAAATGAAATTGGATCCGGGATGTCCATGCCGTTCAAAGAACGGGTGAAAGACGATTTAAAATGAGGAAGTTATGTCCGTTGGAAGATTGGGGTTTAAATCTGTGAATTCTGCAGCTTTTAACTTAGAAAATTTTTAGCAGATTGACCCCTTGCACGTGGGCGTACCTGGCGCGTACGCGCCGATCTTCCAGAAAGCGCCATCCACGCGTGCGCGTGATGTGCGCGGGCGCGCCGATTGTGCTGCACCCAATGCCCAGCCATTTTCCAGAGAGTTATGCCAGAACTGTGCCAGTGTTGTGCCTGGGGCACGAGAACACCCGCGCGTACGCGTGGTTGGCGCGTGCGCGTCGATTGGCAAATCTTTAATCCACGCGTTAGCGTGCATGACGCTTGCGCGTCGATGAGTTTTTGAGGCCATCCACGCGTGCGCGTGGAGTGCGCGTACGCGTGGCCCTGTTTTCATCCCAAAGTTGATTTTTGAGTTTTAAAAGCCAAATCTCATACTTCTAAGCCTCCGATCTCACCATTTATGTCTTAAATCATTATGACATGCCTAGCTATTAAAAAGGGGCTAGTGAATGAGGTAACTTGCGAGTGAAGCAAGGGAAAAATGAATGATCAATGAGGATCAAGATGATTATGTGAGATGCGGAGGATGGTGGTGGAAGTGCTTGTTAAGCCATGGGCCGAAAGGCTGTAATTGCTAATGAAACGGCTGGTTATGGATTTAACCATGAGCCGGAAAGGCTGTGTATAATATGAATATTGGCTGGTTCTGGACTGAACCGTGAGCCGGATGGCTGATATGGATGTTGATCCATGGATGAGAATTTATGCATGCTTATGCTGAATTATTGATAATTGAGATTTGCACTTCCACTATCAGAGGCACGAGATCCCTGGGAGGAAGCAGTGGCTAGCCACCACGTGCTCCAGGTGGAGGCTCGAGACTCTGTTGACCCTATGTCGTAAGTGTGGCCGGGCACTGTGAAAGACCCGGATGAGCTCGCCCCCGAAATATTCACCAGTGAGGGTGATGGATATGGATCATGTTTATGATCAAGTTTATAACGAGTATAACTCGAGTTGGGGATGCGCGACAGAGGGACAGTCCAATGGTTAGCTACCAGGACTTGTCGGGTTGGCTCTATAACCGACAGATGATATCATCAGCCACTAGGGACAGGCATTCATCATATGCATACTATGTGAATTGTTTGAGATTGCCTATTTGACTGCATATTACTTGCTAATTGTCTAAATGTCTTAACTGCTCCTATTTGTATATTCTTTGTCTGATATAATTGTGTTTGCTATTATATACTCCTGCTGGTGGTTGGGAGGTTTGAAGGAATTGGAAAGGGAAGTATTAGTTAGACTGAAGAATCTTTAGTCAGATACCCTTATATGGTTTAGCTTGTTTATAAGCTTTGATATTATCTGGAGGAAGTTCTAGGATTGCCTTTGGCTTTCCTCTATTATTATGTATTATATATGTGGAAGCTGTTACCGTGCTGGGGACCTCTGGTTCTCACCCATGCGGATTTTGTGGTTTTCAGATGCAGGACGCGAGGCTTCTCGTTGAGGCATGCTGGAGACTTCTGGATTAGCGAAGATCCTTTGTTCTTGGGACTCTGTTTTGGTTTATATATCTTGTTTAGATACTTTTATCTCCATTAAATAATACAAACTGTGATGACTCCTTCTAGAGGGGATTTTGGAGAATAGGTTGTATGTATTTGTGTCCCTTTGGGTTTCCTTTGGGGTTTCCTTATTTTATTATATGTATATATTATTATGCTCGGACCGGTTATCTTCGCAGCCGGATTTTGAGTCTTGATATTCCCGTTTTTGACACTCTTTATATATATGATCTTGCGTTAGCTTATCCTTTTCTCGTTACGTTATCGATCGGAGTGTTGCGCGTTCGAGTTACGGTTTTTGTTTACCCCTTTTTCTACAAAGGCTCCTAGTTATAATCAATTATTCATACTACTATACGTACTAAATTTTTGTTTTAGAGGTCGTAATACCTTGCCATCTCTGTCTTATGACTTAAGCATAAGACTCTGTATGGTAGGGTGTTACATTATGGTATCAGAGCAGTTCGTTCCTATAGAGCCTGAGGGATGGACTGACTATGCTTCTGTGCATTCTCTGTGTGTGTGTTATGTGCTATTAGTATATCTGCTTGATATAATTGGCATAAACGTTCATGAGCATGCATTTGGGACTTTGAAGCACTAGACTTCCGATATTGAGACTGATCAACTTAATATCGATTGTTGGGTGTGTATAGGAACCAGATGGCGCCTCGTGGACGCGGTAGAGGTAGTGTGAGAGGTCGTACGAATGCTCGTGCACCGGAGAATAACCCTAATGACCCGGTGAACTTTATGGCTGCGTTGGAGAACATGGCTGCTGCTATGCAAGCCACTGCTGAGGCTCTTGGTCAACAGATGAACAACCATGGTAATGATGGAGGTGGAGTTCAGGGTCCGATGACCTTGGCAAACTTTTTGAAGGTTAATCCGCCTAAGTTCAAGGGAACTACTGGCCCGACTGAGGCTGATACATGGTTTCAGGCTATAGAGCGAGCATTACAAGCACAAGTGGTACCTGAAGGACAGCGTGTCGAGTTTGCCACTTATATGCTCACCGGTGAAGCGTCGCATTGGTGGCAAGGCATCCGACGTCTTCTGCAGCAGGGTGATGACTATATCACCTAGAATGTCTTTCAAGAAGAGTTCTATAAGAAGTACTTTCCGACTTCTGCTAGGACGGCTAAGGAACTTGAATTGTTACAGCTGAAGCAGGGTACTATGTCCATATCAGAGTATACTGACATGTTTGAGGAGCTGTTCAGGTTCTCTCGTATGTGCCAAGGGACTCCGGTGGAATATGAGGAATGGAAGTGTGTTAAGTATGAAGGAGGACTCCGTAGTGATATCTTCAGTTCAGTAGGACCAATGGAGATTAGGACTTTCTCCGAATTAGTGAACAAGTGTAGGGTTGCTGAGGAGTGTGTGAAAAGGGCAACCGCTGAGAAAGGGAGTCACAAAGGTTCATTTCCACAGAACCGAGGGAAGGGCTTTGCACCTAGAGGTCTGTCTTTCAAGAGGGGAAGCTCTTTCAGGAGGCCCAACAACAACAACAATTTCCAAGGGAAGAAGTTTGGGAAGCAACCTCAGAATGAACAAGCTTGTACTAGGTGTGGGAGTCACCATCCGGGAGTACCATGCAATGCCGGATGGGGTTTGTGCTACAATTGTGGAAAGGCGGGGCATAAAGCCGCAAGTTGTCCAGAGAAGCAAAAGCAAGGTGCTGGGAAAGCACAACAGACTGGTCGGGTGTTCACCACCTCAGCTGTGGGTGCAGAGGGATCCGAGACACTCATTCGAGGTAACTGTGAAATGGCTGGTCAAACTTTAAATGCTTTATTTGATTCGGGAGCATCGCATTCATTCGTTGCATTTGAGAAAGCCCATGAGTTAGGGTTGAAGATCGTAACCTTAGGTTATGACTTAAAAGTGTATAATGCTACCCATGAAGCCATGGTAACTAGACTAGGATGCCCGAAAGTTTCGTTTAGGTTCAAGCAGCGTGATTTTGTCCATAATCTAATCTGCTTACCGATGATCGGTCTTGATCTTATCTTGGGATTGGACTGGTTATCCGAAAACCATGTCCTGCTTGATTGTTCTACCAAGTCGGTGTACTTTATGCCGGAGGATACAGAAGGGCCGGTTGTGGTGAATAATTATTACTTGAATTCAATGATGGTGAACTGTTCTGGAACCGAATGTCAGGGTATCCTGTTGTTAACCGCGGGTGTTTCGGGTGATGATCAAAGGTTGGATCAGATTCCGGTAGTGTGTGAGTTTCCGGAAGTGTTTCCCGATGATATTGAGGAATTTCCACCTAACCGAGAGGTCGAGTTTGCTATTGAATTGGTGCCTGGGGCGGGACCAATCTCAAGTGCTCCTTATAGGATGTCACCGTTAGAGATGGCCGAGCTAAAGTCTCAGTTAGAGGAATTGTTGGGTAAGAACTTTATCCGACCAAGTGTTTCCCCGTGGGGAGCTCCAGTGTTACTGGTAAAGAAGAAAGATGGAAGTATGCGACTCTGTGTGGATTACAGGCAGCTGAACAAGGTCACCATAAAGAATAAGTACCCATTGCCGAGGATTGATGATCTCATGGATCAGTTACAAGGAGCTGGGGTTTTCTCTAAGATTGATTTGCGATCCGGTTATCACCAGATAAGGGTGAGGGGTGAGGATATCCCTAAGACCGCTTTCAGGACTCGTTATGGTCATTACGAGTACACTGTAATGTCCTTTGGGTTGACGAACGCTCCTGCAGTATTCATGGATTACATGAATAGAGTGTTCCGTCCGTTTCTGGATAAATTCGTGGTTGTCTTCATTGACGATATACTAATTTACTCCAAGACTGAAGAAGAGCATGCGGAACACTTGCGGACCGTGTTGCAGATTTTAAAGGAGAAGAAACTCTATGCGAAACTGTCTAAGTGTGAGTTCTGGAAGAGTGAGGTGAAGTTTTTGGGTCACGTGGTGAGTAAGAAGGGAATAGCCGTAGATCCAACCAAGGTAGAAGCTGTGATGGATTGGAAGCAACCAACCACAGTAACTGAGATAAGGAGTTTTCTGGGTTTAGCTAGCTATTACCGAAGGTTCATTAAAGGCTTTTCGCAATTAGCTTTGCCGTTGACAAAGTTAACTCGCAAAGACACTCCGTTTGTTTGGACTCCTGAGTGCGAGGAGAGCTTTCAGACATTGAAGAAAAAGTTGACCACTGCACCTGTGTTAGTGTTACCTGAGCCGAATGAGCCATTTGAGGTGTATTGTGACGCCTCATTGAAGGGTCTAGGGTGCGTGCTGATGCAGCACCATAATGTGGTGGCGTATGCCTCACGACAGTTGAGACCTCATGAAGTTAGTTACCCTACGCACGATTTGGAACTCGCTGCGGTTGTGTTTGCCTTGAAGGTGTGGAGGCATTATCTCTATGGGGTTAAGTTCCAAGTTTTCTCTGATCATAAGAGCTTGAAGTATCTCTTTGATCAGAAAGAGCTTAATATGAGGCAGAGAAGGTGGATGGAATTGTTGAAGGACTACGACTTTGAGTTAAATTACCATCCTGGAAAGGTGAATATAGTGGCGGATGCGTTAAGTCGAAAGTCGTTATATGCGTCTTGGATGATGCTTCAAGAGGAGAAGTTGCTCAAGGGATTCGAGAGTCTAAAAATTGGTGCTCGAGAAGTATCTGGAACCTTGTGTTTGAGCCGATTAGAAATCTCGAGTGACTTTAAGTCCGAACTCCTAAAGGCTCATGAAAATGATGAAGCGTTATGGAAGGTGTTACCGGCTATCGAGCAAGGAAAACAGTGGAGAGTGTCGGAAGAAAAAGATGGGTTATGGAGATTCAAGGGTAGGATCATTGTGCCGGATGTTGGCACTTTGAGGCAAGATATCTTAAAGGAGGCACACAAAAGCGGATTCTCCATTCACCCGGGAAGTACTAAGATGTACCATGATTTAAAGGCGATGTTTTGGTGGCCGGGTATGAAGAATGATGTGGCGGAATATGTTTCAAAGTGCTTAACTTGTCAAAAGGTAAAGATTGAACATCAAAGACCTTCCGGGATGTTGCAACCCTTAGAGGTTCCGCAATGGAAGTGGGAAAGTATTGCAATGGACTTTGTGTCGGGATTGCCAAGGACTAGGACTGGTTTTGATGCTATCTGGGTGATCGTGGACCGACTGACGAAGTCAGCTCACTTTTTACCCGTTCGGATGACTTACACCCTTGAGGAGCTAGCTCGGTTATACATAAAGGAGATTGTGAGACTCCATGGTGTACCTGCTACTATAATCTCTGATAGAGATCCTCGTTTCACTTCGAGGTTCTGGGGTGCATTTCAGAAAGCTTTTGGAACTCGATTAAGCTTGAGTACCGCGTACCATCCCCAAACAGATGGTCAATCCGAGAGGACGATCCAAACACTAGAGGATATGTTGAGAGCTTGTGTTTTGGACCAACCGGCGAGTTGGGATCGGTATATGCCGTTAGTAGAGTTTGCATACAATAATAGTTACCATGCGAGCATCGGAATGGCTCCGTATGAGGCTTTGTATGGGAGAAAATGTCAATCTCCACTATGTTGGTATGAAGCTGGAGAGAAAGGCTTGTTGGGGCCGGAAATGATAGCTGAGACCACTGAACAAGTCAAGAAGATCCGAGATAGGATGCTTATGGCGCAGAGTCGTCAAAAGAGTTACGCCGATCAAAGGCGGAAGCCCTTAGAATTTGAGGCAGGAGATCATGTTTTCCTGAAAGTTACTCCAACTACAGGAGTAGGTAGGGCGATTAAGGCAAAGAAGTTGAATCCTCGATACATTGGTCCATTTCAGGTCCTGGAGAGGGTTGGACCGGTGGCGTATCGGATGGCTCTACCACCTTATCTCTCGAACCTGCACGACGTGTTTCACGTGTCGCAGCTTCGGAAGTACACTCCTGATGCTAGCCATGTGTTAGAACCTGAGTCGGTTCAGTTAAGGGAAGATTTGACGCTTCCAGTGGCTCCGGTCAGAATTGATGATACTAGTATTAAACGGTTGCGTGGAAAAGATGTTTCATTAGTCAAAGTGGCATGGAGTCAAGGTGGTGTTGAGGAACACACTTGGGAACTTGAGTCGGAGATGCGAGCGGATTATCCGCATTTATTCTCAGGTAATTGCATTTGAATTTTGTGGGCAAAATTCCCAATTAGGTGGGTAGAATGTAAAGCCCGGTTAATTAACGGCTAATTAACCCATAAATGAGAATTTATTCTAGAAAGCCTAAAATGATATTTTTATGGCTTAATATGATAGAGGAAATTGAGACGAGAATTTCGGTACCAATTTTATGGAAATCGGACCAAGATTGGACCGAACGGGCCAAACCGGTCCAACCGGACCCAAAGTGGGCCCTTGGCCCAACATAACTAAACCAAAACCCTAGTTTTCAGCACTCTCTCTCTCCTCACACAACACCAAACACGCTGAAAAAGAGAGGAAATGGGGGAAGAACACTCTCTCAAACCTCTATCTCTCACTTGATCTTCAAACCACCATAACTTTTGATCTAGAGCTCCGATTGCCGCTCCGTTTGCGGCCACGCGTTCACCGCGGAGAGCTCTACAAAACCCATACAACTAATCTTGAGGTAAGCCACGTGTTTCTGTTCGAAATTCCAGCCCTTATTTTCGAGTTTCATGGGTAAAATGTTGAGATTTTGGGTTCTTTGATGTTATAGGACCCAACTCTCTTGAAGGAGAAGGTTAATCTTGTCTCCTTGGACCTTGGGTGTGGTAAGATTCTCAACCCTAGTGTGATTTTGTTGTTCTATGATGTTTGGGTTTTGAGATGTTGTGTATGAGTATGATGGTTGTGGCTTAGGTTGTGTATGTGTGGGTATTGGAGCTTGATTGGTGACTTTGAAAAGCTTGGAAAGGGTTTGGTGGTGAAAAATCTGTTCTTGGAGGTGTTGAGGCCTTGAGAGCTTGTGGATAAGTGGTTTGGAAGTGCTCCGGGGGAGCTTGGGAAAATCGGCTAAGGTATGGTTTCGGTTTCCCGTATCTAATATGTAATGTGGTAGGAAATACTTAGGCTAGAGGCCCTAAGATAGGCATTGAATTGTTGATGTTGTTGAATGATTGAGATATATGATGTGGTCATATATGTGATGATGATTATTAATGCCTTAGTGGTATGATGTATGAGAAATATGCATGTTGTGATATATATACTTGATGACTGGTTATGGTTGAATTGTGGGTTGAACCATGTTGATGGTGAGTATGATGTTGATTGTGTACAATAATAATTTATTGGAATTGGTGTTGTTGAGAATTGGCATGAGGAATAGTATATGATATGTCAATGTGTTTGAGTTTGAGCCACTTGGGTGAAGTGGGGTAAAATGATGAGATAGTGATTTTGGTAATTTGTGGTAATGTGTCAATGTGTGAGTTGAGGAGGCTTGATGTTGAATTTGATATATTTTGATTGATTTCAAAGAAACGGGATGAACTTGGCATGTTTTGATTGGTTTTGAAAAGAGTTGGAAATGGCTTGTTTTGAAATTGGCACTTTGTGGTTTTGTATGAAAATATGGTTTTTGGGCACACTTTGGCGGGACATAACTTGGACTACAGATCTCCGTTTTGTACCAAATCTGTTTAGAAATGAAATTGGATCCAGGATGTCCATGCCGTTCAAAGAACGGGTGAAAGACGATTTAAAATGAGGAAGTTATGTCCGTTGGAAGATTGGGGTTTAAATCTGTGAATTCTGCAGCTTTTAACTTAGAAAATTTTTAGCAGATTGACCCCTTGCGCGTGGGCGTACCTGGCGCGTACGCGCCGATCTTCCAGAAAGCGCCATCCACGCGTGCGCGTGATGTGCGCGGGCGCGCCGATTGTGCTGCACCCAATGCCCAGCCATTTTCCAGAGAGTTATGCCAGAACTGTGCCAGTGTTGTGCCTGGGGCACGAGAACACCCGCGCGTACGCGTGGTTGGCGCGTGCGCGTCGATTGGCAAATCTTTAATCCACGCGTTAGCGTGCATGACGCTTGCGCGTCGATGAGTTTTTGAGGCCATCCACGCGTGCGCGTGGAGTGCGCGTACGCGTGGCCCTGTTTTCATCCCAAAGTTGATTTTTGAGTTTTAAAAGCCAAATCTCATACTTCTAAGCCTCCGATCTCACCATTTATGTCTTAAATCATTATGACATGCCTAGCTATTAAAAAGGGGCTAGTGAATGAGGTAACTTGCGAGTGAAGCAAGGGAAAAATGAATGATCAATGAGGACCAAGATGATTATGTGAGATGCGGAGGATGGTGGTGGAAGTGCTTGTTAAGCCATGGGCCGAAAGGCTGTAATTGCTAATGAAACGGCTGGTTATGGATTTAACCATGAGCCGGAAAGGCTGTGTATAATATGAATATTGGCTGGTTCTGGACTGAACCGTGAGCCGGATGGCTGATATGGATGTTGATCCATGGATGAGAATTTATGCATGCTTATGCTGAATTATTGATAATTGAGATTTGCACTTCCACTATCAGAGGCACGAGATCCCTGGGAGGAAGCAGTGGCTAGCCACCACGTGCTCCAGGTGGAGGCTCGAGACTCTGTTGACCCTATGTCGTAAGTGTGGCCGGGCACTGTGAAAGACCCGGATGAGCTCGCCCCCAAAATATTCACCAGTGAGGGTGATGGATATGGATCATGTTTATGATCAAGTTTATAACGAGTATAACTCGAGTTGGGGATGCGCGACAGAGGGACAGTCCAATGGTTAGCTACCAGGACTTGTCGGGTTGGCTCTATAACCGACAGATGATATCATCAGCCACTAGGGACAGGCATTCATCATATGCATACTATGTGAATTGTTTGAGATTGCCTATTTGACTGCATATTACTTGCTAATTGTCTAAATGTCTTAACTGCTCCTATTTGTATATTCTTTGTCTGATATAATTGTGTTTGCTATTATATACTCCTGCTGGTGGTTGGGAGGTTTGAAGGAATTGGAAAGGGAAGTATTAGTTAGACTGAAGAATCTTTAGTCAGATACTCTTATATGGTTTAGCTTGTTTATAAGCTTTGATATTATCTGGAGGAAGTTCTAGGATTGCCTTTGGCTTTCCTCTATTATTATGTATTATATATGTGGAAGCTGTTACCGTGCTGGGGACCTCTGGTTCTCACCCATGCGGATTTTGTGGTTTTCAGATGCAGGACGCGAGGCTTCTCGTTGAGGCATGCTGGAGACTTCTGGATTAGCGAAGATCCTTTGTTCTTGGGACTCTGTTTTGGTTTATATATCTTGTTTAGATACTTTTATCTCCATTAAATAATACAAACTGTGATGACTCCTTCTAGAGGGGATTTTGGAGAATAGGTTGTATGTATTTGTGTCCCTTTGGGTTTCCTTTGGGGTTTCCTTATTTTATTATATGTATATATTATTATGCTCGGACCGGTTATCTTCGCAGCCGGATTTTGAGTCTTGATATTCCCGTTTTTGACACTCTTTATATATATGATCTTGCGTTAGCTTATCCTTTTCTCGTTACGTTATCGATCGGAGTGTTGCGCGTTCGAGTTACGGTTTTTGTTTACCCCTTTTTCTACAAAGGCTCCTAGTTATAATCAATTATTCATACTACTATACGTACTAAATTTTTGTTTTAGAGGTCGTAATACCTTGCCATCTCTGTCTTATGACTTAAGCATAAGACTCTGTATGGTAGGGTGTTACAAGTGTTTATTCGATGATTCAGAAGAAGAAGATATCGATAAAAGCTCTATCCCAACTCCTTGTAGATGGATCAACAGAGATTGAGAAGCAGGACATGATCGCATTTTCCAAGATTACTTTGCAGATGAGCTGGTGCATAATGCTGACATTTTTCGACGGAAATTTCGAATAAGAAGACATGTGTTCCTTCAGATAGTAGACGCTCTCTCAAATAATGTTTATCTGTATTTCCAACAGAGGGTCGATGCAATTAGGAGAAGAGGCTTGTCACTACTCCAAAATGCATTGCTGCAATATGGATGTTAGATATGGTGTTGCAGTTGATGCTATTGATGATTATGTGTGCATAGGCGAGAGCACTACAATTGAATGCTTGAAAAAATTTGTTGAAGGTGTCATTTTAGTGTTCGAGGATAAATACTCGCAAAAACCAAATTCAAATGATGTACGATGCTTGCTACAAATGGCAGAGGGTCGTGGATTTCCTGGCATGTTGGGTAGCATTGACTGTGTGCATTGGCAATGAAAAAATTGTCCAAAGGTGTGGAAAGGCATGTACACGAGTGGTTATTGTGGGGTTGCAACCATAGTACTTGAGTTTGTAGCATCTTCAGACTTCTAGATATGGCATGCGTTCTTTAGAGTTTCTGGTTCAAATAACGATATCAACGTGTTAGATTGTTCACCAATATTCGATGATATTCTAAATGACCATGCTCTAGAGGTAAATTATGCTATTAATCATAATAATTATACATGGGATACTATTTAGCAGATTGTATTTATCCTGAATGGGCCACATTTGTCAAATCAATCTCAAAGCTATAAGGGGAAAAACGCAAGTTATTTGCACAATATCAAAAAGGGCAAAGAAAATATGTGGAACGAACATTCGGAGTGTTGCAAGAACGCTTTGCAATTATACGTGGTCTAGTGCGCTTTTGGAAAAAGAAGAAGCTTGCAAACATAATGAGAGCTTGTATTATATTGCATAATATGATTATTGAGAATGAAAGAGGCACTTATGCAGAATAATTTTGCTCAAAACTTAAAGTATGACGATGTCAAAAACGGCTTATCACAACCTCAGCTGGGAGAGGAAGATTTTGCACCATACCATCAATTTCTCCAAAGAATGTCCCAACTTCGAAATAGGCAGCAGTATAGACAGTTGAAAGAGGACTTGATTAAACACATATGGCAATTTCACAATGATTGTTGTCAATTATAGAGCTTAACTATGTTTTTCTTTATATTAATTAATTTTATAAATTAGTGTAATCTCGAATTATATATTGTGTATTATTGTTATATATAAATTTTTTAATAGTGAATTATTTTTTAATTCATAAATTTAAATAATATTATTGTAAAAAAAATAGTAACTAATATAATCTTAATTATTTTAATTAATTAATTAAGTGGAATCACAATAGAGACTAAAGTTAGTTTCTCCTAATAGAGAAGAGAGAGATTCTTTGAATTCTTATTTACTATTTATGATGCAAAAACTGATGTAAAATTATTTTTTATGACAGATGAGTCATAAATAAGGATTGTGATGAATTTTCTACTGGAGATGGTATTAGGTTATCTTCTTCTCAGAAATCAGAATCTTAGTGTTGCGTTCAGAATCTTAGTGTTAACTATGATTCTTTGCCGTGCTTGCTATCATCCAGATATGTTTTTCTTGCAATCGTCAACAATTTCATCTTTCTCAATGTGGGTAAAAGCATAGAGAATAAATAAAAATAAAAAAATAGAAAGGTAAAACGGAAAAGATGGGAATATTTGTTGTTCAAAGTTCAAAAGAAAATGGATGTTTTAATATTTAATTGTTTAAAAGGGAAAAATGGGGTAATGAGATGAGAGATATTTTGAAGAGTGAGATATTTTAAAATGGAGTATGAGCACAACCACACGAATTTTTAATTTTTGAGTACAAGAGAGGTTTTGAAATTTAAAGTGTCATATAAGAGAAAAGTCAAATAACTTAAGAAAAGAGAAAAAAAGTGTGGAGTGGTTTGAGAAACTACGAGAGAAGAAAATTATGAGAGTGTCTCATACAAATTGTGGGTTCTGGGCCAAAAATTTAAGACCAACAAAGTTTTAATTTTTTTTTTAACAGAAAATTTATATTTAAACAATTAAACTTGTACATTTTCTTTGTTTTCTTATTTATATAAGATTTGTATTATCTTATGATAAAATATATGATAAAATATTAAGACTTGTATTTTTAATATATATTTAGCTTTTTATTAGTTAGATTTATCTTTACGATATTAATACAAAATAATATAATACATTTTTTATTAAAAATTATATAATATAACATCTAATATAACGTAAATATATTCTATAAAAGATATGAGACACACTTATAAATATTATTTTTTTTAAAAAATCATTTTGATTATATTTGTTATTATTGAGTTAGAATTGATTTTGATATATATTAATATGATGACAAATATTATATTGAGTTAATAGTCTAAGTGTGGTTTAATGTGTGTGTTAGTAATGTAGACCCAAAACTAAGATCTACACAAGTCCAACAATACATAGTTTTAGCAAACAATTCACAATGCTTAAATCAAAATTTCAGTCCAATGCATAGGATGAGAAAAATCAGACTCATTAAGCCAAGAGAGAAGGTTATGCAATTGCCAAACAATGATACCAGGAAAAAAAAAAAGCAAAACAGGACATTTGTCAACATCATGGAGAACAAGAGATAACAAGGACATAAGGACAGCAGTGGTTGGTAGAGTAAAACAAAATGCAAGAACAACAGAAGTTGGTGGAGTAAATAAAAAATGCTGTACAAGGACAACAAATATAGTGGAGCAAAATGAAAAAGCATTGTAGGCCAAGAAAGGCTGCTGCAAATGGGTAAAATCGGCAAGAAAAATGAAGAGGCAGTGAAGCAATTTGAAGAGTAAGTTTCACACTATATAGCTGGACCTATAACAACATTTGAAGGAAAAGAAAATAGAGTGACACTTGAGTATCATCTCATACACATGAGTCTGAAATATTTTTCTTCATCTTTGAGCTACATTTAAGATTTTATTGTTATAGTTTTCTTATGTCTATCTTTTTGTAAATGTGAAAAAGACAAATCATGGTGAGATAAAAAATAAAAAAAAAAAGCTGTGGGTAGAAAAAGACAAAAGAGATAGATTGAAAAAGTAAAATTGATTTTCCTGTGTATTTGGTTTAATTGAACCAGGATTAGTTTTTCTTATCAAGTTGGGATAGTACTTGGTGGTCATTAAACTAGTTGGGTTCTCCTTTGCCAAGTTGGGATAGCACTTGGTGATTGTTGAACTAGGTTGGATTCTCCTTTGTCAAGTTGGGATAGCACTTGGTGGTTACTAGACTTGGGTTAGAAGTTTAGTGGTTGATACTAGATGAATTAGGTTGTAATTCATTAGTATTGGTGCATGTAATCAGTTTGATTATAGTTGAAGGTCAACCATGGTTGTAGTGGAGACTCGATGTAGATTTTATTGCACATGAAAACTGAACTAAAATATATGCTTGTGTGATTCTCTCCTTCTCTACTCTGTGCTGTTATGGTTTTAGATACAAAATGCAAACATCTCTTACAACTTCATCTTTCATGAAAAAGCTTAAAGAACTTAGTTTTTTGAAACTAACTTGATTCAACCTCCTTCTCAATTTCTAGCATTACCATCAATTGGTACCAAGAGCTCGGTCTCAAGGAATTAAGCTTCACAAGTTAGAGAAAAGATTCATGGCCAACAATATGGGTAGAAATATTATAGCTTATACACTCACTGAAGGTCAGGCCAATAATAGACCTTCCTACTTTAGTGGCAATAACTAGGCATACTAGAAAGAGAGAATGAGAATTTTTGTGAAGTCAATCGACAACAACTTTTGGAAGATTATTGTTAATGGACCTGATCTTCTAACAAAGCAAAATGATGATGAAGAAGTGGTGTCAAAGGAAGACAACGAGTGGCAGAGGATGAGAAGAAGAAGGTTGAACTCAATTCCAAGGCAATCAACTTAATAACTATACTATTAGTCTTGAAGAGTTCAGAAAAATTTCAAGGCACAAAACTGCCAAAGAAATCTGGGACAAGCTGCAACTCACCCATGAAGGAACAAAACGAGTAAGAGAGACAAGAATAGACATGTTGATGAAAGGGGATGAAATATTCTTCATGAAGGAGGATGAAAACATTGATCAGATGTTCGAGAGGTCCTCAATAATCATCAACAATCTGGACGCTATGGGGAAGAGCTATTCTGAAGAAACTCTAGTGAGAAAGATTTTTAAGGAGTCTCAATAAGAAATGAAAAGTAAAAGGTATAGCCATTTCTGAGAGGAATGATTTGATAAAAATCACCTATGATGAGCTAAGAGGCAAGCTATTGGCCTATGAAGCTACCCACATATCTCAAGACAGAGATGACAAAAAAAAAATAGCATTGAAGTGAAGAATGATGATCAAACAAGAGGAGTTTGATGACAACATATCAGATGATTCAATGGTGTTCTTTGCAAGAAAATTGAGGAGATTAATGAGATACAAAAGCAAAAACAAAGGAGCTACTTCATCCAAAGATTTCAAAAAGGATCAATCCAAGTTTACTTGTCACCATTGTAAGGAGCTTGGTCACTTTAAATCTAAATGTCCTCAAATGAAGAAAAGTGAAAAATCAAGGAAGGATAAAAAGAAGGTGATGATGGCAACTTAGGAAGATTTAGAGAATGATTCTAATTATGAAGATGAAGAAGATTCAGATCATGAAATTCAAATGTGTTTAATGAATGATCACAAAGATATGAATAAGGTAGATTTTTATGATTTATCCATTGATGAATTGCACACTATTATTGATGATTTAACTGTGAATTCAAAGAAACTGTTTAATAAATATGCTAAATGTAAAAAAGAAAATGAGGCATTGAGAACAGTGTAACACCCTACCACATGGAGCTTTACACCTAGGATGTAAAACAGAGGTGGCGAGGCGCTACGACTTCTAAAAATAAAAACTTATATATAATATAGTTGAAGAAGATTTATTCTAGAAGCCTTCAAAGAAAAGTTTAAAAGCGAAAATGGTAAAACGAAAAGCGCAACTCTCATGACACATAAACGTTAAACGAAAAAGATAGGAGAAGCTAACATAGATATAACCGAAATAGAGTTCTAAGGTACAAATATCAAAGCTCAAGACTCGGCTCGCGAAGGTAAACCGGCCTGAGCACATAATATACATATATATAAGAGAACCCAAAAATAAGCCCAAAATACAGAGTTACAGAACCTATTTCTCCAAAATAGCCTTTAAGAGGAAGTTAATACATCAAATACATAAGTAGTAGAGATAAAAGTATCTACATATATACATATATATAAAATAAAGCCCCAAAGACAAGGATCTCCGCTATCAGAAGCTTCCAGCATGCCTCAGCGAAGTGCCGCCTGACCTGCATATGAAAATCACAAATATTCGTATGGAATGAGAACTGGGGGTTCTCAGTATGGTAAAAGTACCACGTACATAAGATATAAGACCTTGGGAATGCCAAAGGCAATCCTAGAACACCGACACTCAGATTATAAAACTTAAGAACTAAATCAGAAACCATAAATAAGGGTGGTTTTCTAAGGTTCTAACTTAACCAAATCCAAACTAAAACCGTCAATCTCTCCACCTTTCCTCCGTTTCTCCAACTCCGATGAAATTGCATAGACAGACAAGCAGACAATATCAAACACAGGTAGAATACAAGTAATACAGATAGCAAATATAACAAATAGCTTATTATAATCACTTAGGCAATCCCAATTAATGCACAAGCAAGCAATTCAAACAATATGCATATGATGCATGCCTGTCCTATGGCTGATGAGTCTCATCTGTCGGTTATCAAGCCAACCCGACAAGTCCGGCTGCTAAACCATGGACTGTCCCCCGACGCGCATCTCCAAGAGACTATGCATAGCTTTTTATCATTTAATTATAATTGCTCAATGGGAGTTAAGCTTCCCGGGAATTTATAAGTGCCCAGTCACCTCTTACATCGTAGGGTCAATAGAGTTTCGAGTTTTAACCTGGAACATGTGGTGGCAAGTCACGGTACTTTACCCAGGGAAACTCGTATCTTAGATAATCATTTCATATTTATTCATAAACATTACATAATCATCCATTATGGTCGTAACATCAATTATACATCATATAATTGCATTTTTACACATAACTCATCATAACCCGAAGCAAGTGGGGCGAAACCACAACCCTTCCGTCTACCCGGTGAGCCTCTATACTAACCAACCTGGAGCAAGTGGGGCGAAACCACAACCCTTGCGTCTACCCAGGAGGTACATTCTCATATGCCCAGGAAGAACAAAGGAAGGGATCCTAACCTCCCACTATCTCGCTGGCGGCGATTTTACAATACCAAGAAGAATAAGGAAGGGGATCCTCACCTTCCACCATCTCCTGGGGTCACACTTCAAGAAAGAGTACTCAGATGTAACATTTATTCCTTTCTTTAGCCAGATTCATAATTTAAGTAGTATATATATAGATATATACATATACATATGCACCCTACCTCCTCATACTTAAATCATCACTTCTTAAACTTTCTTCATCTCCATGTTACCACCTATTCCTAGCTTCATCTCATTACTAGGCATACTACTAAGATATAGGGTTAAAAGAATGAAAATAGAGGTTTAGAGGTTTGAAATTAAGCTTTAAAACACAAAATTTAGGTTTGCTAAAACAAGGGCAACGTGTACGCGTAAGCCACGCGTACACGTGGGTGTGCGTTTGGCCCATTATGCATACGCATTGCCTGGTATGCATACGCATGTATGCTGGACAGAATCAACCGTCCGCGTATGAAGCCTCATGCTTGCATACGCAAATGTCTCTTTTGGCCCATGATGCGTACGCATACACATGTCCGCGTATGCATATATGCCAGACAGAGACTACCCTTCGCGTATGGAGGGGTTCGTGTACACATACAATGCAGATCAGTAAAAAAAGACTAAGTCTACAGAATTTCAACTTTACATACTGAACTTCCGACGTGCATAACTTTCTCGTTTAAAATATTTTTCATCCGTTCTTTGAACGGCGTAAACTTCACGGACCCATTTTTTTATATAAAACAAGTTTGAAACAATTTGGGGGTCCGGAAGTCAATTTATGGCTCACCAAAATTTGGCCAAAAATCAATTTTACACAAAAATTTCTCAACCTCTATTTTCATTAACAATCAACTCAAACCTCAACATTCCATATATATATAATTCAGCACAATTTAGCACCACAATATACCAATCACATTAACACAATATCACACCCTTCTATCACCCACCATTCTTTATTTTTCACAAAACTATCATACATAGACTTCACAATTATACCAACAACCATCAACATTCCATCATATATACATATTCATTATTGCCAACTTAACATTCATCATCAAACCATCACTCATCATTTCTAATTCCATCATAATCAGTAAACACCAACAAATTCTAAATCCATATCAACAAATCTTATCAAAGATGCTAAACATTTAACATACTCACGTATTCATTCTTATCCTATGGTCATATAGCCTAAATTTTCACAAAACCTTACATATTAAATACGAGAAACCAAAATCATACCTTGGCCGATTTCTACGTATAACCCGAGACACCACCAAAAGGCACCAAAAACAGCCCCAAGGATCTAAAATATCCAAAGCAATGACACCCAAACTCCACCAAGTCTCCAATGTTCACAATCAAGCTCCAATCCACATATATACACACCTAATTCACATTACCATATATATATATATCCAAAACTTAATACCCAACACACAAAATCAAGGAATTAACTAGGGTTCTAGGATTCTCACCTTACTCAAGCACCAATGAAGCAAGATTAAGTGTTTTCTCCAAGCTAATTCGAATCTAAACACCGAAATTAAACAATTTTTAACATCTTTGCTCATGAATTTTGAAACTGAAAATGAGAAAATTAAGGAAGAAAACGTGACTTCCTTACCTTACAATGTTCTGAGCTTTGTAGAGCTCGACACTGCGGTTGCGTGGCCACAAATGGTACGGCGATCAGAGCTCGGAGCGAGAAGTTGTGTGGAATTAAAGATTGAGTGAGGGTTTGCAAGTTTGAGCATTCTTCCCCTTTTTTCTGAAGTGTTTCAGCGTTTATGCATGAAAAAGGGAGAGAGAATGAGCTGAAGCCCATAATTTAAGTGAGTGGGTTGGGCCCATGAGCCCGGTTTGGGCCGGTCCGAATGGTTTGACCCGTTTGGTCCAATCTTAGGCCAAAATCTTTAAAATTAGTGTAAAAATTCTTATTTTATTTAGCTCTATCTCATTAAACTATAAAAATTCATATTTTTAATTTCTTTTATAAAAATTAATTTATTGATTAATTATTCGCTAATCTTATGGGGTTTACAAACAGAAAATAGATTTTTGTTAGAAAAATTGAAGTCTACCGAAGCTTATAATGATAACTCTTTGAAAGAAGAAAATAAAGCTTTAAAAACTGAGTTAAACAAATTCAAACTCAAGTATTCGGTCTCAGCCTCAATTGATCTAATTGTTGAAAATGAGAGATTGCATGAGAAAATTAAGAGTCTTAATGAAGATCTAGCAAAATTTGTTCAAGGCTCAAAAAATCTTGACAAATTAATTTCTTGTCAAAGATCAAGTTTTGAAAAATTTGGATCTGGATTCAAAGAGGAAAGCAAACCTGTTTTTAAACAAAAATCTGAAAAATCTGAAACTTCCTCTTCCAAGAATGTTAAACAAAAATTTTTTAGCAAGTCTCAAAATTCAGCAAATTGAAACTAGTGCTATAAATGTAATAGAGATGGTCATGTTCCTCAACAATGCTTCATTTTTCT
Source organism: Arachis hypogaea (assembly GCF_003086295.3). Classification (NCBI taxonomy): domain Eukaryota; kingdom Viridiplantae; phylum Streptophyta; class Magnoliopsida; order Fabales; family Fabaceae; genus Arachis; species Arachis hypogaea. The sequence continues at coordinate 18,741,122 of NC_092055.1, read as the reverse complement.
AAAATCTTTTGGTGATAACAAGTTATATAAAATTTTTCATGATTATAATGCTCTTAGACAACTAAGAAGATTTCACATAAGAGGATCCAAATGAATTTGGATACCTAAGGTTAGTTGAAGAATATACTAGTTTTCCTTGCATCCAAAAGGAAGAAAGACTTGTGGTATCTTGATATCAGATGTTCATGACATATGACTGAAAAATCTACCTTTTTCATTAAACTAAACAAGTATGATGGAGGATTTGTGTTTCAATGATAATGGTAAAGGTAAAATAATTGCCATTGTTAAAGTTGGCAAAGATTTTTTTAACTTGCATATATAATATTTTCTTAGTAGATAGGTTAAAGTATAATCTCCTAAGCATAAGTCAATTGTGTGATATAGGTTATATGTAACACCCTACCACACAGAGTTTTATGCTTAAGTCATAAGACAGAAGTGGCAAGGTATTATGACCTCTAAAAATAAAATTTAGTACATATAGTATTGTGAAGAGTGTTTATAACTAGGAGCCTTTGAAGAAAAAGGGATAAAACAAAACCGTTAAACAGAAAATCATAACACTCCGATTGATAACGTAACAAAACCGACAAAAGATAGACTAATGCGAAACCATAAACAAAAGAGTGCCAAAGATACGAATATCAAGACTCAAGACCCGGTTTGTGAAGATAACCGGTCCGAGCATAAAAGTATACTTATATAAATATAAACATAGAGTAAGAAATCCAAGGGAAACCCCAAGGACAATATAACAAAACCTGTTCTCCAAAATAACCTCTAAGAGGAGTCAAAACTGTATATATATATATATATACATTATTTAGTGGAGATAAAAGTATCTAAGTAAACACATAAGACCAAAAATAAAGTCCCGAGAACCAAGGATCTTCGCTAATCCAGAAGTCTCCAGTATGCCTCAGCGAGAAGCATCACGTCCTGCATCTGAAAACCACAAAATCCGTATGGGTGAGAACCGAAGGTTCTCAGTATGGTAACAGTGCCCATATATCTAACATGTAATGTCCTGGGAAAGCCGAAGGCAATCCTAGAACTTCCACCAGATAATTCAAAGCTTATAAATATACTAAACCATAAATGGCAACTGACTAAAGATCTTCGGTCTAACAACATTCCCCTTTCCGAATCCTGCAGACCTCCCAACCACCAGTAGTAGTATAATATAGCAAACACAATTATATCAGACAAAGAGGTATACAAATAGGAAACAGATACGGAATTTAGACAATTAGCAAGTAATATGCAATCAATTAGGCAATTCCAAACAATTCACATAATATGCATATGATGTATGCCTGTCCTAATGGCTGATGATATCATCTGTTGGTTAAATAGCCAACCCGACAAGTCCTGGTAGCTAACCATTGGACTGTCCCTCTGTCGTGCATCCCCAACTCGAGTTATACTCAATCATAAATCATAATTTATATCCAACACCCTCATTGGTGTATATTCATGGGGGCGAGCTCATCCGAAACTTTCACAGTGTCCGGCCACACTTACGATATAGGGTCAGCAGAGTATCGAGTCTCCACCTGGAGTACATGGTGGCTAGCCACTGCTTTCTCCCAGCGAAACTCGTATCTCAGATAGTGCAAGTGCAACATTTACATTTTATTCAATACGCATATATGCAATCATACTCAGCCATAATTCAATAATAGCTCAGCCGTAATACGGCAATATCTCAGCCATTCAGCTCATAATATAATCCATAATCAGCCAATTCATTAACAATTACATCCCTTTGGCTCATGGCATGTCAAGCACGTCCACATTCATCCTCCATATCTCATACAATGATCCTTGATCATCATTCATCATTAATTCTCCCCTTTCTTCATCCACAAGTTACCACCTTTGCTAGCCCTTTTCATTGATAAGCATCTCATCAAGTTTTAAGACATAAGGGGTGAGATCGGAGGCTTAGAAGTCTGAAATTTGGCTTTAAAAACTCAAAAATCAACTTTGGGGTGAAAACAGAGACACGCGTGCACGTCCCCCACGTGCATGCATGGAATGCATCACGATACAGCGACGCGTACGCGTCCTTCCACGCGCACGCGTGGATGGGAGAAAAACCAAGTGACGCCTACGCGTCAGCCACGCATACTTGTGGGTGCGTTTTGTGCCCCAGGCACAAAACTGACACAACTCTCTGGAATTTGGCTGGGCCAATTGAATTCGCTCATCGATGCATACGCGTGGACCACGCACACGTGTGGGTAGTGAAACTTCGAAAACGACTCGTGCGCGTCGGCCACGCCTACGCATGGAGTGTTTTCTGCCAAAATTTTTTTTTATGTTAAAAAGCTGCAGAATTCACAATTTCAAACCCCAATCTTCTGACGGGCATAACTTCTCCGTTTTAAATCATTTTTCACCCGTTCTTCGAACGACATAAATATCCTGGATCCAATTTCATTTCTAAATAAATTTTGCATAAATTGGGGATCAGGTGTCCAAGTTATGCTCCGTCAAAGTATGCCAAAAAACCACATTTTCATACAAAACCACAAAGTGCCATTTTCAAAACAAACCAATTCCAATCCTTTTTAAAATCAACCAAAACATACCAGAAATCAACCTCAAGCCTCCTCAACTCATATATTGACTTATTTATCAAATCATAACCTACCAATCTATCATTTTAACGAATCTCAACCAAGTAACTCAACTTCAAACAAAATATCATAATATACATATTTTCTCATCCCAATTCCAACAATACCATTTCCAATCAACCATTAATACACACAATTAATATCATTCTCACCATCAATATGGCTTCACCCACAATTCAATCTCAATCAATCATTAATCATATATCAAAACATGCATATCTCTCATGCATCACACCATCAATACATCAATATTCATAATCACATACTTAACCACATAATTTATCTCAATCATTCAACAACATCAACGATTCAAAACCTATCTTAGGGCCTCTAGCCTAAGTTTTCACACCACATTACATTTTAGATACAGGAAACCAAGACCATACCTTAGCCGATTTCCCCGCTTAACCCGGAGCACTTCCAAATCACTTTTCCACAAGCTCTCAAGGTCTCAACACCTCCAAGAACATATTTTTATCACACCAAAGTCCTTTTCCAAACTTTTCAAAATCTCAATCAAGCTTCAATATTCACATACACACTACCTAAGCCACAAATATCATATTCAAACATAACAACTCAATACCCAAACATCATAACCCAATAATTTCACTAGGGTTGAGAATCTTACCATACCCAAGGATCAAGGAGACAAGGTTACTCTTCTCCTTCAAGCTAGTTGGGTCCTATAGCATCAAAGAGCCCAAAATCTCAATACTTTTCCCAATAAACTTGAATTTAAGGTTGAGAAAACTGGACCAAAATCGTAGCTTACCTCAAGAATAAAGTAGTGAGTTTTGTAGATCCCTTTGCGGTGAATGCATGGCCACAAACGGTGCGGCAATCGGAGCTCCGGATCAAAAGTTATGGTGGTTTGAAGATCAAATGAGAGGTAGAACTTGGAGAGAGTGTTCTTTCCCCATTTCTTACAAGTTCAGCGTGTTTGAGTGTGTAGAGAGGAGAGAGAGTGCTGTTTTTAGGGTTTTAGGTTTAGTTTGGTTGGGCCAAGAGCCCATTATGGGTTCGGTTGGCCCGCCCGTTCGGTCCAATCTTGGGCCGATTTCTACAAAATTGGTATCGAAATTCTCGTCTCAATCTCCTCTATCATAATAAGCCATAAAAATCACATTTTTGGCTTGCTAGAATAAATTCTCATTTATGGGCTAATTAGTCATTAATTAACCGGGTTTTACATTATACAATAACTTTAATTTTAGTAAATTAGATTGTAGAGTCATAGATGAAATAACAAGGGCTGTTTTGTTTGTTGCAAAGAGATGTGACAATGTCTATGATTTTACTCTAGATGATCTTCAAATTAAAAATGCAACTTGTTTTTCTTCAATGGAATCAGAAAAATGGATTTGGCACAAGTGATTATGACATGTTAGTATGTTCTAAATCTCTAAACTTGTTAAAAAAAACTTAGTTAAATGTCTTCCTAACATTTAGTTTGATAAGGACATCACTTGTGATGCTTGTCAAATGAAAAAACAAATAAAAATCTCTTTCAAACCCAAGAAAGAAGTCTTAACTAAAAATCCATTGGAATTATTGCATCTTAATCTCTTTGGACCAACTAGGACTCAGTCTTGGGAATAAAAGCTATGAAATGTTAATAGTGGATGAATATACTAGGTTTGGTTGGGTGTTTTTCCTAACTCATAAGTATGAAGCCTTTTCTGATTTTGAAAATTTTAGCAAGAAGATTCAAAATGAAAAAGATTTAAAAATTATTTCAATTAGAAGTGATTAGTGTAAAGAATTTAAAAACCAATAGTTTGAATCTTTTTGTGATAAACTAGGCATATCATACAACTTCTCTTGTCCTGAAACACCCCAAAAAAATGGTATTGTAGAAAGGAGAAATAGAAGTTTACAAGAAATGGCTAGAGCTATGTTGTGAGAATACGATGTTCCAAAGTTCTTATGCGCTGAAGATGTAAGTTCAACTTGTTACATTTTAAATAGGTCACTGACGATCGGAATTTTCTATCGGTAAAGAATAAAAGTAATCGCGTTGTAAGTATAGTTTCTGAACCAATAGAAAATCCTTTCGTACAAACGTTTTGGTTGTCACAAGTAACAAACCCCTAAATAAATTGATAACCGAAGTATTTAAACCTCGGGTCGTCTTCTCAAGGAATTGCAGGGAGGTATGTTCTTATTATTGATTATGAGTTTTGTAAATTGGGGTTTTGAAAGTGAGGGACAAGTAATTTAAATGACAAATAAAATAAATAGATAACTATAAAATAAACTCTTGGCAAGGTATGAGAAATTGGAATTTCTATCCTAGTTATCCTTATCAGGTGTGATGAGAATTGGATTTTAATCCCACTTAGTTAAGTCAAGTGGACTAATTAGATTGATCCTCAAGTCCTAGTCAATCCCTGTGGGACGACTAGCTTTAGAGCGATCTAGATTAATTAGGAATCTGCCAATTTCAACCACTGCTGAGTTTGACAACTCAAGTATTACCAATTACTTAACCAAAGCCAAAAGAAAGAAAATATCTAAATTAAATTAAGAGCATTCATAAATAGAATAAAACAATCATAAGCTGAAATACCTCAAGTAATATTAATTAAGAAAATCATAACATGAATGTAGCATAAGCCAAATTGAAAAGATAAATGATAATTAAAGGTATATAATAAAAGTAGAAAATAAATAAGAGAATCATTGAACCTGCACTTGAAAAGAAGTAATCCTAAAATTTAGAGAAATCCTAATCCTAAAACCCAAGAGAGAGGAGAGAACCTCTCTCTCTAAAAACTATATCTAAACTATGAAAAGTGAATAATTGGAGCTCCCCCATATGGATGCATTCCCCCACTTCATAACCCCTAATCTATGCCTTCTGGACTTAGATCTGGGCCAAAAAGGGCTTCAGAAATCACTGGGAGCGTTTTCTGTATTTTCTGGTGCGTGGCGTTTGTCACACGTCCACGTGGGTCACGCGGTCGTGTCATCTGGAGTTTTCCTTATCACGCGTTTGCTTCGGTCATGCGTCCGCGTCGTCTGTGTTCTGCTCATGGCACGTGTCCACGTCAGTCACGCGTTCACGTCACTGTCTTTTTGCGCTAGGCATGCGGCCGCGTCGTCCATGCGTTCGCGTCGCTGCCAGTTTCTTCAAAAACTCTATTTTGTGCTTTCCTTCCATTTTTGTATGTTTCCTTTCCATCCTTTAACTCATTCCTGCCTTAGAAGATTTGAAACTACTTAACACACAAATCACATCATCGAATGGTAATAGAGGGTGATTAAAATAATAATTTCATAGGAAACATGTATTTCACATATATCACATAATAAGGAAGGAAAAGTAAAACCATGCAATTTTCATGAATAAGTGGGTGAAGGATTGAATAAATCTCTTGAATTGAGCACAATATATATCATAAAATATGGGTTTATCAACCTCCCCACACTTAAACACTAGCATGTCCTCATGCTAAGTCCAAGATAAAGAATAAGGTAAGGTTAAAGTGGTGGAATCTCATGCAATGCAATCTATCTAAATGCAGCTACCTAAATGAGTCATGCAATTCTAATTGTTAGTCACTTGGATATAAAACTTACATGTAGTTAAATTAATTCACATTCTCAAGGAGTCATATATGCATAGCCAACCTTAGATAATGTTAAGGCACTTTTACAATTGAGATGGGTAAAAATATTTTTCAAACTTGCAAGACAATTAACAATTTAAGTAGAGATATATGGTGATGAGCTATTGAACCCTCACTGGATTTTGTGTTTACTCCAAGGTTCTGAAAACCGGACCGGACCAGCCGGTTCGACCGGTTTAACCGCGAACCGGCGATGCAAACGGTCCGGTCCTCTTGCAGAAACCGCTCTGGAAAGAACCGGCAAAGAACCGGCGAACCGGCCAAAAATCGGCCGGTTGGACCGAATCGGTGACCGGCCGGTTCTACATAAACGACGTCGTTTTATTATTTAAAAAAAAAAAAGAAAAAAAAACCCTTAACCCGACCCGACCCGTAGAGCACCCCAACCCCAACCCCCCCTTTCTTCCCCCGAATCTGAAATTCTGAATCATATTCATCTGCGTGAGAGAAGAGAACAGAGAAGACTAAACCCTAGCCTGCCACCGTGCCCTCCTTCGTCGCCGCGGTCACCGGTCAACAGCGCAACCGCCGTCGCCTGGTCATCAGCCCAAGTAACCCTCCTTCTTCGCCTGGTTCCCTGCCCAGTAGCCATCCATCTGCGTCGTCTTCATCTTCTCAACACCAGCAGGCAGTAGCCCGTCCCATCGTCTTCATCGTCGCGCGGTGAGTAACTCGTCCTCTGCTCATCTTTGTTCTTTGCCTGTGTGAACTTCGACTTGCCTCTGTGAACTGACTTCCTCTGCTCATCTTTGTTCTTTGCCTCCGTGAACTTCTTTGTTAGTAACTTGGTTTGCAGCTCAATTTCTGTTTGTTGGTAACTTGGTTTGCAGCTCAATTTCTGGTTGTTGGTAACTTGTTCTTGTCTCCGTCTTCTCTCCTGAGAGCCTCTGTTTGTTGATTTTTAATGTGAAATTGTCAAATTGATAATTTTTGCTGATTTTGTACTGCTCTTTCTTTGATTTCTGAAATTTTGGTTAAAATTTTCTTGCTGCTGCTAAAAATGAAAATGAAATCATTATTGGAAATTTTGTTTAGGGATTAGGGATTACTTGTTGCTGTTTGTAATGTTTGTTGAAATTTCAGGTTTAGTGTGATTAGGGATTACTTGTTGCTGTTGAAATTTCAGGTTTAGTGTGATTAGGGATTACTTGTTGCTGTTTGGTACTTGCTGCTACTATTCTAGTGTTTTTTAACTTTTGAATCAACTGTTTTTGAATTTTTGTTGATAGATTTATCGATTTTAGTATTTAGGGTGATTATTTGTTGCTGTATTTTAATTTTAGTTGCTGATTGTTCTTGATTTCTGGCTCTTTTTAGTATATTGTGCTGATTGTTCTTGATTTCTGGCTGTGTGAATGTTCTGATTTCTGGCTGTGTGAATGTTCTGATTTCTGGCTCTATGAGTGTTGTTTTGTTTTTGTTTTAAGGCCCTATTTTGTGCTCAGTTTTCATTTTGTAGAAAATTGTTTGAGGTATATAAGAATTAAGAAGGAAGATTATCCCAACAGCTACTCTGTTGATTGATTCTAGTCCCCCACAAGCTTGAAGAGAGGAACCCTTCATCATTGGTTTGTTTATGGCATTGCATAATGCATATTATTGTAGTTTATTTGTTTATTCATTGAACTTCCACAAAATCAGTTGTTTATGATCCCCTTTTGTCCAGAATAAATAATTCTTGAGTCCTTGCTTAGCTTTATGTCAGGTGGATTATGTGCTGTTAAGTTGTACAAGCATAAAAGTTCTCCTTGAATATAGTATATGCAGTCTAATTCTGATTTGGTATAATTATACCACAAAGCTATAATTATACCACAAAGCTATACCAAAAGAACTGGATTGGTAGGAAAATCTTTATCAAAAGCTATAATTATATTTTAGGATATATATTTAAAATTTATATATTATTTTATTCTAAAACGGTTTTTCCGGTTAGACCACGGTTGGACCGGTTGAACCAGTAAACCAGTGAACCAGTGACTAAAGCGGTTTGATGACCGGTCCGGTTCTCCGAACCTTGGTTTACTCTCTAGTCACTCAGTGTTTATTGGGTCAATCACTCTATTCTTCTTTTTATCCTTACTTTCTATAGCTTTGTTCTTCATCTAACCAATCAACAATTATAGAATACAGTCATACAAAAATCATGAAGTCTTTTTCAAGGTTGTAATGGGGCCAAGGTAAAGGTAATGGTATATGTATAAGGCTAAGTGAGCTAATAAGTGAATCCTTGATTAGTCTAAAATCTCACCTAACATACATATTTTTTAATTCAAAGCTTCTTAACCTATTTGCCCAAATTTTTCTCACTTTGTATTGCAAGCTCATTAACTTAAATTTTATCCCATGTGCATTGATTCTTTTTATTCTGCAATTGGGGAATGTTTGTATCCCTTTATTTAAATACTGAAAATAAACTTTTTTTTAATGCACATGGTAATTCAATTGTTTTGATTTCACATGAGCATGCTTTCCCAAATTTTTATTTTGAAATATCTTTATTCTTTTCAACTTTCCTACTTGTTTCTATCATCCATGTTCCCATAAAGTTCTCCACACTTAAACAATACACAATTTCTATCTTAAGCTAACCAAGTTTTCAACTTGGGATTTTTTATTTTGTTTTTCTGCTTAAGGCTAGTAATGTGGTTTATATAACAAGAGGGGTTTAAAAGCTCAAAGGGGCTAACAAGGGTGATGTAAAAGGTAGGCTTATTTGGGATAAGTGAGCTTAAACAAGTAATGGCCTCAATCATCTCTTAGTATGTATCTATACTCTATAGTTGGACATATAGATTAAAACAAAGTAAAGAACATCAGAATAAAAGTAAGGGCGAAACACACAGGAATAAAAATTATGGTTTGAATGTAACCATACAATTAAGCTCAAAACTCACAGGCTGTGTGTTCTCTAGCTCAAAAATCATATATCAGTTATACATGTCATGCAAGTAGAAATTAAGAGTTCCCATTATTCTCAATGTAATAATTTTTGGGTGGCTTTAAAGTTTTAGTGTTCCTCCTTGATGAAATGTTGTTAACTAACTAACATGTTATGTTCTATATACAAGGTGTGTGGATTGTTCTTATTCTGTTAAAGTCTCTAGTTTACTTCCTTTTTATTTTCAATTTAAACCAAACTATCATATGCTAAAAGGGGTAAACTATACTAATTAATCCACATATTCTATAACTAATAAGTTTAGAATTGCAAACTAAACTAAATGGCTAAAATATGAAATAAAGTGAAAAATGCAGAAAATAGAGTAAAAACACATAAAAAGAACAATGTATAAGTACTTGAAAGATAAAAATAAAAATAAATAAAAATAAAGATAAAAATACAGAAAAATAACCAAAATAAAATAAAAGAGTCTGTAGTGGTTCACCAAAAAATGCGCTAGAGATGGCGACCTCCCCACACTTAAAGTAAAGCATCGTCCTTGATGCTCACTCAAGCTGGGTGTGAAGGAGTGTCATCATTGGAAGGATGGGCTGCGGGAGTCTTGGTAGTGGCCTGAGGATCTGCAGACTGGATGAGCGTAGGAGGATCTGTCTGCTGGAGAGGAGGCTCTGACTGGATAGGAATCTCTGGATCTGCGACCTGAATCTGCTGTGGCGCAGCCTGCTCTGGTCCTGCCTGTGCAGCCTGGGTGGGGGTCTCCTCCTCGTGAGCATCCTCCTCCACCTCAGATGTATCAGAAGGGGTGTCAGGCTCGGAGGGGATGTCGCCGCTGGAACGGATCATCAACTTGACGTGCTCATAGCGTCGCTTATTGCGATGCTCCATACGGTCCAAGCGGGCGAAGAGGCGATGCACCAAATGGTAAATAGGCTCATTAGCAGCTGGAGGTGCAGTGGGTAGGGCAGGTGCAGCCGTGGAAGAAGATGGGGCAGCTGAAGGTGTGGCTGTCTCATCAGAAGCAGGAAGGAATGAAGGTCTGTAGCCTAAAGCCAGAAAGTTCCTGCTGTGAGGAATGATCTTCTTGCAGTCTGCAGCAGGTGGCTTTTCATCAGCATCCTCCCAAGGCACGTCAGCTCGACGGCTTAGCTGGATGACCAGGTAAGGGAAAGGGAGGGTGCTTCTGACATGGACCCTGGCCATATAGTGCCAGATGAAACGTGGCAGATACATGTCCTTACCCTCCATCACACACCAGAAGAGGGTAATCATAGTAGTAGGCAGCTCCGTCTCATGAGTGCTCGGCATAATAAAGTTACTCAGGATCTGGTGCCAGAGCCGAGCCTCATCATTCAAGTATATCCGCTTGATTCCTTTAGGCATGGTGGTGTTCTTACCCATGACCCATGGGATAGTAGGGTCAAGGGCTATCCTCTCCTTGATAGCGTCCCAGTCAAATCTCAGAAAGCGCATGTCCTCTTCAGCCTTTTGGTAACCGTCAAGCTGATCTGACTTAGGCTGAAGGCGCAGAATATCCTCAATGGCCTCTTCAGTGACCAGTATCTGTTTCCCTCTGAGGTGCATTGCATCCAGGGAAGTCTTGAAATAATTATAGTAAAACTCTCTTACCCAGGAAGCATTGACCTCAGTCAAATTTCTCTCCAAGAAGAACCATGATGAGCGGATAATTTATACGCTTTTTGGCATTATTTTTAGTATGTTTTTAGTATATTTTAGTTAGTTTTTATTATGTTTTTATTAGTTTTTAAATAAAAATCACATTTCTAGACTTTACTTTGAGTTTGTGTATTTTTCTGTGATTTCAGGTATTTTCTGGCTGAAATTGAGGGACCTGAGCAAAATCTGATTCAGAGGCTGAAAAAGTACTACAGATGCTGTTGGATTCTGACCTCCCTGCACTCGAAGTGGATTTTATGGAGCTACAAAAGCCCAATTGGCGCGCTCTCAATTGCGTTGGAAAGTAGACATCCTGGGCTTTCCAGAAATATATAATAGTTCATACTTTGCCTAAGATTTGATGGCCCAAACTGGCGTTCCAAGTCAGCTTAAGAATTCTGGCGTCAAAATGCCAGAACTGGCACAAAAGCTGGAGTTAAACGCCCAAACTGGCACAAAAGCTGGCGTCTAACTCCAAGAAAAGTCTCTATACATGGAAGCTTCAATGCTCAGCCCAAGCACATACCAAGTGGGCCCAGAAGAAGATTTTTGCATTAATTACTTATTTCTGTAACCCTAGGCTACTAGTTTTCTATAAATAGGACCTTTTGCTATTGTATTTTGATACTTTTGATAGACCTTTTCACGTTTGGGGGCTGGCCTCACGGCCATGCCTAGACCTTGTTCTTATGTATTTTCAACGGTGGAGTTTCTACACACCATAGATTAAGGTGTGGAGCTCTGCTGTTCTTCATGAATTAATGCAAAGTACTATTGTTTTTCTATTCAACTCAAGTCTATTTCTTCTCCAAGATATTCATTCGCACCCAAGAACATGATGAATGTGATGATTATGTGACACTCATCACCATTCTCACCTATGAACGCGTGCCTGACAACCACTTCCGTTCTACATGCAAACGAGCTTGAATGTGTATCTCTTGGGTTTCTAATCTAAGATTAGAACCTTTGTGGTATAGGCTAGAATTATTGGCGGTCATTCCTGAGATCCGGAACGTCTAAACCTTGTCTGTGGTATTCTGAGTAGGATCTGGGAAGGGATGACTGTGACGAGCTTCAAACTCGCGGGTGCTGGGCGTGTGACAGACGCAAAAGGATCAATGAATCCTATTCCAACATGATCGAGAACCGACAGATGATTAGCCGTGCGGTGACAGCGTGCGTAGAACATTTTCACTTAGAGGACGGGAAGTAGCCATTGACAACGGTGATGCCCAACATAAATCTTGCCATGGAAAGGAGTATGAATGATTGGAAGAAGGCAATGGGAAAGCAGAGGTTCAGGAGGAACAAAGCATCTTCATACGCTTATCTGAAATTCTCACAAATGAATTACATAAGAATCTCTATCTTTATTTTATGTTTTATTCATCTTTTAATTATCAATCCTCCATAACCATTTAAATCTACCTGATTGAGATTTACAAGAAGACCATAGCTTGCTTCAAGCCGATAGTCTCCGTGGGATCGACCCTTACTCACGTAAGGTATTACTTGGACGACCCAGTGCACTTGCTGGTTAGTTGTGCGGAATTGTGACAAAGTGTGATTCACATTTGAGAGCTCCAAGTCTTTGGTGCCATTGTTGATGATCACAATTTCGGGCACCAAGTTTTTGGCGCCGTTGCCGGGGATTGTTCGAGTTTGGATAACTGACGGTTCATCTTGTTGCTTAGATTAGGTAATTTTATTTTATGTTTAAGCTTTTTACTTTTTATTTTCGAAAAAAAAAATTTTCAAAAATACAAAAATATTTCTATTCTGTTCTTCTGAGTTTTTAAGAATGAATTCTAGAGTTTCATGATGATTTGTTGAAGTCTGGCAGGCTGTGAAGCCATGTCTAATCTTTTGGACCGAGGTTTCAACTTATCATCACAAGAGCTTGATGATTTCTATCAATCTTGCTGTTGAAAGTAATGATTTGCTAAAGCTTGGCTGGCCATTGGCCATGTCTAGTGTTTTGGACCGGAGCTTCCACTGAAAGCTTGGCTGGCTAGTATGCCATGTCTAATTCCTGGACCGGAGTCTTAGACTAACATTGCAATGATTCCTGGAATTCTTATTAAAATTTTTGAATCCCTTTATTTTCTTCTCCACACAAGTTTCGAAAAAAATCACAAAAAAATTTTAAAACCATAAAAATAAAAAATATTTTATGTTTCTTGTTTGAGTCTAGTATCAATTTTTAAGTTTGGTGTCAATTGCATGTTTTTACTCTTCTTGCATTTTTTGAATAGATGCATTATGTTTTTCATTGATCTTCAAGTTGTTCTTGATGATTTCAGTGCTCTGATCTTTAATTTCTCTTATTTTGTGTCTTTTGTTGTTTCTTATATGCATTTTCAAATTGCTATAGTCCTTAGTATACAAACTTCTAAGTTTGGTGTCTTGCATGCATTGTTTATTTGATCTTAGTTGCATTCTTTTTATTATTGTTTCTCATCATTTAAAAATTTAAAAATATTTTTTAAATTGTGTCTTTTCAAGTCAATAACACAGAAAATTGAAAATTCAGAACATTCAGCAGAGGAATTAAACAGAAAAAGCTGGGCGTTCAAAACGCCCAGTGAAGAAGGAAAACTGGCGTTTAAATGCCAGCCAGGGTACCTGGCTGGGCGTTTAACGCCCAAAAAGGTAGCATTTTGGGCGTTAAACACCAGAATGGATGCCATTCTGGGCGTTTAACGCCAGGATGACACTAGAGGGAAGATTTTGTTTTTAATCCAAATTTTTTTCAAATCTTCATAATTTTTCAAAATCAAATCTTTTTCAAATCATATCTTTTCAATCATATCTCTTCAAAATCAATTTCTTTTCATTTTTTTATTTTTTTACTATTTTCGAAAATCCTTGCTACAATTAGTAATTTAATTCAAAATTTTCAAGTTGTTACTTGCCTATTAAGGAAGGATCAAATTTTAAATTTTAGAATCATATCTTTTAATTTCTTGTTAGTCAAGTAATCAACTTTAATTTTAAAACTTTCTATTTTTAATTTGATTTTCAATCATATCTTCTCAATCATATCTTTTCAATCACATCTTTTTCAAAATTAATTTTCAATCATATCTTTTTGATTTCTAATTTCAAAATCTTTTTTAAAAATCACTTAATTTCTTTCCCAATATTAGTTTTCGAAAATCATCAATCAAATTTTCAAAATTTCTTTTAATTATTTCAAAATCTTTTACTTTAATCTCGAAAATTCTTCCCCTCTTCTCACATCCTTCTATTTAAGGGACTAACACTCCTCCCCAAGGTGCAATTCAAACTCTATCCTTCTTGATAAGTTCGAATTCTCTTCTATCTACCTTCTCCTTCTATTCTTCTTTTCCTCTGACACCTCAAGGAATCTCTATACTGTAACATAGAGGATTTCATACTTTCTTGTTCTCTTCTCTTTCATATGAGCAAGAGCAAAGACAAAGGCATCCTTGTTAAAGCTGATCCTGAACCTGAAAGGACCTTGAAGAGAAAGCTAAGAGAAGCTAAAGCACAACTCTCTCTAGAGGGACTAACAGAGCTCTTCAAGGAGGAAGAAGCCATGGCAGCCAAAAACAACAATGCCAACAATGCAAGGAAGGTGCTTGGTGACTTTACTGCACCTACTCCCGACTTCTATGGGAGAAGCATCTCAATCCCTGCCATTGGAGCAAACAACTTTGAGCTTAAGCCTCAATTAGTTTTTCTAATGCAACAGAATTGCAAGTTTCATGGACTTCCATTGGAAGATCCTCATCAGTTCTTAGCTGAATTCTTGCAAATCTGTGACACTGTCAAGACCAATGGGGTTGATCCCGAGGTCTACAAGCTTATGCTTTTTCCCTTTGCTGTAAGAGACAGAGCTAGAACATGGTTGGATTCACAACCTAAAGAAAGCCTGAACTCTTGGGAAAAGCTAGTCAATGCCTTCTTGGCAAAGTTCTTTCCACCTCAAAAATTGAGCAAGCTTAGAGTGGAAGTCCAAACCTTCAGACAGAAGGAAGGAGAATCCCTCTATGAAGCTTGGGAAAGATACAAGCAATTGATCAGAAGGTGTCCTTCTGACATGCTTTCAGAATAGAGCATCATAGGTATCTTCTATGATGATCTGTCTGAACTGTCCAAAATGTCATTGGACAGCTCTGCTGGAGGATCTCTTCATCTGAAGAAGACGCCTGCAGAAACTCAGGAACTCATTGAAATGGTTGTAAATAACCAATTCATGTACACCTCTGAGAGGAATCCTGTGAATAATGGGACGAATCAGAAGAAAGGAGTTCTTGAGATTGATACTCTAAATGCCATACTAGCTCAGAACAAAATATTGACTCAACAAGTCAATATGATTTCTCAGAGTCTGTCTGGAATGCAAGCAGCAACAGGCAGTACCAAAGAAGCTTCATCTGAAGAAGAAGCTTATGATCCTGAGAACCCAGCAATGGAAGAGGTGAATTACATGGGAGATTCCTATGGAAACACCTATAATCCTTCATGGAGAAATCATCCAAATCTTTCATGGAAAGATCAACAGAAGCCTCAACAAGGCTTCAACAACAATAATGGTGAAAGAAATAGGTTTAGCAATGGCAAACCTTTTTCATCATCTTCTCAGCAACAGACAGAGAATTCTAAGCAGAGCCACTCTGAATTAGCAACTGTAGTATCTGATCTAATCAAAACCACTCAAAGTTTCATGACTGAAACAAGGTCCTCCATTAGAAATTTGGAGGCACAAGTGGGTCAGCTAAGTAAGAAAGTTACTGAACTCCCTCCTAGTGCTCTTCCAAGCAATACAGAAGAGAATCCAAAAGGAGAGTGCAAGGCCATCACCATAGCCCACACGGCCGAACCTGGAGAGGAGGAAGAGGCCATGATCTCCACTGAGGAAGACCTCAATGGATGTCCACTAGCCTCTATGGAATTCCCTGATGAGAAACCATGGGAATTTGAGGCTCACACTGAGACCATAGAGATTCTATTGAATCTACTTCTGCCATTCATGAGCTATGATGAGTATTCTTCCTTTGAAGAGGATGAAGATGTTACTGAAGAGCAAGTTGCTAAGTACCTTGGAGCAATCATGAAGCTAAACGCCAAGTTATTTGGTAATGAGACTTGGGAGAATGAACCTCCATTGCTCACTAAAGAACTGGATGACTTGACTAGGCAGAAATTACCTCTAAAGAGACAAGATCCTGGAAAGTTCTCAATACCTTGTACCATAGGCACCATAACCTTTGAGAAGGCTCTGTGTGACCTAGGGTCAAGCATAAACCTCATGCCTCTCTCTGTAATGGAGAAGCTAGGGATCATTGAGGTACAAGCTGCAAGAATCTCACTGGAGATGGCAGACAATTCAAAGAAACAGGCGTTTAGACTTGTAGAGGATGTCTTGGTAAAGGTTGAAGGCCACTACATCCCTGCTGATTTCATAATCCTAGAGACTGGGAAGTGTATAGATGAATCCATCATCCTGGGCAGACCCTTCCTAGCCACAGCAAAAGCTGTAATTGATGTTGACAGAGGAGACTTGATCATTCAAGTGAATGAAGACTCCCTTGTGTTTAAAGCTTAAGGATATCCCTCTGTAACCATGGAGAGGAAGCATGAAGAGCTTCTCTCAATACAGAGACAAACAGATCCCCCACAGTCAAACTCTAAGTTTGGTGTTGGGAGGCCACAACCAAACTTCAAGTTTGGTGTTGAACCCCTGATAAACCACTATTTCATGGTTTATATTGTGTTTAATTGTGTGGTTTTATCATGATCTTTACCCACTTATTCATTAAATAAGCATGCATTTATAATTCCTTCCTAAAGTTATTGTATGATTGAAAACTTGCTTCCTAGGGACTTTAATTATGTATTTTTATTTCTCCTTTATTCCATTCGATGCCATGATATGTGTGTTAAGTGTTTCAGGCTTTATAGGGCATGAATGAGTTAGAGATTGGAAAGGAAGCTTGCAAAAATGAAAGGAACACAAGAAATTAAGGAGATGACCAGCGAGAAGCGACGCGGCCGCATGGATGACGCGACCGCGCGAAAGAGTGGAAATCGCAGTGACGCGGCCGCATGGACGACGCGACCGCGTGGCATGGAATAGCACGAGTGACGCGGCCGTATGGACGACGCGTCCGCGTGACATGCGCGATCTGCATAATCTGCAGAATCGCTGGGGGCGATTTCGGGCCTTATTTTGACCCAGTTTTCGGCCCAGAAAAGCATACTAGAGCCAGAGAACATGCAGAAACCAAAAACAACATTCATTCTGCATAGTTTTAAGTTTCCTCTCCTCTAGTTTTTAGGATTTGTTATTTTCATTGTTTTTGCATTGGAATATTGAGAAGAGTTATTGCCTCATCAAGACTTCGACACTCTAGTTCGTTCTCTTTACTTGTCTCTTACTCTTCCATGTTCCTTAATTTACTTAATTTTACTATTGGATTATTTAGCATTTATTAATACAAGAATTACTTTTATTTTTAATTAATCTTTTGATCATTATTTATCATGTCTTTCTTTAATTCCTTTTCTTATGTTATGAATTTTACATTTACAATGAGCGAGTAGTTCCCTAACTTGATGGGGAGTTGATTGAAAGAAACCCTTGAAGTTGGGATGCTCAAGAGAAAGATTATAGTTGGGTTTATTGTTGGATTGCTCTCTAGTCACTAACACCAATCCTCCCAAGAGCGGATTGGAACTTGTGGATAGAAATAGCATTCCAACTTGTTTAACTTTCCCTTACTTATTGAGGGACAACTAAACAGAATAACGCCAATTATCAATTAATCTTGAGAGTACTGCAACAAGAATAGGGCTTCCAACTAATCAACTCCCAGTCAAGGCCCTTATTTAAATTTATATAAATTCTCTAATTTAATTTCTGCCGTTCAACTCAAACCTTTTTGAAAACATCTGATTAATAAAATAGCACACTTTTCTGCAACTCGTTGGGAGACGACCTGGGACTCATACTCCCAGTATTTTGATTTTAATTTCTGTGACACCCTTTTTAAATTGATAAAGCGGATTTCTGGTTGGTTGAGAACTATACTTGCAACGCATATTTTATAATCATTCTTAACTCGCCAATTTCCGCCCGCATCAATTTTTGGCGCCGTTGCCGAGGAGTTGCAATAGAGTGCTAAAGTTATTAATTAGAATTTATTTATTTACATTTTATTTTATTTTGCTACTATGAGCTGCTTGTTTCTTTCGTTAGATGACGTGTTCACTTCCTGATCCAAGCTTGCCAGTATTCGATCCTGAGATTGAAAGAACTATTTCACGAATAAGGCAAGCTCGGCATCGGTTAGTCCTCCCTGAGGGAGGATCTGAAACGCCACTTGAGAAAAAAACCAGCTCCCGTTCTACTGATTCGGTTGGTTTACGTACAGGTAACATGGCAGCAGCCAGAAGAGTTACTATCCAGGAGGAAGGAGCCCCTGATTTTACAATGCAACCGTTTCAAGCGCATCACCCAGCGGTGGCTACAAACTTTGAAATAAAGACCGCACTACTTAATTTGATGCCCAAGTTTCATGGCTTACCTGCTCAAGAGCCTATCAAGCACCTGAGAGATTTTCAGGCAGCCTGTTCTACTGTCAGGCGTGATAGTGCAAATGAAACTTCAATTCTGCTGAAAGTCTTCCTGTTTTCTCTTGAGGGAAAGGCAAGAGAGTGGTACTATACTCAACCCACAGCAACTGTATCCAACTGGGATACACTGAGAAGAGAATTCTTGGAAAAGTTCTTTCCAGCTGAAGTTACTGATAAACTGAGGAAAGATATTTCCATGATTGTTCAGGATGATTTTGAAACTCTCTATGAGTATTGGGAGCGCTTCAATAATATTCTGGAAGCTTGCCCCCACCATATGATTGACAAAATAGTGTTACTCGGTTATGTCACACAAGGCATGATGCCCCAAGATAAGACCACATTGGAAAGTGCTAGCAATGGGTCTATGAAAAAATACAAGACCACTGATGAGGCATGGCAATTGATCAGTGACTTAGCTGAATCTACTAGGAATCACAGGCAGAAACAAGGCCGCTCAAAAGACGTTGCAGAAGTATCCTCTAGCAGAGAGACTACTGCTCTAACTCAGAGTATCTGTGAAATGACCAACTTGTTGAAGCAGATGCAATTGAATCAACAACAAGTTCAGCAAGCTCAACCTTCTCCACCACAAAAAAACCAACAGTTAGTCCCACAGAGAGTTTGCAGAATCTGCGCTGATTATAGCCACTATACTGATGAATGTCCGCAGCTCCAGCAGGAAGACAACACCGTGGCAGCCACACATAACTTCTATGACCGCCCCAACCAAGGGTACAATCAAGGTGGCAATCACAACCACGGATGGCAAGACAATTCTAACCAGAATTGGAGGGACAACAACAACAACAGAGGAGGCAGAGATAATCAGGGAAATCAGAGGTGGAATAACAACAACAACAGGCAGCAGAATCAGAATCAGCCTTACAGAGCACCTCACCTAAGGCAATCCCAAGGACCACAGAATACCCTACAGCAAACCTCTCAATTTACCTATCCTTCTTCATCTGCTAATGATGACTTACTACAATCTATGGATCGGAGACAGCAGACCATGGAAAATAACATTAATGCCACTCTAAATGGTCTGACCGTTACTTTGCAAGCTCTTGTCTCCCAGATTGGATCAATGACCAACTCCAATAACCAACCTTCGAGCTCCAGTAGAATTCCCTCTCAACCATTACCCAATCCCAAGGGTGGTATTAATGCCATCACCCTAAGGTCCGGAACCACACTGCAGGAGAGGAACCAGGAGGAGCCAAGCCCACCAGAACACACCTCAGCTGAAGAGGTAGTGAAAATAGAAGATGTTGAAGAGGAAGAGGACATACAGGACATAGCTGAAGAAGAAGAAGTGCAACCACGAGAGGAAGCACTAAAAGGCGCAGACACTGCAGAAGACACCTCTCCTATTCCATTTCCACAACTTGCAAGGAAGCCCAGGAAGCAGCTGGAACCTGACCCCAAAAATGGTAGAGATATTCAAAAAGGTTGAGGTAACTGTTCCCCTTTTTGATGTTATTCAACAGGTACCTAAATATGCAAAGTTTCTAAAAGATTTATGTATACATAAAGACAAAATTAATGAATTAGAAACTATTCCTTTAGGAAGTTCCATATCTGCTTTAATGGGAGGTTTACCTGAAAAGTGTAGTGACCCAGGTCCTTGTATGGTTAATTGTACTATTGGTGGTGTAGTATTTTTTGATTGCATGTGTGATTTAAGAGCATGTGTGAGTATAATGCCTTTGTCTATATATGATATTTTGAGGCTCCCTCCCTTAAAAAGGTCGGCAGCTCGTTTTGTGTTAGCAGATAAAAGCATTATTACAGTGGCTGGAGTCGCTGAAGATGTCTTAGTGGGCTTTAAGGGACTCACGTTCTCCACTGATTTTTATATCCTGGAAATGTCCCAAAATGACTCAGACAAGCCATCATCAATCTTACTCGGAAGGCCATTCTTGAAGACCTCAAAGTTTAAATTACATGCTTTTTCAGGAACATACTCTTTTGAAATAGATGGCAGAGTAGTAATCTTCAATCTGAATGGAGTTATGAAGCATCCTCCAGAGGATCACTCTATCCTCAAGTGTGACATTATAGATGAAACCGTGGCTGAAGTTCACCAGGAGGAATTTGAAGAGAAGCACACAGAACAAGGTCCAAGTGTGGGGACACTCTCAGAGGACAATGACAGTACCTTACCACTGTTACCAGCTCCAGACAACCCAGAGCCTGAACATGATCAGAAGTTAGAATTAAAACTCCTTCCCCCACACCTCAAATATGCTTACCTTGAAGACGGGCAGAAGTTTCCAGTTATCATTGCAAGGGAACTCACTTCTCAACAGGAAGAGCAGCTACTTGGTGTGCTGAGGAGGCATAAGAAGGCAATTGGTTGGAGTTTGGCAGACATAGTAGGCATAAACCCTCAAGTCTGTGAGTATAGAATATTTTTAGAAGAGGGAGGAAGACCTGTCCGTCAACCCCAGAGAAGACTAAACCCCACTATCCTAGAGGTTGTCAAAAAGGAAGTGACTAGACTACTAGAGGTAGATATCATCTATCCCATCTCAGACAGTGAATGGGTAAGCCCAGTACAAGTAGTGCCAAAGAAGTCTGGAGTCACTACAGTGAAGAATGAGCATGGAGAGCTCATAGCAACCAGAGTTCAGAACGCCTGGAGGGTCTGCATTGACTACAGACGCCTCAACCAAGCAACCCGTAAGGATCACTATCCTCTTCCATTCATTGATCAAATGCTGGATCGTCTGTCAGGTAAATCGCATTATTATTTTTTAGATGGTTACACAGGTTATTTCCAGATTCATATAGCTCCTGAAGATCAGGAAAAGACTACTTTTACATGTCCTTTTGGGACTTATGCTTACAAGAGAATGCCCTTTGGCTTGTGCAATGCACCAGCTACTTTCCAAAGGTGCATGATGAGTCTTTTCTCTGATCTTATTGAGGACTGCATGGAAGTTTTTATGGATGATTTTAGTGTTTATGGTGATTCCTTTAGCCTTTGCTTAGATGGATTATCTAGAGTATTAGATAGATGTGTCAGTACAAACCTGGTATTAAATTTTGAAAAATGTCACTTTATGGTTAAGCAAGGGATTGTACTAGGACATGTTGTGTCTAACACTGGCATTTCTGTAGATCTAGCAAAGGTGGATGTTATTTCTAGTTTACCTTACCCCTCTTCTATGAGAGAGGTCCGTTCTTTCCTTGGCCATGCAGGTTTTTACAGGAGGTTCATTAAGGACTTCAATAAGGTAGCACTTCCCTTATCCAGGCTACTGTAGAAAGATATTGAGTTTGAGTTCAGTGAAAATTGCAAACAAGCATTTGATAAGTTGAAGACTGCACTGACTCAAGCTCCAATTATAAGAGGACCAGATTGGAGCCAACCATTTGAAATAATGTGCGATGCTTCCAACCATGCAATAGGAGCAGCACTAGCTCAGCGTGAAGGTAAGGATCCTTTTGTTATTGCTTACTGATGAGCGGATAATTTATACGCTTTTTGGCATTGTTTCTACATAGTTTTTAGTATGATTTAGTTAGTTTTTAGTATATTTCTATTAGTTTTTAAATAAAATTCACATTTCTGGACTTTACTATGATTTTGTGTGTTTTTCTGTGATTTCAGGTATTTTCTGGCTGAAATTGAGGGACCTGAGCAAAGATCTGATTCAGAGGCTGACAAAGGACTGCTGATGCTGTTGGATTCTGACCTGTCTGCACTCAAAGTGAATTTTCTAGAGCTACAGAACTCCAAATGGCGTACTCTCAATTGCGTTAGAAAGTAGACATCCAGGGCTTTCCAGTAATATATAATAGTCCATACTTTGCTCGAGTTTAGATGATGCAAACTGGCGTTGAACGCCAGTTTCATGCTGCATTCTGGAGTTAAACGCCAGAAACAGGTTGCAAAGTGGAGTTAAACGCCAGAAACACGTTACAAACTGGCGTTCAACTCCAAGAATGACCTCTCCGCGTGAAAGCTTTATGCTCAGCCCAAGCACACACCAAGTGGGCCCCGAAAGTGGATTTCTGCATCATTTACTTATCTCTGTAAACCCTAGTAACTAGTTTTTATAAATAGGACTTTTTACTATTGTATTTACATCTTTAGTTTTATCTTTAGATCACGTTTGGGGGCTGGCCTCTCGGCCATGCCTGGACCTTCATCACTTATGTATTTTCAACGGTAGAGTTTCTACACACCATAGATTAAGGTGTGGAGCTCTGCTGTTCCTCATGGATTAATGCAAAGTACTACTATTTTTCTATTCCATTCAACTTATTTGGCTTCTAAGATATCCATTCGCACCCAAGAACATGATGAATGTGATGATTATGTGACGCTCATCATCATTCTCACTTATGAACGCGTGTGTCTGACAAACACTTCCGTTCTACATGCAAACAAGCTAGAATGAGTATCTCTTAGATATCTAATACAGGGGACCGAGTCCGAGATAGTAGAATCTTCGTGGTATAATTTAGAACCCATGGATGGCCATTCTTAAGATCCGGAAAGTCTAAACCTTGCCTGTGGTATTCCGAGTAGGATCTGGGAAGGGATGGCTGTGACGAGCTTCAAACTCGCGAGTGCTGGGCGTAGTGACAGACGCAAAAGGATCAATGGATCCTATTCCAGTATGATCGAGAACCGACAGATGATTAGCCGTGTCGTGACAGAGCATTTGGACCTTTTTCATAGAGAGGATAGGATGTAGCCATTGACAACGGTGATGCCCTACATAAAGCTTGCCATGGAAGGGAGTGGGACTGGTTGGATGAAGACAGCAGGAAAGCAGAGGTTTAGAGGAACGAAAGGCATCCCTATACGCTTATCTGAAATTCTCACCAATGAATTACATAAGTATATCTATCCTATTTTAATTATCTTTTAGTATACTATAATCTCTTAATACATTTGAATCCGCCTGACTGAGATTTATAAGGTGACCATAGCTTGCTTCAAGCCGACAATCTCTGTGGGATCGACCCTTACTCACGTAAGGTTTATTACTTGGACGACCCAGTGCACTTGCTGGTTAGTTGTACGAAGTTGTGAAATAGAATTAAGAATATGAACGTGTGTATTTAGTTTTTAGCGTCGTTACCAAGGAAGGAACGATCACGATTTCACACACCAAGTTTTTGGCGCCGTTGCCGGGGATTGTTCGAGTTTGGACAACTGACGGTTCATCTTGTTGCTCAGATTAGGTAATTTTCTTCTTGTTTCAACTTTTATTTTGTTTTCAAAAAGGTTTCGAAAAAATAAAAAAATAAAAAAATAAAATATTTTCAAAAAAATATATTTTTTTTCCAGAATTTTTAAGAATGAATTCTAGTATTTCATGATGATTTGTTGAATCCTGGCTGGCTGTAAAGCCATGTCTAAATTCCTTTGGACTGAGGCTTCAACTAATCACTTCAATGGATGTAATTTCCTGCTGAAGCTTGGCTGGCTAGTGAGCCATGTCTAATTCCTGGACTGGAGCTTTAGACTAACAGTGCAAGATTCCTGTAATTCCTATTAAAAATTTTGAAATCCTTATTTTTTTCTTTTTCCAAATTAATTTTCGAAAAATCTAAAAAAAAATCATAAAATCATAAAATCAAAAATATTTTTTGTTTCTTGCTTGAGTCTAGTGTCAAGTCATAAGTTTGGTGTCAATTGCATGTTTCTATGTTTCTTGCATTTTTCAAAAATTCATGCATTGCATTCTTCATGATCTTTAAGTTGTTGATGAATTTCCTTGTTTGATCTTTGTATTCTCTTGTTTTGCATCTTTTCTTGTTTTTCATATACATTCTTGCATTCATAGTGTTTAAAAATAAAAAATTTCTAAATTTGGTGTCTTGCATGTTTTCTTTTCTTGAAAATTTTTCAAAAATAAGTTCTTGATGTTCATCTTGACATTCAAAGTGTTCTTGGTGTTCATCTTGACATTCATAGTGTTCTTGCATGCATTATTTGTTTTGATCCAAAATTTTCATGCATTGAGTCTTTTTCATGTTTTTCTCTCTCATCATTAAAATTCAAAAATCAAAAAAATATCTTTCCCTTTTTCTTCTCATAAAATTCGAAAGTTTGAGTTGACTTTTTCAAAAATTTTTAAAATCTAGTTGTTTCTTATGAGTCAAATCAAATTTTCAATTTAAAAATCTTATCCATTTCAAATCTTTTTCAAAAATCAAATCTTTTTCAAATTTTCTTTCTTACTTTCAAAAATTTCAAATTAATTTTCAAAATCTTTTTCATAATTTTCAAAAATCTTATTAGCATTTAATGTGATTGATTCAAAAATATTAAGTTTGTTACTTGCCTAGTAAGAAAGGTTCAATCTTTAAACTCTAGAATCATATCTTTTTAGTTTCTTGTTAGTCAAGTAATCAACTTTAATTTTCAAAATCAAATCTTTTTAAAATTCTTTTTTCAAATCTTTTTCAAAATGAATTTCAATCACATTTTTTTCAAAATTTAATTTAAAAATCTTTTCTAACTTCTTATCTTTTCAAATTTGATTTTCAAATCTTTTTCAATTAACCACTTTACTTTTTGTTTGATTTTTATCTTTTTCAAAACTACCTAACTAACTCTCTCGCTCTAATTTTCGAAAATCCCTTCCCTCTTTTTCAAATTTCCTTTTTAATTAACTAATTATTTTAATTTAATTTAATTTCAATTTTAATTTTCGAAATTTAAATTTAAATTTTATTTTTATTTTTTCGAAAGTCCCTCTCTCTCATCTCCTTCTATTTATTTATTCATCTACTAACACTTCTCCTCACCCAAAAATTCGAACCCCTTCTTCTCCTCTGAGTTCGAATTCTTCTCTTCTTCATTCTCTTTCTTCTTTTCTTCTACTCACACAAGGGAACCTCTATACTATGGTAAAAAGGATCCCTATTATTATTTTCTGTTCCCTTCTTTTTCATATGAGCAGAAGCACGGACAAGAACATTCTTGTTGAAGCAGATCCTGAACTTGAAAGGACTCTGAAGAGGAAACTGAGAGAAGCTAAATTACAACAATCCAGAGACAACCTTACAGAAATTTTTGAAAAGGAAGAGGAGATGGCAGCCGAAAATAATAACAATGCAATGAAGATTCTTGGTGACTTTACTGCACCAAATTCCAATTTACATGGAAGAAGCATCTCCATCCCTACCATTGGAGCAAACAATTTTGACCTTAAGCCTTAACTAGTTTCTCTGATGCAACAAAACTGCAAGTTTCATGGACTTCCATTTGAAGATCCTTTTCAGTTCTTAACTGAATTCTTGTAGATATGTGATACTGTTAAAACCAATGGGGTCGAACCCGAGGTCTACAGGCTCATGCTTTTCCCGTTTGCTGTAAGAGACAGAGCTAGAATATGGTTGGACTCTCAACCTAAAGACAGCCTAAACTCTTGGGATAAGCTGGTCACGGCTTTCTTAGCCAAGTTCTTTCCTCCTCAAAAGCTTAGCAAGCTTAGAGTGGATGTTCAAACCTTCAGACAAAAGGAAGTTGAATCCCTCTATGAAGCTTGGGAGAGATACAAGCAACTGACCAAAAAGTGTCCTTCTGACATGCTTTCAGAATGGACCATCCTGGATATATTCTACGATGATCTGTTTGAGTTATCAAAGATGTCACTGGACCACTCTGCAGGTGGATCCATTCACCTAAAGAAAACGCCTGCAGAAGCTCAAGAACTCATTGACATGGTTGCAAATAACCAGTTTATGTACACTTCTGAAAGGAATCCTGTGAGTAATGGGACGCCTATGAGGAAGGGAGTTCTTGAAATTGATACTCTGAATGCCATATTGGATCAGAATAAAATATTGACTCAGCAAGTCAATATGATCTCCCAGAGTCTGAATGGATTGAAGGAATCATCCAACAGTACTAAAGAGGCATCTTCTGAAGAAGAAGCTTATGATCCTGAGAACCCTGCAATAGCAGAGGTGAATTCCATGGGTGAACCCCATGGAAACACCTATAACCCCTCATGGAGAAATTATCCAAATTTCTCATGGAAGGATCAACAAAAGCCTCAACAAGGCTTTAATAATGGTGGAAGAAACAGGTTTAACAATAGTAAACCTTTTCCATCATCCACTCAGCAACAGACAGAAAATTCTGAGCAGAATCATTCTACTTAGAAAATTTAGTCTCTGATCTATCTAAGGCCACTTTGAGTTTCATGAATGAAACAAGGTCCTCCATTAGAAATTTGGAGGCACAAGTGGGTCAGCTGAGTAAAAAGGTCACTGAAACTCCTCCTAGTACTCTCCCAAGCAATACAGAAGAAAATCCAAAAAGAGAGTGCAAGGCCATTGAATTAACCATCATGGCCGAACCTACAGGGGAGGGAGAGGACGTGAATCCCAGTGAGGAAGACCTCCTGGGACGTCCAGTGATCAACAAAGAGTTCCCCTTTGAGGAACCAAAGGAATCTGAGGCTCATCTAGAGACCATAGAGATTCCATTGAACCTCCTTATGCCCTTCATGAACTCTGATAAGTATTCTTCTTCTGAAGAGAATGAGGATGTTACTGAAGAGCAAGTTGCCAAGTACCTTGGTGCAATCATGAAGCTGAATGCCAAATTATTTGGTAATGAGACTTGGGAAGATGAACCTCCCTTGCTCATCAATGAACTGAGTGATCTGGATCAACTGACATTGCCTCAGAAGAAACGGGATCCTGGAAAATTCTTAATACCTTGTACCATAGGCACCATGACCTTTGAAAAGGCTCTGTGTGACCTTGGGTCAGGGATAAACCTCATGCCACTCTCTGTAATGGAGAAACTGGGAATCTTTGAGGTGCAAGATGCCAGAATCTCATTAGAGATGGCAGACAACTCAAGAAAACAGGCTTATAGACAAGTAGAGAACGTGCATAATCCTAGACACTGGGAAGGATGAGGATGAATCCATCATCCTTGGAAGACCCTTCCTAGCTACAGCAAGAGCTGTGATGGATGTGGACAGAGGAGAGTTAGTCCTTCAACTTAATGAGGACAACCTTGTGTTTGAAACTCAAGGATCTCCTTCTATAACTATGGAGAGGAAGCATGAAAAGCTTCTCTCACTACAGAGTCAACCAAAGCCCCCAAAGTCAAACTCTAAGTTTGGTGTTGAACCCCCACAACCAAACTCTAAGTTTGGTGTTGGGAGGTCCCAACCTTGCTTTGATTATCTGTGAGGCTCCATGAGAGCTCACTGTCAAGCTATTGACATTAAAGAAGCACTTGTTGGGAGGCAACCCAATGTTATTTAATTATTTTTATTTTATTTTCTCTTTGTTATTTCATTTTTTATTAGGTTGATGATCATGTGGAGTCACAAAAACTACTGAAAAATCGAAAACAGAATGAAAAACAGCATTGAAAATAGCACACCCTGGAGGAAGGGCTTACTGGCGTTTAAACGCCAGTAAGGAGCATCTGGCTGGCGTTTAACGCCAGAACAGAGCATGAAACTGGCGTTAAACGCCAGAAACAAGCAGCAGTCTGGCGTTTAAATGCCAGGATTGCACCCAGAGGAAAGCTGGCGTTAAACGCCAGAAACAAGCATCAGACTGGCATTTAACGCCAGAAACATGCACCATACTGGCGTTCAACGCCAGAAACGTGCTATAGACTGGCGTTGAACGCCCAAAACAAGCAAGGAAGTGGCGTTTAACGCCAGAAACATGCTAAAGTCTGGCGTTAAATGCCAGGATTGTACAGCAAGGGCGTTTTACACGCCTAATTGGAGCAGGGATGTTAAGTCCTTGACCCCTCAGGATCTGTGGACCCCACAGGATCCCCACCTACCTTCTTCTCTCCTTTTCACACCTTTTTCATAACATTCTTCCTCAATTAACATCCACCAATCACCTCCATTACTCCTCTAAAACCATCATATAACCCACCTACACCCACCCACTCAAATTCAAACCATCACTCCTTCCTTTTCACACATCATAACCACCTAAACCCCCCTGACCGAACCATTCACACACCTCTATCTCTTCCATTTTCTTCTTCTTCTACTCACTTCTTTCTTCTTTTTCTCGAGGACAAGCAAAACTTCTGAGTTTGGTGTGGTAAAAACATTGCTTTTTGTTTTTCCATAACCATTTATGGCACCTAAGGCCAGAGACATCCTCATTGAAGAGGACAAGCCCATCACTAAGAAAAGAATGGAACAAACAAGAGAGCATGGATCTCAACATGAGCATGAGGAAATTCCTCACCATGAAATTCCTGATATGCCTCAGGGGATGCACTTTCCTCCATAGAATTATTGGGAACAAATCAACACTTCCCTAGGAGAA
This sequence comes from Arachis hypogaea, assembly GCF_003086295.3. Classification (NCBI taxonomy): domain Eukaryota; kingdom Viridiplantae; phylum Streptophyta; class Magnoliopsida; order Fabales; family Fabaceae; genus Arachis; species Arachis hypogaea. The sequence goes on along the minus strand of NC_092055.1, from coordinate 18,712,347 downwards.
TTAAGTTCTAACATGGGACAACTAAGGGTGGAGCATCAAGAGCACTCCATCATCCTCCATGAAATTAGAGAAGATCAAAGAGCTATGAGGGAGGAGCAAGAAAGACAAGGAAGAGACATAGAGGAGCTCAAAAGGCACCATTGGTTCTTCAAGAAGAGGAAGACGCCACCCTCACTAAGGTGGACTCATTCCTTAATCTCCTTGTCTATTTATTTTACTGTTTTTCGAAAAATTATGCCTTATGTTTATTTATGTTTGTGTCTTTATTATATGATCATTAGTGTCTAAGTGTCTATGCCTTAAAGCTATGAAAATGAATCCATCGCCTGTCAGGTAAATCGCATTATTATTTTTTAGATGGTTACACAGGTTATTTCCAGATTCATATAGCTCCTGAGGATCAGGAAAAGACTACTTTTACATGTCCTTTTGGGACTTATGCTTACAAGAGAATGCCCTTTGGCTTGTGCAATGCACCAGCTACTTTCTAAAGGTGCATGATGAGTCTTTTCTCTGATCTTATTGAGGACTGCATGGAAGTTTTTATGGATGATTTTAGTGTTTATGGTGATTCCTTTAGCCTTTGCTTAGATGGATTATCTAGAGTATTAGATAGATGTGTCAGTACAAACCTGGTATTAAATTTTGAAAAATGTCACTTTATGGTTAAGCAAGGGATTGTACTAGGACAAGTTGTGTCTAACACTGGCATTTCTGTAGATCCAGCAAAGGTGGATGTTATTTCTAGTTTACCTTACCCCTCTTCTGTGAGAGAGGTCCGTTCTTTCCTTGGCCATGCAGGTTTTTACAAGAGGTTCATTAAGGACTTCAATAAGGTAGCACTTCCCTTATCCAGGCTACTGCAGAAAGATATTGAGTTTGAGTTCAGTGAAAATTGCAAACAAGCGTTTGATAAGCTGAAGACTGCACTGACTCAAGCTCCAATTATAAGAGGACCAGATTGGAGCCAACTATTTGAAATAATGTGCGATGCTTCCAACCATGCAGTAGGAGCAGCACTGGCTCAGCGTGAAGGTAAGGATCCTTTTGTTATTGCTTACTGATGAGCGGATAATTTATACGCTTTTTGGCATTGTTTCTACATAGTTTTTAGTATGATTTAGTTAGTTTTTAGTATATTTCTATTAGTTTTTAAATAAAATTCACATTTCTGGACTTTACTATGAGTTTGTGTGTTTTTCTGTGATTTCAGGTATTTTTTGGCTGAAATTGAGGGACCTGAGCAAAGATCTGATTCAGAGGCTGACAAAGGACTGCTGATGCTGTTGGATTCTGACCTCTTTGCACTCAAAGTGGATTTTCTGGAGCTACAGAACTCCAAATGGCGCGCTCTCAATTGCATTGGAAATTAGACATCCAGGGCTTTCCAGCAATATATAATAGTCTGTACTTTGCCCGAGTTTAGATGACGCAAACTGGTGTTGAACGCCAGTTCCATGCTGCATTCTGGAGTTAAACGCCAGAAACAGGTTGCAAAGTGGAGTTAAACGCCAGAAACATGTTACAAACTGGCGTTCAACTCAAAGAATGACCTCTCCACGTGAAAGCTTCATGCTCAGCCCAAGCACACACCAAGTGGGCCCCGGAAGTGGATTTCTACATCATTTACTTATCTCTGTAAACCCTAGTAACTAGTTTTTATAAATAGGACTTTTTACTATTGTATTTACATCTTTAGTTTTATCTTTAGATCACATTTAGGGGCTGGCCTCTCGGCCATGCCTGGACCTTCATCACTTATGTATTTTCAATGGTAGAGTTTCTACACACCATAGATTAAGGTGTGGAGCTCTACTGTTCCTAATGGATTAATGCAAAGTACTACTGTTTTTCTATTCAATTCAAGTTATTCCACTTCTAAGATATCCATTCGCACCCAAGAATATGATGAATGTGATGACTATGTGATGCTCATCATCATTCTCACTTATGAACGCGTGCCTGACAAACACTTCCGTTCTACATGCAAACAAGCTAGAATGAGTATCTCTTAGATATCTAATACATGGGACCGAGTCCGAGATATTAGAATCTCCGTGGTATAAGTTAGAACCCATGGATGGCCATTCTTGAGATCCGGAAAGTCTAAACCTTGTCTGTGGTATTCCGAGTAGGATCTGGGAAGGGATGGCTGTGACGAGCTTCAAACTCGCGAGTTCTGGGCGTAGTGACAGACGCAAAAGGATCAATGGATCCTATTCCAGTATGATCGAGAATCGACAGATGATTAGCCATGCCGTGACAGAGCATTTGGACCTTTTTCACAGAGAGGTTGGATGTAGCCATTGACAACGGTGATGCCCTACATAAAGCTTGCCATGGAAGGGAGTGGGACTGGTTAGATGAAGACAGTAGGAAAGCAGAGCTTTAGAGGAACGAAAGGCATCTCTATACGCTTATCTGAAATTCTCACCAATGAATTACATAAGTATCTCTATCCTATTTTAATTATCTTTTAGTATATTATAATCTCTTAATACATTTGAATCTGCCTGACTGAGATTTACAAGGTGACCATAGCTTGCTTCAAGCCGACAATCTCTGTGGGATCGACCCTTACTCACGTAAGGTTTATTACTTGGACGACCCAGTGCACTTGCTGGTTAGTTGTACGAAGTTGTGAAATAGAATTAAGAATATGAACGTGCGTATTTAGTTTTTAGCGCCGTTACCAAGGAAGGAACGATCACGATTTCGCACACCACTTACGCGTCTAAAACTTTAGATGCCGCTCAGTCAAATTACACTACTGAGAAAGAGCTTCTTGCTATTGTTTTTTCTCTGGATAAATTCCGAGCCTATTTACTTGGTACTAAAGTATTAGTGTATTCAGACCACGCGGCTCTAAAGTATTTATTATCTAAAAAGGAGTCCAAACCCAGGCTTATACGTTGGATACTGCTATTACAAGAATTTGATTTAGAAATTAAGGATAGGAGTGGTAACCAGAATCTAGTGGCAGACCACTTGAGTCACCTTGAGCACATTAAGGATGATTCCACTCCTATAGCTGATAATTTTCCATTTGATAACCTGCAAGCAGTATCTGAGATAGTCCCTTGGTATGCACCTGTAGCTAATTATCTAGTTAGCCGCACATTTCCTCCAAACTTTTCTAAGCATCAAAGGGACAAGCTGAAAAGCGAGTCTAAATATTATATATGGGATGACCCATATTTATGGAGATGTGGCACTGACCAGGTAATTAGACGGTGTGTGCCTCAATCAGAATTCCAGTCCATCTTAGAGGCCTGTCACTCATCTGAGAGTGGAGGACATTTTGGCCCTCAAAGAACTGCTAGAAAAATCTTAGACTGTGGATTCTGGTGGCCTACTCTTTTTAAGGACGATGCTAAATTTTGTAGATCTTGTTTCCCATGCCAGAAAATTGGTAATATATCCAGGAGGGATGAGATGCCTCAACAAATTATACTTTTTTGTGAAATTTTTGATGTTTGGGGCATTGACTTCATGGGTTCATTTCCAAATTCTAATGGTTATTTCTATATATTGTTAGCTGTGGATTACGTTTTCAAATGGGTGGAAGCAATTCCTACCCGCACTGATGATGCTAACACTGTTGTTTCCTTTGTGAGAAACCATATTATTTGTCGCTTTGGATCACCACGAGCAATCGTGAACGATCAAGGCACCCATTTTTGTAACAGGAGACTAACAGGACTAATGAAGAAGCATAGGATAATTCATAAAGTTGCAACAGCCTACCATCCTCAGACTAATGGGCAAGCTGAGGTGTCAAATAGAGAGATAAAGCGTATCTTGCAGAAGATAGTCAAACCTCATAGAAGAGACTGGAGCACCAGGCTACAAGATACACTCTGGCATACAGAACAGCATACAAAACACCCATTGGGATGAGTCCTTTCCGCTTAGTTTATGGAAAAGCTTGTCATCTCCCTGTTGAAGTTGAGCACAAAGCCTTTTGGGCAGTAAAGGAATGCAACATGGGAATTGACAAAGCCGGAGCTGAAAGGAAGTTGCAACTGCAGGAACTGGAGAGCCTTCGCCTAGAAGCTTATGAGAACTCAAGACTATACAATGAGAAGATGAAGGCTGTACATGATCAGCACATCAAGAGGAAAGAGTTCCAACCTGGGGACTTAGTCCTCCTTTATAAATCTCGACTAAGGCTCATGCCAGGCAAGTTGAGATCAAGATAGGAAGGTCCATACAGAGTAGAGAAGGACGAACCGTACGAAGTTTATCACCTAAGCCATCCTTCAAGCTCTGAACCAATCAAAGTTAATGGACATCGTTTAAAGCTGTACCATGGCAAGAAGCTGAAGAAAAACAAGGAGCTCGAGATCTTCCTCTTGGAAGATCCCCACATAGCTGAAGACTGAGTTAGTGGAGTGTCCAACTTATGGACGTTAAAGCAAAGTGCTAGGCGGGAGACAACCCACCATGGTATGATCGTTCCTTTCACATATTTAAAAAAAAATCACGCAACGCGATCGCCTCATTGACGCGTCCGCGTCGCAGGGAGCTGGGAGACAATAATAATATGAACAGAGAGTTACGCAGGAGCAGGGCTGGAGGCGTGCCAATGGCACAAATCACCCCACGCGACCGCGTCATATGGGAATAATAGCCTCCCACGCGACCGCGTGCCCCACGCGGCCGCGTGACCAGGATTTCGACGTCAAAGTGGTGCACACCCGAAAGTTGTGCTAGAGTGGTGCTGGACTGGCGCTGGACACACAGTCCCTCTCACGCGATCGCGTGCCTCACGCGTCCGCGCCACATCCTTCTGAAAGCCCACTCATGCGATCGCATGCCCCACGTGATCGCGTCACTTAAAATTTGGCATTGTATAATTTTGAGCAGAGAGTTGTACGAGTGCGAGGCTACCCTCGCGCCATTAGCCTAAAACAGGTCACACGACCGCGTCGCTTACACCGCACAGTTTTCCTGATTTGCCAATTATCTTATCTTTTTCTCCCCAAATCCTATTTTCTCTTTTCCCTCCTTATTTCTTCTCCCTCCCTTCCTCCATTCTTCCTTCTTTCTCATTTTTTACACTTTCTCTCTCTCACCTCCATTAACAAGGTTTTCTTGTTTCATTCTTTCCTTACTTTTCTATTTTTCTTCTTATTTTTATATGTTATCTTCTTTTCTTTTTGTTTTACTTTCATTATTCATATTTTCTTTTTCTTTCTTTTTCCTTTTTACTTGGTGTTATCAATTTATGTGAGTCATTATTTATTATTATATGCTTGTGGATTGTTGTAAATTTGTTTGACAATTATATATTGCTTTTTAAGGGATTACTTGCATGTTTGAATCCTTATTTTCAAAAGCTTCTTCTACATGTATGCTATGTGTTTGTGAAAAAGCCCATATGGCATTATGAACTTCTCTACATTTTTCTACTCTAATATTCAATGCTTGCTTTTCACAAATTCCTTTTACCATTTTATTCATTGAATTTAATTGTCAATACAAACGTGATGGTTTGTTACGAGTGATGCTTGATCTATGCTACTCATGCCCTTTGCCGGCATGCCAATAAACACCTTGCATTCACTTGTCATCATATGCACTAGTTATTTTCCATTAATGAGTTTTCACATGTACTCATGAGCGTGTGTTAATATCATTTACCTTTTTTATGTGCATTTATAACCATCCTTTCCATTCTCTTCCTTGCTCTATCTCTTTAAATTTAATTTACTTTCGCTTCCCTTTTTCAGGATGGCCACCAAGAAAGGAAAAGAGAAAGCCATTCCTAAATCAGCAGCAAGAAGAGGAACAAAGAGAGCATTAGTGGCAGAGCCTTCTTTAACTGCAGTTAAGCCCTCAACAAAGAAAATTAAGAGGATTATAAAGGTTGATGATAAAGAAAGAGCATTCCCAGCAAAGGACACTGCGCGATTCCCCAATCGCTACTGTGAGCAGATGTTCCCCACCCTGGTAGAAAGGAGTTACAACAACGAATACCTTCTTCTCCTCCCGCCCAATATTGCTACCTTTGTTGAGCTACAAATTGCCCGAAGACAATGGGAATTCCTACAGAGACAGCCAAGGCAGGTCAATCTTTCTTGGGTAGTCAAGTTCTACTCCAACTACCACCTACCAACCCTGCAGTCTGTCTATGTCCGTCAGAAGCAAGTCCCCATTACAGAAGAGGCCATTCAAAAAGTTCTAAGTCTTCCCCCTATTCCAAAAGGATTGGATGCCTTTCAAGAAGCCGCACTCAAGCGCCAGTTGTACCAATTTGACTGGGACGCCGTTCTCAGAGTTATCGCACTACCTGGCAGCAGATGGATCTACGGATACCATCGTACCCACCCTAAGGGAATTTCAGCTTCAGCACTTACCTTGGAGGCTCGCGTATAGGCACAAATCATGTCCCATTACGTCTTTCCGAGCACTCACGAGTCCTCCTTCACTGCGGACATGGCCGTTCTACTATGGTGCATCCTTACAGACCAACCTCTGAATCTACCAAGACATATCCGGAATACCATGGGACACGTACAAATCGCGGGCAACTTACCTTTTCCTGCCCTGGTCTCAGATCTTGTCTCAGCAGTCGGAGTCTCCTACAGAGCTGGGGACACCAAAGCCATGCTTCCACGGGATGATCAGTTTGTATCCAACGGGAAATACCTTAGACTTCCAGCAGCCACTGTCAGCCAGCCTACTGAACCAGTTGAAGATATTCCTTCTTCAACACCACAAGCACCTACAACAGCCCAACTGCTCCAGCAGATACTTGAAAAGTTGGATCGGTAAGAACACAAAGCTAAGATGAGAGAGCGCCGATTCACATACCTCAAAGAGCTGATCATGGGAAAATTCAAGGACTCAGATACCCCGGACTCCACTTCCTTTACCAGTACAGGGAGCCATGATGGTCCCGACTGTGGAGATACTGCTACCAGCCCACCTTTGTTCTTGACAGATGGCACCGAGGACGGTGCAAAGCCTTAAGTGTGGGGAGGTCGGTCAGTACCTGACTTCCTGAGGTTATTTCTCTTCCCTAGCACCAATAAATTAGGATATTTAGTTAGATTTTTCTTTTTTTAGAATAGGATAAATCGCATAGTAATAGATTAGTTGCATGCATGTTCTGCTTGATTGAAAAGACAATGAATTTCTTCTAAGACTCTATCTTTGGAACAAAATTTCACTAATTTTAATTAATTATTTTATGTTAAATTTGCTTGAAGTTGTATTTGGAAGATGATTTTTGAGCTAAAGAACACACAACCTGTGAGATTTGAGCCTTTATGAATGGTTACATTATTTAACCATAATTATTTTATTCTTGTGTGTTTACTTCTCTCTGATTGCAATCTACATTTTGTTTCATCCTATATGTCCAATGTTTATTATATTTATATGTTTGCACATGATTGAGGCCATTATTTGTTTAACTCACTTATCCAAATTAAGCCTACCCTTTCAATTACCTTTGTTAGCCACTTTGAGCCTTTAAATCTCATTTGTTCTATATTTTACCACATTACTAGCCTTAAGCGGAAAAACAATTATATTTCCCAAATTGAATCTTTGGTTAGCTTAAGATAGAATTATGTATGTTATTTAAGTATGGGAAATTGTGGGAACAAAGGATAATAAGGGAATGAGTCATGATAATATTATGGGAATTTGGATACCTACTCATGTGAAACTATAAGAATTAAAAATCTATGTGCATTGATAAGCTATGTTTATGTTTATGTTTATGTTGAAAAAAAAAAATAAATAAATAAATAAGGGGACAAAATTACCCCAATGTTGAATTAAGAATTCAAGGATCAATGCATGTATGATAAAATCAAAATAAAAGGTTGATACATGAGTATGGATGTGAAAGAGATTTCTGGGTAGCTAAGTATGAATTCTAAAGTTATATAGAATATATATATATATATATATATATATATATATATAGGTTATGTTAAAGCTTGGGTTAATTAAAGATTCAATTTATAAGCTTACTTAGCCATATATGCATCCTTACCCTTACCTTGGCCCCATTACAACCTTGAAAAGACCTCATGATGTTTGCATTGGTATAATAAATGTTGTTGATTGGTTAGGAGAAGAACAAAAATTAGAGAGGATGATTAGAGAAGGATAGAGTGATGACCCTATACCCTAGAGAGACTAGAGTGTACATACACCATCAGTGAGGGTTCCATGCTTGAATTTCTATGTTCCCTGCTTTCATAAGCTATCTTCTTGCATTTTTATCTGTTCTTACTGTATAAGAATTGAGTTAGTGAAATTTGATTTGTAATTGTTTTGAAGAGCTTACTTACTTTTGATCAAGTGGACAAAAATCATATAGTTGCATTCATACATATAGGTTTCATTGCATTGCACAGGTTTTACATGTTCTTACTCATTCATTTTATCTCCTTCAACTAAGCACGAGGACATGCTAATGTTTAAGTGTGGGGAGGTTGATAAAACACTATTTCATGGTTTATATTGTGTTTAATTGTGTGGTTTTATCATGATCTTTACCCACTTATTCATTAAATAAGCATGCATTTATAATTCCTTCCTAAAGTTATTGTATGATTGAAAACTTGCTTCCTAGGGACTTTAATTATGTATTTTTGTTTCTCCTATATTCCATTCGATGCCGTGATATGTGTGTTAAGTGTTTCAGGCTTTATAGGGCATGAATGAGTTAGAGATTGGAAAGGAAGCTTGCAAAAATGGAAGGAACACAAGAAATTGAGGAGATGACCAGCGAGAAGCGACGCGGCCGCATGGATGACGCGACCGCGCGAAAGAGTGGAAATCGCAGTGACGCGGCCGCATGGACGACGCGTCCGCGTGACATGCGCGATCTGCATAATCTGCAGAATCGCTGGGGGCAATTTCGGGCCTTATTTTGACCCAGTTTTTGGCCCAGAAAAGCAGACTAGAGCCAGAGAACATGCAGAAACGAAAAACAACATTCATTCCACATAGTTTTAAGTTTTTTTAGATCTAGTTTTCCTCTCATCTAGGTTTTCTCTCTACACATTCATAGTTTTTAGGATTTGTTATTTTCATTGTTTTTGCATTGGGATATTGAGAAGAGTTATTGCCTCATCAAGACTTCGACACTCTAGTTCGTTCTCTTTACTTGTCTCTTACTCTTCCATGTTCCTTAATTTACTTAATTTTACTATTGGATTATTTTAGCATTTATTAATACAAGAATTACTTTTATTTTCAATTAATCTTTTGATCATTATTTATCATGTCTTTCTTTAATTCCTTTTCTTATGTTATGAATTTTACATTTACAATGAGCGAGTAGTTTCCTAACTTGATGGGGAGTTGATTGAAAGAAACCCTTGAAGTTGGGATGCTCAAGAGAAAGATTGTAGTTGGGTTTATTGTTGGATTGCTCTCTAGTCACTAACACCAATCCTCCCAAGAGCGGATTGGAACTTGTGGATAGAAATAGCATTCCAACTTGTTTAACTTTCCCTTACTTAGTGAGGGACAACTAAACAGAATAACCCCCAATTATCAATTAATCTTGAGAGTACTGCAACAAGAATAGAGCTTCCAACTAATCAACTCCCAGTCAAGGCCTTTATTTAAATTTATATAAATTCTCTAATTTAATTTCTGCCGTTCAACTCAAACCTTTTTGAAAACATCTGATTAATAAAATAGCACACTTTTCTGCAACTCATTGGGAGACGACCTGGGACTCATACTCCCAGTATTTTTATTTTAATTTCTGTGACACCCTTTTTAAATTGATAAAGCGGATTTCTGGTTGGTTGAGAACTATACTTGCAACGCATATTTTATAATCATTCTTAACTCGCCAATTTCCGCCCGCATCAACCCCCACATTCAAACTATAAAGTTTGGTGTTGGGAGGTTTCAACATCACTCTGAACATCTGTGAGGCTCCATGAGAGCCCACTGTCAAGCTATTGACATTAAAGAAGCGCTTATTTGGAGGCAACCCAATCTTTAATTATCTATGTTAAATTTCTATTTTCTTTTGTTATTTTATGTTTTCTGTAGGTTGCTGATCATGTGAAGTCACAAAAACAATTGAAAAAGTAAAAACAGACTGAAAAACAGAATGAAAAATAGAACACCCTGGAGGAGAAGCTTACTGGCGTTTAAACGCCAATAAGGGTAGCAGAATGGGCGTTAAACGCCCAGCCTGGCACCATTCTGGGCGTTTAACGCCAGAAATGGGCACAGAGCTAGCGTTTAACGCCAAAAAAGGGCAAGAAGCTGGCGTTAAACGCCAAAAATGGGCAGCAACCTGGCGTTTAACGCCAGGATTGGCAGAAAGAGGCATTTTTACATGCCACTTGGTGCAGGGATGAGATATCCTTGACACCTCAGGATCTGTGGACCCCACAGGATCCCCACCTACCCCACCTCTCTCTCTCTTCTTCATCCATTCACCAATCACCTCAATACCTCTTCCCCAAAAACCCCTCACCTATCAAATCCCACCATTCTCTTCACCACTCACATCCATCCTTCATAAAACCCCACCTACCTCACCATTCAAATTCAAACCACTTTTCCACCCAAATCCACCCATAATGGCCGAACCATACCCCCCTCTCCACTCCTATATAAACCCATCTTCACTCTTTCATTTTCACACAACATACACACTACTTCTCCCCCTTGGCCGAAACACTAAGCCCCCTCCATCTCCTCTATTTCTTCTTCTTCTACTCTCTTCTTTCTTCTTTTGCTCGAGGACGAGTAAACCTTCTAAGTTTGGTGTGGTAAAAGCGTTGCTTTTTGTTTTTCCATAACCATTTATGGCACCTAAGGCCGGAGAAACCTCTAGAAAGAGGAAAGGGAAGGCAAAAGCTTCCACCTCCGAGTCATGGGAGATGAAGAGATTCATCTCAAGGGTGCACCAAGACCACTTCTATGAAGTTGTGGCCAAGAAGAAGGTGATCCCCGAGGTCCCTCTCAAACTCAAAAAGGGTGAATATCTGGAGATCCGACATGAGATTCGAAGAAGAGGTTGGGAAGTTCTCACCAACCCCATTCAACAAGTCGGAATCTTAATGGTTTAAGAGTTCTATGCCAATGCATAGATCACCAAGAACCATGATCAAAGTGTGAACCCTGACCCAAAGAATTGGCTTACAATGGTTCGGGGGAAATGCTTAGATTTTAGTCCGGAGAATGTAAGGTTGGCATTCAACTTGCCCATGATGCAAGGAGATGCACACCCCTACACTAGAAGGGTCAACTTTGATCAAAGATTGGACCAAGTCCTCATAGACATCTGTGAAGAGGGCGCTCAATGGAAGAGATATTCAAGAGGGAAGCCGGTTCAACTAAGAAAGCATGACCTCAAGCCCGTGGCTAGGGGATGGTTGGAATTCATCCAACACTCAATCATTCCCACTAGCAACCAGTCTGAAGTTACTATAGACCGGGCTATCATGATCCATAGCATCATGATTAAGGAGGAAGCAGAAGTTCATGAAGTTATATCCCAAGAACTCTACAAGGTGGTGGACAAGTCCTCTACTTTGGCAAGGTTAGCCTTTCCTCATCTCATTTGTCACCTCTACAATTCAGCTGGAATTGACATAGAGGAAGACATCCTCATTGATGAGGATAAGCCCATCACTAAGAAAAAGATGGAGCAAACAAGAGATCCCACTCATGGACATGAGGAAATTCCTCACCATGAAATCCCTGAGATACCTCAAGAGATGCATTTTCCTCCACAAAACTATTGGGAGCAAATCAACACCTCCCTAGGAAAATTAAGTTCCAACATGGGACAACTAAGGGTGGAGCACCAAGAACATTCTATCCTCCTTTATGAAATTAGAGAAGACCAAAGAGTCATGAGAGAGGAGCAACAAAGGCAAGGAAGAGACATTGAGGAGCTCAAGCACTCCATTAGATCTTCAAGAGGAAGAACAAGCTGCCATCACTAAGGTGGACCCGTTCTTTAATCTCCTTGTTCTTTATTTCCTGTTTTTCGAATTTTTATGCTTTATGTTTATTTATGTTTGTGTCTTTATTACATGATCACTAGTGTCTAAGTGTCTATGCCTTAAAGCAATGAAAATGAATCCATCACCTTTCCTAAATGAAAAATGTTTTTAATTGAAAAAGAAGAAGAAGTGCATGAATTTCAAATTTTAAAACAGTTTAGTTAATTTGATGTGGTGGCAATACTATTGTTTTTCTGAATGAATGCTTGAACAGTGCATATTTTTTTGAATTTGTTGATTCATGAATGTTAAAATTGTTGGCTCTTGAAAGAATGATGGAAAAGGAGAAATGTTATTTGATAATCTGAAAAATCATAAAATTGATTCTTGAAGCAAGAAAAAGCAGTGAAAAGCTTGCCAAAAAAAAAAGAAAGAAAAGCAAGCAGAAAAAGCCAATAACCCTTTAAACCAAAAGGCAAGGGTAAAATAAAAAGGATCCAAGGCTTTGAGCATCAGTGGATAGGAGGGCCCACAGGAATAAAATCCTGGCCTAAGCAGCTAAACCAAGCTGTCCCTAAACATGTGCTTGTGGCGTGAAGGTGTCAAGTGAAAACTTGAGACTGAGCGGTTAAAGTCGTGGTCCAAAAGCAAAAAAGAGTGTGCTTAAGAGCTCTGGACACCTCTAATTGGGGACTCTAGCAAAGCTGAGTCACAATCTGAAAAGGTTCACCCAGTTATGTGTCTGTGGCATTTATGTATCTGGTGATAATACTGGAAAACAAAATGCTTTGGGTCACGGCCAAGACTCATAAAGTAGCTGTGTTCAAGAATCAACATACTTAACTAGGAGAATCAATAACACTATCTGGATTCTGAGTTCCTATAGAAGCCAATCATTCTGAACTTCAAAGGATAAAGTGAGATGCCAAAACTGTTCAGAGGCAAAAAGCTAAAAGCCCCGCTCATCTAATTAATACTGATCTTCATAGATGTTTTTGGAATTCATTGTATATTCTCTTCTTTTTATCCTATTTGATTTTCAGTTGCTTGGGGACAAGCAACAATTTAAGTTTGGTGTTGTGATGAGCGGATAATTTATACGCTTTTTGGCATTGTTTTTAGTATGTTTTTAGTATATTTTAGTTAGTTTTTATTATGTTTTTATTAGTTTTTAAATAAAAATTACATTTCTGGACTTTACTATGAGTTTATGTGTTTTTCTGTGATTTCAGGTATTTTCTGGCTGAAATTGAGGGACCTGAGCAAAATCTGATTCAGAGGCTGAAAAAGGACTGCAGATGCTGTTGGATTCTGACCTCCCTGCACTCAAAGTGGATTTTCTGGAGCTACATAAGCCCAATTGGCGCGCTCTCAATTGTGTTGGAAAGTAGAAATCCTGGGCTTTCCAGAAATATATAATAGTCCATACTTTACCTGAGATTTGATGGCCCAAACCGGCGTTCCAAGTCAGCTTAAGAATTCTGGCGCCAAAACGCCAGAACTGGCACAAAAGCTGGAGTTAAACGCCCAAACTGGCACAAAAGATGGCGTTTAACTCCAAGAAAAGTCTCTACACATGGAAGCTTCAATGCTCAGCCCAAGCACACACCAAGTGAGCCCGGAAGAAGATTTCTGCATTAATTACTTATTTCTGTAACCCTAGGCTACTAGTTTTCTATAAATAGGACCTTTTGCTATTGTATTTTGATACTTTTGATAGACCTTTTCACGTTTGGGGGCTGGCCTCACGGCCATGCCTAGACCTTGTTCTTATGTATTTTCAACGGTGGAGTTTCTACACACCATAGAATAAGCTGTGGAGCTCTGCTGTTCTTCATGAATTAATGCAAAGTACTATTATTTTTCTATTCAACTCAAGTCTATTTCTTCTCCAAGATATTCATTCGCACCCAAGAACATGATGAATGTGATGATTATGTGACACTCATCACCATTCTCACCTATGAACGCGTGCCTGACAACCACTTCCGTTCTACATGCAAACGAGCTTGAATGTGTATCTCTTGGGTTTCTAATCTAAGATTAGAACCTTCGTGGTATAGGCTAGAATTATTGGCGGCCATTCCTGAGATCCAGAATGTCTAAACCTTGTCTGTGGTATTCTGAGTAGGATCTGGGAAGGGATGACTGTGACGAGCTTCAAACTCGCGAGTGTTGGGCGTGTGACAGACGCAAAAGGATCAATGGATCCTATTCCAACATGATCGAGAATCGACAGATGATTAGCTGTGCGGTGACAGCGTGCGTAGAATATTTTCACTGAGAGGACGGGAAGTAGCCATTGACAACGGTGATGCCCAACATAAAGCTTGCCATGGAAAGGAGTATGAATGATTGGAAGAAGGCAATGGGAAAGCAGAGGTTCAGGAGGAACAAAGCATCTTCATACGCTTATCTGAAATTCTCACCAATGAATTACATAAGTATCTCTATCTTTATTTTATGTTTTATTCATCTTTTAATTATCAATCCTCCATAACCATTTAAATCTGCCTGACTGAGATTTACAAGAAGACCATAGCTTGCTTCAAGCCGACAGTCTCCATGGGATCGACCCTTACTCACGTAAGGTATTACTTGGACGACCCAGTGCACTTGCTGGTTAGTTGTGCGGAATTGTGACAAAATGTGATTCACATTTGAGAGCTCCAAGTCTTTGGCGCCATTGTTGATGATCACAATTTCGGGCACCAAACCAGCCTCTTTGTTTGATCTGATCGGAGGTGTACTGCTGTAGTTCTTCTGGGATTTTCAAAGTCCTCTCCAGGTACAGATTTCTGGAGGTAGCAAACACTGGATACTTCAGCTCATATTATTGGTTTGCAAACTTAATTGGATCAGTGGCAGGGAGGAGCTGGTCAGCCTTTTCCTGCGGGGTAAAGTGCTTCTCCCGCTAGGAGTCATCATGCATAAGCTCTAGGAGAGACATAGAGGATTCACCTCTTTTCCGTTTGCCAGTTGTTGCCTTGCCTTTTCCCTTTCTTTGAGTGTCAGACATCCTGAAAAATAGAAATCTAGGATATAATAAAAGCAAGAAAACAAGTAGGCAATTAACAAGATAAGCACATAGTGGCAAAGGAGCAGTAAAATAATTAAATGAGTTGAATAATTATGCATTTTGGAGTGTTTTGGAGTTTAAAAAACGGAGATGAGAGAGTTCAATCTAAAATGTAATATAAATAGAATTCATGTTAATTAGGGAAAACCATAATCAGGCCTTGAGTTAAAAAGTAAAAGTAAGGAGTTAGTCAAAAAGCAGAGGGGATTGTTAGAAAGTTAAAAGTGGTTATAAATTGAAAAAGAGGTTAGAAAGCAAAAATCAGTGAGTTAGTAAAAAGAAAGTTAGAGTAAGTGGCATGATGATTGGTTTCTAAGTAACAAGAATTTCACAATTTGAAGCAACAGACAACTCATATTCAAGCAAGGAAATCAAGTTGTTGATGATTCATATAGATATACCAATAACGAAAATGTGAAATCAAATCATCAATAATGTGATTTATTAACCGGGAAAACAAAAGGAATAAGAATGCTGGCCCGTGCATTCAGGAATTGGTTTGGTGAAAGCTAAGGAAAGCAAAATTGAAAATGCCAAAACCAATACATGAATGAGAATCAAAACGATTTACAGAAAATTGGGCAGTATTCCGGCTAAAATTGGATGTTCCCGGAAAATAAACAGCAAGCAGAATAGTTCATATAAATTAAAATAAAGCCGCAAATAAACATCAATAATATGAACATGAAAGAGCAGTCGCAATAGCAGCATGAACAGTAAGAACATCATATGAACAATACTAACAGCACATCAACAGCAGAATTGCGAAAATTATAAAACAAGTAGCAAGAACAGCGCAATTAATTAGGCCTAAATCCACTAACCACATCCTAGCTACCTAACCACCTAGAATCCACTACAAACATGCAACTCTAACTAGCCTAAATTTAAACATAAACTGAAAAAAAAAATATGAAAATAACTAGGAATGAAAGAAAGGTGGCGTTCGGCGGAACCTGCTAGGCGTATGAGCTAAGCTAAGGAACTGAGAGATGGCGGGGGTGTGGTTGCGGTGGTGCTGCGGCGACGTAGGGCGGCGCGGCAGTGAACCTTGGTGGCGGCAGGGATGGTGTTGTGGTGTTGGGGGAGGGCTGGGGTGGTTAAGGGGGAAGGAAGGGAGGGGGTGGTTGTTGGTGGGAGGTGCGGCGGTGATGGTGCGGTGGTGGTGGCTAGCCACGGTGGTGAAGGGAAGAAGAGAAGAGAAAGAGAAGAAAGAGAAGGAAGGAAGAAGGGGGTTGGTGGCGTCGCAGTCGTGGCTGGGTGGTCAATGGTGGTGCAGCCGATGGGGGTGGCTGGGGTGGTGGTGATGGGCGCAGGGGAGGGTTGCAGAGAAGAAAGGGAGAAGAAGGGGAATGGGGGGCGCGACGGGGTAGGGTTTCGCGTCACAGGGGGTTAATAAATTTGAATCCACGCGAACGCGTGGGGCACGCAGTCGCGTGGCTAGGGTGGACGGGGGGTTGACGCGATCGCGTGAGTGATGCGATCGCATGGAGTGGGTACAAGGATGAATGACGCGGTCGCATGAAGCATGCGACCGCGTCGCTGGAATTTGTGCGAAACGCACAATTCCAGCATCGTTTCAGCGCAACTCTCTGTCTCCTTTGGGGTGTTGTGCAATCCACGCGTCGCTCACGCTTTCGCGTGGGATAGGTTTTGTGCAAGTGATGCGTTCGCGTCGGGGACGCTAACGCATGGGCCGTTTGTGCTAGACGCACGACAGCCGTACGATTCCAGCCCAGATTTCTGGGCATTGGATTTTTACGCCGATTTTCAGATCACGCGGCCGCGTGAATGACGCGAACGCGTGGGAGGTGGTTGTCGCAACTGACGCGAACGCTTTAGCGATGCGATCGCGACGCACGCCTTCCTTTCTTCTTTTTTTTATTTATGCAATTATGCAGTTATGTAGTATGTAATGCTAATGCAAAAGCTTATGAATACTATCCAGGTTCAATGAAAATAAAACAATATAAAAATAAACAAAACAAAATAAAATGGAAACAGGAACGATCATACCATGGTGGGTTGTCTCCCACCTAGCACTTTTAGTTAAAGTCCTTAAGTTAAACATTGGATGAGCTTCCTGTTATGGTTGTCTCCACCAATGTTTGGAATGCCAACAGCCTCCGGGGTCCCAAACTAGGCATGTAAAACTTTTGAGCAGCTTCAAACAGATTCTCAGGCTCCTGGGGTGACGAATGTCAGAATAGATTCCAGGATCCCAAACTTTGCTTTTAAATCCGCCTTTGTCTTAATCTATATGCTTCCATCCGGGCGGTTCAGAAATTAAATTCTTACCAAGATGACCAAATATTTTCCGAGATCCATTCGATTGAACATGATATCAATCCGTGCACTTCGAGTTGAAGCGTGGAACCTTATTGAACCTTGTGCACCAGCTCTGAGTACGAGCCATTTCCCTCTTACTCTTAAAGCCACAGAAAGCTCTAAGCTGGCCATCTGTTTCAAGCAAACCATATTCAAGTGGAAAAGTAAAGTTAAAGGTTAAAGATTGTACCCACTTGAAGCTTGTATTGGGTGGTAATGGCCTTGGGATAGGTGTTTCCAGTGGTTCTGTAAGTTCTACTCCCTTGTAATCTTCTGTGAATTTCTCCACTTCCTTGCAAAATTCTTCAAATGCAACATCGTCCTGATCAAAGTCTTCTATGTCTTCCTCATCACTCAAGTCATAAGCTGGAGGTTTAGAGAAATCTACCTCCGCATCATCTTCGTATTCACTTGGGGGAGATTCTTCAATCTCGGAGAATTCACTTGCGGATGCAAGTTCATTACTAGGAGAACTTGACTTGAGGCTACCATCATCAAGGAAACTTGCATCTTGGGTTATTCCGTCTAGTTCTTCATAAAATACCTGCTTTGGGGGCCGTGCAATATCCTCCTTAGCATCAATTGTAACGTCCTTGACGAAATTCTTCACAACTCTGGATTCCCATGGAGGTTCAGAATCTCCTAAATATTCAATCAGTATTTCTTCTTCTTAGATAATTTGAGCTTCCTCCAATTGTTCCAAAACAAAGTTATGCTCATTACTGCCCTCTGGGGTTTCTAGTGTCTCCTTCATGCTACGTTCGTTATTAGATTCTCCACATAAGACTATTGGAGTTCCTTGAGTGCCTAAACGTCTGGAAGATAATTGATGTATTGCTTGCTCCAGCTGATGAAGGGTTGTATGAAGTTGATCTACTGTTTCCTTGAGGCGAGCCTGTGATTCTCGAGGTGATGGATTTGGACATGGTACATAGGGAAGTGGTGGTGTTTAGGAGTAATTGGATTGGAATCGGGGTAAATAAGGATCGTATGGTGGTGAATGGTGAAAAGGAGCTTATGAGTGTGGTGGTTCAAAGTTATGTTGAGAGGATGGTCTATAGGCATAGGGTGGGGCTTGTTGGTAGTTACAAGGTTGTCCACCATATCTATCAGCTTGGTATGCATTGTAGAATGGTCTTTGTCCATGATATCTTGGAGGGTGTTGCTGCCTAAAGGGTTGATCAAATCCTCTTGGCTCCATCCATCTTTGATTGCTTAGACTTTGATGGATATTCCTGCTATAACTTCTGTTTCCTTCAACAATATTAGAACCAAACTCAAAGCGAGAGGGGTGAGAATTCATAGTAGCTAAAAGAAGTAAAAAGGGGAAAAACAAAAACAATTAAACAAATAAAAGAAAAATATTTACAATAACCAATAATAAGGTACACGATTGCATTTCCCCAGCAACGGCACCATTTTGACAATCGGAATTTTCTATCGGTAAAGAATAAAAGTAATCGCGTTGTAAGTATAGTTTCTGAACCAACAGAAAATCCTTTCGTACAAACGTTTTGGTTGTCACAAGTAACAAACCCCTAAATAAATTGATAACCGAAGTATTTAAACCTCGGGTCGTCTTCTCAAGGAACTGCAGGGAGGTATGTTCTTATTGATTATGAGTTTTGTAAATTGGAGTTTTGAAAGTGAGGGACAAGTAATTTAAATGACAAATAAAATAAATAGATAACTGTAAAATAAACTCTTGGAAAGGTATGAGAAATTGGAATTTCTATCCTAGTTATCCTTATCAGGTGTGATGAGAATTGGATTTTAATCCCACTTAGTTAAGTCAAGTGGACTAATTAGATTGATCCTCAAGTCCTAGTCAATCCCTGTGGGACGACTAGCTTTAGAGCAATCTAGATTAATTAGGAATCTGCCAATTTCAACCACTGCTGAGTTTGACAACTCAAGTGTTACCAATTACTTAACCAAATCCAAAAGAAAGAAAATATCTAAATTAAATTAAGAGCATTCATAAATAGAATAAAACAACCATAAGCTGAAATACCTCAAGTAATATTAATTAAGAAAATCATAACATGAATGTAGCATAAGCCAAATTGAAAAGATAAATGATAATTAAAGGTATATAATAAAAGTAGAAAATAAATAAGAGAAACATTGAACATGCACTTGAAAAGAAGTAATCCTAAAATTTAGAGAAATCCTAATCTTAAAACCTAAGAGAGAGGAGAGAACCTCTCTCTCTAAAAACTACATCTAAACTATGAAAAGTGAATAATTGGAGCTCCCCCATATGGATGCATTCCCCCACTTCATAACCCCTAATCTGTGCCTTCTGGACTTGGATCTGGGCCAAAAAGGGCTTCAGAAATCGCTGGAAGCATTTTCTGTAATTTCTGGTGCGTGGCGTCTGTCACGCGTCTGCGTGGGTCACGCGGTCGCGTCATCTGGAGTTTTTCTTATCACGCGTTCACTTCGGTCATGCGTCCGCGTCGTCTGTGTTCTGCTCATGGCGCGCGTCCGCGTCAGTCATGCGTTCGCGTCGCTGTCTTTTCGCGCTAGGCATGCAGCCGCGTCGTCCATGCATTCGCGTCGCTGCCAGTTTCTTCAAAAACTCCATTTTGTGCTTTCCTTCCATTTTTGTATGTTTTCTTTCCATCCTTTAACTTATTCCTGCCTTAGAAGATCTGAAACTACTTAACACACAAATCACGGCATCGAATGGTAATAGAGGGTGATTAAAATAATAATTTCATAGGAAACATGTATTTCACATATATCACATAATAAGGAAGGGAAAGTAAAACCATGCAATTTTTATGAATAAGTGGGTGAAGGATTGAATAAATCTCTTGAATTGAGCACAATATATATCATAAAATATGGGTTTATCAGTCACTCATAAAAAAGTTTTTGAAGAAAACACCTTATTAACTTTGGAAATGACACCCTCCCAACCTCAATTATTTTCATGTCTTTGGATGCAAGTGTTTTATACTGAACTTTAAAAAAAAAATTGGAAAATTTTGATTCAAAGACACATGAGGGTATTTTTCTTGGTTACTCCACTAATAGCAAAGCTTGTGGAGTCTATAACAAAAACTCTAAGACTGTTGAGGAGACTATGCATGTCACATTTTGTGAATCTAACAACATTTCTAGTTTTTACATTGAAGATAGTTCAGATATTGGAGTTGAAATGACAAAGACATTTGAGACAGATCAATCAAATTCGAACTCACAAGAAACTGCACCTGAAAGCGCTAAGAATCGCAATTCTACAGTAGACAATTTGAAATTATCTCCTGTCACAGCCTCAAATTCTAAAACTGAGGCAAATGCTGACCAAGATAAACCTGAATCATTAACTCAAACAAAAAGGCCCAGAGAGTGAAAGTTTTTGAAAAACTATCCAGTTAAATTCATCATTGGTGATTCCTCCAAAGGTGTAACTACAAGATCATCTTTGAAAAGAGATTAATTAAACAATATAGCTCTCATATCAAAGATTGAACCTGAAAATATCCAAGAAGCACTTGCTAATTCATCTTGGGTAAAGGCTATGGAGAAAGAATTGCATCAATTTGAAAAGAATCAAGTCTGGACACTTTGTACCTGATTTGAATGAAAAGAAAGTCATTGGTACAAAATGGATTTTCAGAAATAAATTGGGTGAATAGGGAAGCATTGTCCAAAACATAGCTAGACTCGTTGCTCAAGGTTATGATCAAGAAGAGGAAATTGATTTTGATGAATCCTTTGCACCTATAGCACGAATGGAAGCCATCATATTGCTCCTAGCTTATGCGGCTCATTGTGGCTTCAAACCATTTCAAATAGATGTGAAGTGTGTATTTCTAATTAAATGGAATAATAGATAGAGAGTTCTATGTGGCTCAACCTCCTAGATTTGAGAACAAAACTTTTTTAAATTTTATTTTCAAACTTACTAAAGCCTTATATATGTTGAGACAAACTCCTAGAGTTTGGTATGAGAAGCTTAGCTCATTTTTGCTGAAAAATAATTTTCAAGAGGAGCCACTAACACCAGTTTATTTATTAAAAATTTCAATGATCATTTTATTTTTGTGCAAGTTTATGTTGATTATATCATTTTTGATTCTGCTGATGAAGATTTGTGTGCAGATTTTGCTAAGTTCATGATTAGCGAATTTGATATGAACATGATGGGAGAGCTCGCTTTCTTTCTAGGCTTGCAAATTAAACAAATTTCTAATGACATCTTTGTTCATCAAGAGAAGTATACTAAGAAACTTGTCAAGAAGTTTGGATTGGAATGTGTTAAACCCATGAAAACTCCTATGCATCCATACATTAAGTTAGACAAAGATGAGCATGCTAGAGATATAGATGAGACTAGATATAGAGGAATGATTGGCTCTTTAATGTATCTCACATCCTCAAGGACAGATATATTCAAAGTGTTAGAGTGTGCTCAAGATTCCAATCAAAGCCTAAGGAATCTCATCTCTCAGCAGTGAAGAGAATTATCCGATATGTGTTTGGTACCACTATTTATGGTTTATGATATCCGAAAACTGATTTCTTTCAATTAGTGGGTTATTGCGATGCAGATTTTGCTAGGGATCGGTTGATAGAAGAAGTACAAGTGGCATTTGTTGCTTTCATGGCAAATCTCTCAATGTGTGGTCAAGCAAGAAGCAAGCAACTATTGTCCTGTCCACAGTCGAAGTTGAGTACATTGCAGCCTCTTCATGTTGCTCTCAATTATTGTGGTTGAAAAACTCAGTTGGCTTATTCCAAGTTGAATGCTACTAATATTCCATTATTTTGTGATAATATGAGTGTCATAAATATTTCAAAAAATCATATTTTGCACTCTAGAACTAAGCACATTGAAGTTAGATTTTACGCTATTAGAGAATATGTGCAAAATAAAAATTTAGACATTCAATTTGTTAAATCTGAATATCAGCTGGCTAATATTTTTACCAAACCATTGATTGAGGAGAGATTCTGCAAACTGCATACTGCTTTGGGTTCCTCTAATTCTTCCTAATCAATCTAATGCTCTGATTAGTGTTTTTGTCTCGCAGGTCGCTATGAGATCATTTGGACAAATGATGAGTGGGTTTTATTTTCTAAGTTGGTAATTTGGAACCAGTGGACATATCAGATATTGTGTACTCTTTGTGTTTGTTTCTTTATTTAAAAATGGTTTATGTGTGTCTGATTTTGTTAGACCAGTTTTGAACTTGTATTTAAAATCATTATTTTCATGTCATCTTTCTAATTAAATGCATTTTTCTTATACATTGTGAACTGCATGTAACTTTTTTCATAGCTGTATAAAATACAATAATAATGTTGATTTTGGAGTATAACTCTTTCATAAAAAGGGGTGCTGTAGTAAAAAAAACCCGCAAGCAAGCGTCGCACACTGATGAGGAGACTGAAGATCTAAAAAATGTCCTATATCCTTGTGTCCTAAATCCAATTCTGCCAAGATCAAAATTTTAACTGGAATTGTGAAAGATGTACTTTAAGAGTTTGTGAACTTGACTAATCTTCTCATTAATTTTGGAGTTGAAAGAAAGACAGCTGAAGGAATGGTTGAAACTGCTCTCAAGAAGACTAAAGGCCGCATTCGCATCCTTAATAACTTTGTTGAAGATATTAAAGCTTGTTCCAATACTACTGACAATGAGGAGGATGATGCCTCTGATGACTCCAACTCTGATGTCTGACTTATCTCATATCTGATCTAGACTTTTTTTCAAACCTTCTCTAATTTCGTTTAGAGACTTTTTAGACTTGTTTTATTTTGCTTATGTTGGATGATTGTACACACTTTAAATTTTTTTTGGTTGCTACTTATGACTACTACTGATATGCCTCTAACATTCTTTTGCAGGCTCTTTATTTTTTCTCCTAAATGACAAAAGTGGGAGAAAAGAAAAGAAATCAATTATGAGGCATTTGATGCTTAATGCTTATGCTTGATATTACTTTTGCTATAATCTTTGCATGATAGGCATTATGTGTTCATTGTTAAATCTGCTGCACCTTTTGCATATATAATGGTACTTTTGTTGAATGATTATTAGTTTTGTACTATTGTTGCTACGCCATACTGCTTTGGTGCTGGTTTTTACTTGTTTTGAGCATCTCTATTTCAAGAGGAAGTCATGATTAAGGGAGAGAAATGCTGACATTAAGGGGGAGTACTTCATATCCTTACTCAATTCAAATGGTCATCAAAGAGAAGTGATCTATACTCTACTCATTTAAAATTCTTTCCACTTGACTTATCATCTTTTATCATGTTTATCATCAAGATAGAGATTGTTGAGTTAGAGTTGATTTTGATATATATTAATATGATGATAAACATTAATTGGGTTAATAGCCCAAGTATGGTTTAATGTGTTAGTGATGCAGGCCCAAAACCAAGATCCAAACAAGTCCAACAACGCATAGCTTCAGCAAACAATTCACAATACTTAAATCAAAGTTTCAACCAAATGTATAAGATGAGAAAAATCAAACTCATTAAGCCAAGAGGGATGATTCTGTAATTGCCAAACAATGATACCAAGGAAGAAAAAGTAAAATAGGACATTTGGCAACATCATGGAGAATAAGAGACAACAAGGACAACAGAGGTTGGTAAAGTAAAACAAAATGCAAGAACAGCAGAAGTTCGTGAAGTAAAACAAAAATGTAGTACAACAACAACAGATATAGTGGAGCAAAATGAAAAACATTGCATGCCAAGAAAAACTATTGCAATGGACAAAATCAACAAAAAAAAAAATGAAGAGGCAATGAAGAAATTTGGACCCATAACAACATTTGAAAGAAAGAAAAATAGAATGACACTTGAGCATCATCTCATACACATGAGTCTAAAATATTTTCCTTCATCTTTGAGTTACATTTAAGATTTCATTGTTATGGTTTTTTGATATCTATCTTTCTGTAAATGGAAAAAAGGTAAATCACGGTGAAGTGAAAAATAAAAAAGTCATAAGTGAAAAAAGACCAAAGAGATAGATTGAAAAAGCCAAATTTATTTTCTGTGTATTTGGTTTGATTGAACTAGGATTAGTTCCCTTTACTAAGTTGGGATAGCACTTGGTGATCATTGAATCAGTTGAATTCCCTTTTGTCAAGTTAGGATAGCACTTGGTGGCTGTTGAACCAGGTTGGGTTCCCTTTACCAAGTTGGAATAACACTTGATGGTTACTAAACTTGGGTTAGAAGCTTAGTAATTCATACTAGATGAATTAGGTTGTAATTTATTGGTATTGGTGCATGCAATCTATTTAATTATAGTTAAAAGTCAACCATAATTGTGCTAGAGACTAGATGTAGATTTCATTGCACATAAAAACGAACCAAGATATATACTTGTGTGATTCTCTCATTTTCTACTCTATTCTATTCTGGTTTTAGAGACAAAATACAAATAATCTCCTACAACTTCAACTTTTGCGAGAACAACTTAAAGAAATTAGTTTTTTGAAATTAACTTGATTCAACTTTCCTTCTTTAGCATTACCATCAGTTATTATAATTTCTGCTCCATAATGTATCATTATATTCAATTAAATCTTTTTATTTTAATTTTTCTTCCGGTTAAAAGAATTTGGTTCATAACGTGTCATTATGTTTGATTAAATCTTTCTATTTTAATTTGTCTTATTTTGATTTGATCACTTGATTTATTAATTTGATTTACTTATTTATCCCCACTTAAAACTGAATTATTATTATTATTTCTTCTATCATTTGACTTTTGTGATACTTAGCTTAAATTATAAATTTTTAATTTGGATATGATGTATTTTTTATTTGTGTGATTTTGTAGATTTATTTATAATTTTATATATTATTTATTACAATTTAATTATTTCGATTGAGCTACAGTTGAACTACTAAATTAGTGAAATAGTAACTAAAACAGTTTGATGACCGATTTAGTTATCAGAACCTTACATATAACACAGTATAATCAATATTTTACATACTACCATTCCAAATATATTTCTAATCAACAATAGCACTACTTTTTTTTTAATCAAACAGAGAACAAGTTATTGCACTAACCTCTTTGTTGACACTTTTAACAATGTGAGTAACGCTGTTTAGTCGATACACATGATCTTCTTCTTTCATGATCCCATCCGTGCGTGATCCTTGTGTGCTTCTTTGTGGAATCTCCCAAATACAAATCTCACAAGTGACTCCAATACATAAGCCATAGCTTACTATTGTGGATTTTTAACACCATTGAATGTAAATCGCGATAACCCCTGGTGTTTTATGGCTTTTGTAAACCGCAACGACCCTCAGCGATTCTAGTCCACGTTAATTTTTTCATGAACCGTGACACCTCTAAGTAGTTTTTGAGTTTTCCAAATTTTAGTTTTTTACCTTAACCGCGATAAGTCATGAGAGGAGATTAATTTATTTATGTCATTTACCCTCTATAATCATCTTTTGTAAACTTGCCGTATTTCATGCCATCGTATTTATAAGCAACATAATATATTTTTATTTAAATTGGTCAGAATAATATTAATAAATCTATTCATGAAAGATAAAACTGACTTTGTATTTATAAAAAATAAATTTCAGAGAAAAAAATTACTAAAATTTTAAAAATTATCCAAAATTTTTAAATTTTCCTTCCTAACTCGACTTATCCCACCTCTAATATTCAACCCATCACTATAATACTTAATCCCTAATCATTTACCACCAAACCTAAATGATTTCTCATCCAACTCTCATTTTTAAGTACTACTACTGTCGCCACTTCCTTCTTTTAATTTACTGCCACCACCATCACACGATTTAGAATCTATT
This sequence comes from Arachis hypogaea, assembly GCF_003086295.3. NCBI lineage: Eukaryota > Viridiplantae > Streptophyta > Magnoliopsida > Fabales > Fabaceae > Arachis > Arachis hypogaea. The sequence continues at coordinate 18,686,159 of NC_092055.1, read as the reverse complement.
AGGTACTAGATAAATAACACAGCTCAAATATAAAGATAAACAATTAAAAATCCGTATAAAATATGAAAAGGACTAAAAAAATTTTTTTGAGGTTTACAACTTCTCTCTATTGCAAGAAGATTACAATAACATTCTCTTTTGACGAATGAAGAACATACTTTCTTCTAAATATATAGAAGAATACATCTCAGAGAAATTTTTATACTTTTCTCTCTAAATAATTTCTCTCTTGTTCGACAATTTTTCTTATTAAATGAAATAACTTTTTATATTAAAATTTTTTGGGATAAGTATTGTTTTGGTCCCTAACGTTGAGGGTCAGAATCGAAACCATCCCTGATGTAATTTTTTATTTAGAATCGTCCTTAATGTTGCATTTCATTTTAAAATCATCCTTTCTAATAATTTTTTTCTAAATGACAAAAATACCCTTTTTCACCATTTCATTCTTTTTGTTCTTCTTCTTCCAGGAGAAGAAATTCTCTTGTTCTTCTCCTTCCAGAAGAACAAATTTTTCTTCCATTAACAAATTAAAAATACAGATTAACAAAAAAAAAGAACACACAACTCAAAATCAGAAATTCAAGAAATCCAAAAATAAAAAAAGCAACAGCAATTCAGAAATCAAAACAAGAACAAAACCAACAATAAAAATTAGGAAATTAGGGATTATGATGAACAAATCCATTATTCAAATTCAAATTCAACAAATCAACATACAACAATGATAAAATAAGAAAATAACAAATTAAAATCAGATTAGAAGTAGAAGCAGAAGCAGACCCAGAAGATGCAAAAGTAGAAGCACTCAAGCAGAAGCAAAAAGTAGAAGACGAAGCAGAAGATGCAGAAGTAGAAGATGTAGAAGCAGAAGCACTTAAGCAGAAGCAGAAAGTAGAAAACGAAGCAGAAGATGCAGAAGCAGATGATGCAGAAGCACTCAAGCAGAAGCAGAAAGTAGAAAATGAAGCAGAAGATGCAGAAGCAGAAGAACTCAAGCAAACCCATAAGAAGTAGAAGACGAAGCAGAAACTGAGATTAAAGCAAGAAGCAGAAGCGGCGAGGTAGCGAGGAGCAACGGCGAGGAGCAGCGGCGAGGCAGCGAGAAGCAGTGGCGAGAACGCGGCGGTGAGGAGCAGCGGTGTAGAAGCCGAGGCTCTTTCCCTGGCTCCAGCAATGGCGACGGCAGGTCCAAGCTTCATCGGGCCGCCATCCCCCTCCCCCCTTCCCCTTCCCCCTCGCCCTTTCCCCTTTTCCTCCCCCCTCCCGCGTCCTTTCCCCTTTCCCCCTTGTGTCTCCCCTCCCCCTCATGTTTTTTTTTTAATTTTATATTTTTTTATTTAAAAGAACTATTTATAAAAAAAGGTAGTTTTGTCATTTATAAAAAAATTTTATTAGAAATGACGATTTTAAAATGAAATGTAATATTAAGAATGATTCTAAATCAAAAATTATATCAGGAACGGTTTTGATTCTGACCCTCAACGTTAGAGACCAAAACAATACTTATCCCAAATTTTTCTCACCTTAATTGTACAACAACTTTAGATGGATAATGCATATTACTTTCCACCATCAATGTTCAATGATTTATAAGTAGAAATTTTTTTTCTTTTTATTTTGTTCAATGACTTATTTTAAAATTTTTGTAGGAGAATTTTTTCTTTTTATTTTGTTCAATGACTTATTTTAATTTTTTTTATAAAAATTAGCTTATTATTTTTACAATCTCTCACTTAAAGTTAATTTTGATAAATTTTTAAAATTCATATTACTCATGTATTCAATAGGCCATAACAAGATTAGCATCATTTTTTAGTGTTGATTGGCTTTATCATAGCATCTGTTAGATTATCTTTAGTGTAAATCTTCTATATATCCACACTCTCTTCTTCTACTACTTCCCAAATAAGGTGATATTGTACTCCAATATACTTTGTTCTTGAATAAAAGGCTGGATTCTTTGCAAAATGCAAGGCACCCTGATAGTTACAATATATAAGAATCTTTTGCTATTTGTGTCCGAGTTCTTCCATTAACTTTTGGATCCAAATAGTTTTCTTGCAAACTTGAGTAGTGGTCATATATTCAGCTTCTATAGTAGATAGAGCTACAATCGTATGTAACTTAGATAGCCAACTTACAGCTCCTCCTACAAGTGTGAACATATAGTCTGTAGTAGACTTTTGTGTTTATCAAAATCACCTATATAGTCTGAATCAACATTTTTCATTGACAATGAGCTCTGGTCTTCCAAAATATAATGCAACATTTGAGATCCCATTGATGTATCTTAGGATCCTTTTAACAGCATTTCAATGCTTTTTACTCGAATTTGTCATAAATTGATTTACCATCGCAACTGATTGGGTAATATCTAACCTTGTACAAATTATGGTATACATAAGGCTTTTCACTGCTGATGCATATGGTACTCGAGAAATTTTAATCCTCTTTGCTTTACTACTAGGACACATACTTGAGGATAATTTAAAATTCAAATGAAGTGGAGTTGAAATTGACTTACATTCTTACATGTTGAAATGTTGCAAGATCTTTTTAAAATAATTCTTTTGAGATAGCCAAATCTTTATGTGAATTTACATTCCTAAAATTTTGTTTGTTGATCCCAAATTTTTTATATCAAATTCTTTAACTACTATGTCTTCAATTCTTGAATTTGATCTTTGTTGGGGTCTATTACTAACATGTCATTTACATATGATAGCAAAATAGTAAAATTATTATTATTAGACCTCTTATAATAAGTACAATGATCTAAACTAATAAGTATGTTGTATCCAAATTAAAGTTAATAATAAAAGAATCAAATTTCTTATACCAAACATCCCTTAAATAAACCGAACTTTTATTTTAGAGTCTTGTATATATAATTAGCCTAATAATTAAGATCCACTTTTTAATTTAGATATGAAAGAGAGAATGATATAGGATGTAGTTATGGAGTATATAGGTGCTTTACGCAACTTTGGTGTCAGATGTAACACCCTAACTACCAAAGCTCACACTTCCGGCTGCGCGACTCTGATAGCTCGGACATTACGACGACACTTATGCTATTTAATACTAAAATATGAGCCTGTTTAAAACTTTAACCGCAATACCGCTCCCAAAAAATTCTTTCATTCAATAACGTACATCCATAAATACCATACAACTTACAAAACTCATAAAGAGTACATCCATATATACATATATATATATTTACAAGCATTAACCAACACAATCCCTATCCCTCTCACAGAATATATCAAGATAAAGGCGAGGGTACAATAAATAATCTATATCAATACAGAACATATCAATAACTAAATAAACTCTTCGTAACTTCTGCGCCCATATCCTGAAAGGGGAAAAATGTAGGGGGGTGAGAACATCATCCTCGAAAGGGTTCTCAGTAGAGGGTTTTTGGGAATTACTGTAATAGGATACATGAAGATAAACCGTACCAGTGATTAATAACCGTCTTATGCCTCTTTTCAAAAACAACGGTTTACAATAAAAGAGGAATCGAAAATCTTTTCTGAAAGAGGAACAGTTCAATTCTCAAAAACTCAAAAGCCTTTCAAAACGGTTTATCTATGCTGAACCAAAATAGCCTTTCATATTTTATTCCAAACCAGAAACACAAAACCAAAATCAACCATCGGTTCATCTCATTCCAACCACGGCCCTAGGCCCAAACAATCCAACCATCAACCAATCACCACAGTCCAACAGAGTCCCAGTAGCAAACACAAATAGGAAGATGCAAACACAAACAAACAGTTATTACAAGTAGAACAATTAGCAATTAATCACATAGGCAAACCAAGTATAATATGCACACCCAAACAATGTCACATAAATGCATATGATGCATGCCTGTCCCTAGTGGCTGATGATATCATCTGTCGGTTATAGAGCCAACCCGACAAGTCCTGGTAGCTAACCATTGGACTGTCCCTCTGTCGCGCATCCCCAACTCGAGTTATACTCATCATAAACTTGATCATAATCATGATCCATATCCATCACCCTCACTGGTGAATATTTACGGGGGCGAGCTCATCCGGGGCTTTCACAGTGCCCGGCCACACTTACGACATAGGGTCAACAGAGTATCAAGTCTCAACCTGGAGCACGTGGTGGCTAGCCACTGCTACTACCCAGGGAACTCGTATCTCAGATAGTGGAAGTGCAACATTCACATTTATCAATGATTTAGCATAAACATGCAATCAATCTCATCCATGGATCAACATCCATCTCAGCCATCCGGCTCACGGTTCATTCTAGAACCAGCCAATATTCATATCATACACAGCCATTCCGGCTCACGGTTCAATCCAGAACCAATCAATATGTATAAACATACACAGCCATTCCGGCTCTCAATAAAACAGCACTTCCACATTCAAAATCATCAAATTCATGAAATCGGCATTTAAGCCATAAATCATTTTCTCAACTCATTTCACTTTGAAATCAAGTTTCAACTCTTTTCAGCCTTGGCTTTAAAGATCTCATTTCTCAAATCATCTCAGGCTCATAAGCCACTTTTACTCAAGGTAAATTCTCCTTTCAAAACAATGCCACTCTCGGCATCCTCTTTCCAAAACTTCCATAATCATGGCAAGTTAAAAGCCTCTTTGAGATATTCAAAATCACCCATCCAACAATGGGATTTTATAACAAAAGTTTCTCGGCAGAGTCCCAAGTCTTTAGGGGAGAATAACATATCTCATTTCACCAAATTCATTTAAAATCATTAAAACATTGGCTTTCTGATTTGAGTAAGAAAATGGGATCTAAGCCAAACCGAGTCACGTAATCTTTACTTCTTTCAAAACCATTTCCTTTACTTAAACAAAACCGGCTTCAATTCCATAATTAAATCTGAAGCGTTTCAAACTGATAAGAGAATCCTTTTTGTTGTATTAAACTAGAGTTCAAAAGATACTTTGAATCTTATTTAAAACGTCAAAATAATGAGGCTCATCACTCGAAATCCAATTCCTTTTAAAATCACGAAAACTCTCCCAAGGGACAATCTTTGTGTTTAATAGAGAAAAACATAAACCCGTTTTACCTTTTAAAACAGCCTCAAAGCAAAATTCTCTTTCGAATGACTTGTACCCAAAGACATACTGTTCTTCTTGGAAAATAAGGAGAAATCATGATTCTCTTTTCAATAATTCTTTCAACGCATAACTTCATTGCTTTCTTAATTGTTCTAAGTAAAGGTAATAAAAAAAGCCATAATTTCACAATCCGCAAAATAGATAGGAAAGGCATTAAACTTAAAATTCCCCAATTAACATTTTAAATAAGGACTCGGATTCTATAGAAATTTCGGCAGCACCTCCCCTAAAACTTGGACTTTTGCCACCCGGTTCGGGTCCCAACTAAACCGTTTCTCATTCCTTTTCAACAGCTCAAAACAAGAAATCAATTCAAAAGCAAGCTAAATCCAACAGTCGCCTCAGTGGCATATCTCAAGGAAGCCATTTCAAAAATCAACTCAATATCAACCGATTTAACTCATTTATAAAGCTTTAAAGAATCGGTTCAGCAATAAATCATTTATCAAAGCCAGAGCAATTAAAGCAACCCAGGCTGAATTTCAAGAGCATTCTATCTTTCACATCATCAAAATAATTGACTCAATTCAAACCAATCCTCAACGGATTAAACTCATTTCAAATATTTAAAGAATCAACTTCAAACATTACATTTCACAAGCCACACAACAATTCAGCCAAACCAACATCCATAGTCATTCGAGTCAATCAATTGATACATAAGGCAGATACAATCACCAAGTACACAATATCTCACATCAGTACCCATATGTAATAATTCCAATAATAAACTATAGTTTTTGGAAAGCGCCCCTACCTCAGCAAGAAAAACTTAACCCAAGCGTGTCAACTGAACTCTTTTCGCTCTGCCCGAAATCACCGACAATCAGAACCCGACTCGGCTTGCTCTCTCGAAAGCAGAAACCGCTACAAGCGGCATAAGCAAACCGGATTCTAACTCCTAAAACCATTAACATCGCAAATACTTTATTACACGAAACAGAGCACTAACGCAGGGCTTTCAAAAATCAAAATACTCACTGAAATCACAAAACGAAGCAGTCGCAGCTCCCTATCAACCCGGCAGTGGCTCCGTCAGTAACCCCAAGTGACAATCGCGAGCAAAAACCCCGGTGACGGTAACTGTAACAACCACGCGGCGTTAACAACCTTTCCGAAATTCCAACAGAACAGAAACCAAACTCAAAGAACTTACCGGCAGTGGAACACGGTGGCAGCAGGGTCTCAAGTGGTAGAAACTCAGCCCGGAGCTCCGGCAGCCATGGCAGCAGATTTTGATGGCACGGCAGCAAGGGCGGGGAACCACCCACCATCATCGCGTCTCATCCTTTCCCGCTACTGACAAGGACAGCAACCACCATAGCAACCCGGCGTCAGCAGCGGCTTCCAACGGCAACAGCGGCGCGCTCAACCCAGAATCCGAATGGAGCACAGTAGGAGTGACGGCCATGAGTGACAGTGACGCGAGCTTCGATGGTGGCAGGAAGTGATGGCGGCTGAGCGCGGTGGCTACCCTCCTCACGGCGCGTCTCTCTCTCGCGCGACTGGCGACGGCGCGGCTAGGAGTGACGGTGTGACGAACAGAGGCGGCGGCACGGCGTGGACCCTCCTCGCAAGGCCTTTCCGTCAGTCTCTTCCCCTCTCGCCTCAGCCCCGATTTGTGACAGAGTCGGCCCGCGAACAACGGTGGCGACCTCAACTGGGCAGGACGCGGTGGCAGGACGCTTCCCCGCGTGTAGCAGCTCGGCGTCTCACTCGGAGGCATCGGCGGTGGTGGCGAGACTTAGTGGCGCCGGCAAACATCTCTCTTCTTCCACTTCCCTCTGCCATTCCTTCTGTTTCGTTCAAGAAGAAAGGAAAGCAACGCATGCTACTGCTGCTGATGAGGGCACATTGTGGGTGCTATGGCTGGGTCTTGGGAGAAAATGGGTTACCGGGTCATGGGTTAGGGTTTTAGGGTTAGGGCTTCATTTTCAAAAATTAGGGTTAAGGGTATGGGCATTTTAGTAATTTCACTTAAAATTGGGAATAATATAGTAATTGAAACCCAGATTAAATCCAACATTATTTGTACATAGAAAATACTATTTGCTTATCAATTTCACAAATTATTTTCAATAAGATGCCCAAATCTAAAATTAGAAATAATATGCTTAATTTCTTCATTTTCCAAAATAGCAGTAATAATATTTAAAATATTACTTATCTAATCCAATTCATATAAAATCCTTATTATTTCATAACTATCAACCTTATACTTTAAATATAGAAAATAATCCAATAATTATAAAATTGGATAATAACCATAACTTATCTCAAATCCAATAAATCAAAACTTGCCTTAATTATCTTTAATAAAATAATTTCTGAAATTAAGGCTATAAATAACCATATGATTTTGAGACTTGATCATAATAAGACTTTTTCAAAAGCTCCGGGTCTTACATCCTACCCACCTTATAAAAATTTTCGCCCTCGAAAATTGATACAAAACGAAAGAAGTTCCATAACAGTTCACCCTTGAACACATTTAAGGAAGAAGCAAAAATATCTCAAAATATAATCATATATACGATTTTCAAATACTTTGATTGTCATAAGCATAAGGATGTAAAGGTAGGAGTGTGATTGCAAAGCAAAAGTTACAAGATCGGCTCAATGCAAAAGCTAACATGGGTCAATCATGTGATAGTGGGGCAAGGCATCAAAGGCTATCAAACAGGATGGAGTTAAAACGATGTGCTCAATCTCCGCACACTAATCTTATATCAACCTCAAGGTTTCAACTTTCCAATTCCATCAAGCACCTTACAAACCCCAAATTTGATCACAAGCCTGACAATCACAAACCCGTTCGCAAGGAACAAAATGCCCACAACTCATACGTTGCACACCTACCGCTTCAACTTCCGTATACACATCACATCTTAAAGAACTAACGTATCGCGTTACTACGTCTACAAGTCACACGTGATATCAAAACCATTCTCGAGTCTACTCAGAAGAATATGAGATCTTAGAAAGGAGAGACGGATGTCAAAGACAATAGTCATAGATTTGAAAGAATATATCCAATCCCAGATAAACAAGGATGTTCAAGCAATAAAGTTTGCTAGACATAATTCAATTGACAACTTCAAAGATAACCCTTAGATCAAAGAAGTTCAATAGGATCAATAAGAAGAAAACCAACGCATCAGTTTGAAACAAACTCAAGCTGAGTCGAGGAAGCATGAGGTTTACAGAAAAGAATATTTCAAACCCAAGACAAAGCTCACAAAACTCAAGAGCACGATTAAAAGTACTTCCAAATACATTGTTCATAAAGGAACCGAAACTTGCATAAAAACCACTTCGCAATCTAAAAGAAAGGTTAATTAACAACATCCTTCAAGAGAGTAATAAAAGCATAATTGTGGCTTTGCTTTAATGCAAGTTCATGTTGAAATAGATTTTGTCGAGTTCTAAAAACAAGGTGTACACGGGTTTGGCTAAAGGCTAAAATATTTCTTCAAATATTTTAGAAAGATAATTAGATGCGCAACTTAACCAAAAGCAGTTTATAAAACTCGGGAGAGAAATCAAAGGCTTGTTCAAAAATTCTCAAAGTTCATATTCAAACAAGCGTGTATAACATTTGTAGCAAGGATGAAAGAGAAAATTAAACTCCTTTTAGAAAAGAAACTCCAAGGTAAAAATTTGCACACAATCTGGTAAGGAAATAAATGGTGTGTTTCAAACAAACCGGTTTCCACTAAACAAGGAAGCTTTCCAAAACTTCATTTAAAATGGCGCATGCCAACTTTAAATTGATTTCGTAAAAATTGGACAATGGTTTTAATCTCAATCAAACAACAGAAAATAAATTCCGTTTAATATTTCGTCAAAGAGAATTCGAAACTTCTTTAAAAGGTTCAAAACAAGACTCCAAAAGTGTTCTTAAAATCACCATCTCAGGAGAACATTCAAGAAGTTTAAGATGTACTAAAAAGGAGTCAAGCCTTGCAAGAAAGGATCTTAAATAGTTCAAACAAGATACACTAGGCATGGGGCATCAAATAAGCTTTCAATTGATCCAAAAGAATACAGAAGTCATAGAAAAAGACAACTCAATCATTTGTAATTTTTCAATGATAAATCTTTGACTAAAAACTCTTGTAGAGATAATGGGAGAATAAACAATGCACTAACTTGAAACGAATCAACTGACCCACATAAGGATGAGATTCACAAGAGGGGACAAACCAAGGTCAACGGTAATGTTCACAAGATGTAAAAGATCAGTTAGAAACAGATTCACATATGACATTCATAGAGGTGAAAAGCTTAAGAAGGAACTAGTCCGTTCATAAGAAGAAAGCTATGAGTCCAACATTTTCAAAAGAACAACAATGGCATAAACTATGTAGTATGCTAAACCAAACTCAATTCAGAATAAGTTAAGTAAAGCTTATCAAACGAAACTCAATCGGGATAAAAATGAAAAATTCTTTCTTCCCAAAATTTTGAAAAATATCCAAATACATAATCAAATGAAAATGTGCATTGGAACTATAGTAAAATTACTAGAAAGTCAAATTGTAATTTTAAAGTGAATGCAGTTCCGTAAACAAGTAAAAGTACAGACGAGGTATTAGAAATAGATAGTTGTTAAACTGTATAAGAAATCTTCGAAGTTGCACCTATAGAAAAGTATATATCTTTTTAACAGCAATTTTCATAAAAATCTCAAAATTGGCTGTGCTCACTGTCAAATAAGAGAAAAACTGAATCAACAATCTCTCTAATAAGGGACTCAGAATCCCAGAGTTAAAATGCACAGCGCATTAGGACAAGTTCAAAGCTATATCAAAGAATACTTGAATCAAGAAGAACTCAAACAGAGGAAGATAGATGCAACAAGGATTCCAAACAAGCATATGCAATTAAGATTAAACAAGAATGCATATGAATAGAGGAATAAAGTTGAAAAATCAAACTACTTTTCAAAAGGATTAACAACCAAGAACTTCAAGCTAGGATACGAAAGAACAGGTCGACTCGAACAGAATTCAAGACACACCACTGAATAGCCTCGAGATATAGTTTCTAGCGTTCCTAAAACCCGCGATTCGCTTTACTCAAAACTCGTATATCATCTATGATAACCCATTAGTGCTCTCATATACATAATTCTCTAATATTAAGCCGGCCAAACTTAATATCAGGAATTATGCAACGCAAGACTAACGGCGTTAATCAATAGACTGTCATGTGCATAAAGCTCTAATTCTCGTCTTTCGACAAGACCTAATGCATGACAAACACTCAGAGTATGCAACTGAAGCATAGTCGGTCCATTCCTCAGGCTCTACAGGAAGGACTGCTCTGATACCATAATGTAACACCCTAACTACCAAAGCTCACACTTCCGGCTGCGCGACTCTGATAGCTCGGACATTACGACGACACTTATGCTATTTAATACTAAAATATGAGCCTGTTTAAAACTTTAACCGCAATACCGCTCCCAAAAAATTCTTTCGTTCAATAACGTACATCCATAAATACCATACAACTTACAAAACTCATAAAGAGTACATCCATATATACATATATATATATATATATTTACAAGCATTAACCAACACAATCCCTATCCCTCTCACAGAATATATCAAGATAAAGGCGAGGGTACAATAAATAATCTATATCAATACAGAACATATCAATAACTAAATAAACTCTTCGTAACTTCTGCGCCCATATCCTGAAAGGGGAAAAATGTAGGGGGGTGAGAACATCATCCTCGAAAGGGTTCTCAGTAGAGGGTTTTTGGGAATTACTGTAATAGGATACATGAAGATAAACCGTACCAGTGATTAATAACCGTCTTATGCCTCTTTTCAAAAACAACGGTTTACAATAAAAGAGGAATCGGAAATCTTTTCTGAAAGAGGAACAGTTCAATTCTCAAAAACTCAAAAGCCTTTCAAAACGGTTTATCTATGCTGAACCAAAATAGCCTTTCATATTTTATTCCAAACCAGAAACACAAAACCAAAATCAACCATCGGTTCATCTCATTCCAACCACGGCCCTAGGCCCAAACAATCCAACCATCAACCAATCACCACAGTCCAACAGAGTCCCAGTAGCAAACACAAATAGGAAGATGCAAACACAAACAAACAGTTATTACAAGTAGAACAATTAGTAATTAATCACATAGGCAAACCAAGTATAATATGCACACCCAAACAATGTCACATAAATGCATATGATGCATGCCTGTCCCTAGTGGCTGATGATATCATCTGTCGGTTATAGAGCCAACCCGACAAGTCCTGGTAGCTAACCATTGGACTGTCCCTCTGTCGCGCATCCCCAACTCGAGTTATACTCATCATAAACTTGATCATAATCATGATCCATATCCATCACCCTCACTGGTGAATATTTACGGGGCGAGCTCATCCGGGGCTTTCACAGTGCCCGACCACACTTACGACATAGGGTCAACAGAGTATCAAGTCTCAACCTGGAGCACGTGGTGGCTAGCCACTGCTACTACCCAGGGAACTCGTATCTCAGATAGTGGAAGTGCAACATTCACATTTATCAATGATTTAGCATAAACATGCAATCAATCTCATCCATGGATCAACATCCATCTCAGCCATCCGGCTCACGGTTCATTCTAGAACCAGCCAATATTCATATCATACACAGCCATTCCGGCTCACGGTTCAATCCAGAACCAATCAATATGTATAAACATACACAGCCATTCCGGCTCTCAATAAAACAGCACTTCCACATTCAAAATCATCAAATTCATGAAATCGGCATTTAAGCCATAAATCATTTTCTCAACTCATTTCACTTTGAAATCAAGTTTCAACTCTTTTCAGCCTTGGCTTTAAAGATCTCATTTCTCAAATCATCTCAGGCTCATAAGCCACTTTTACTCAAGGTAAATTCTCCTTTCAAAACAATGCCACTCTCGGCATCCTCTTTCCAAAACTTCCATAATCATGGCAAGTTAAAAGCCTCTTTGAGATATTCAAAATCACCCATCCAACAATGGGATTTTATAACAAAAGTTTCTCGGCAGAGTCCCAAGTCTTTAGGGGAGAATAACATATCTCATTTCACCAAATTCATTTAAAATCATTAAAACATTGGCTTTCTGATTTGAGTAAGAAAATGGGATCTAAGCCAAACCGAGTCACGTAATCTTTACTTCTTTCAAAACCATTTCCTTTACTTAAACAAAACCGGCTTCAATTCCATAATTAAATCTGAAGCGTTTCAAACTGATAAGAGAATCCTTTTTGTTGTATTAAACTAGAGTTCAAAAGATACTTTGAATCTTATTTAAAACGTCAAAATAATGAGGCTCATCACTCGAAATCCAATTCCTTTTAAAATCACGAAAACTCTCCCAAGGGACAATCTTTGTGTTTAATAGAGAAAAACATAAACCCGTTTTACCTTTTAAAACAGCCTCAAAGCAAAATTCTCTTTCAAATGACTTGTACCCAAAGACATACTGTTCTTCTTGGAAAATAAGGAGAAATCATGATTCTCTTTTCAATAATTCTTTCAACGCATAACTTCATTGCTTTCTTAATTGTTCTAAGTAAAGGTAATAAAAGAAGCCATAATTTCACAATCCGCAAAATAGATAGGAAAGGCATTAAACTTAAAATTCCCCAATTAACATTTTAAATAAGGACTCGGATTCTATAGAAATTTCGGCAGCACCTCCCCTAAAACTTGGACTTTTGCCACCCGGTTCGGGTCCCAACTAAACCGTTTCTCATTCCTTTTCAACAGCTCAAAACCAGAAATCAATTCAAAAGCAAGCTAAATCCAACAGTCGCCTCAGTGGCATATCTCAAGGAAGTTTCAAAAATCAACTCAATATCAACCGATTTAACTCATTTATAAAGCTTTAAAGAATCGGTTCAGCAATAAATCATTTATCAAAGCCAGAGCAATTAAAGCAACCCAGGCTGAATTTCAAGAGCATTCTATCTTTCACATCATCAAAATAATTGACTCAATTCAAACCAATCCTCAACGGATTAAACTCATTTCAAATATTTAAAGAATCAACTTCAAACATTACATTTCACAAGCCACACAACAATTCAGCCAAACCAACATCCATAGTCATTCGAGTCAATCAATTGATACATAAGGCAGATACAATCACCAAGTACACAATATCTCACATCAGTACCCATATGTAATAATTCCAATAATAAACTATAGTTTTTGGAAAGCGCCCCTACCTCAACAAGAAAAACTTAACCCAAGCGTGTCAACTGAACTCTTTTCGCTCTGCCCGAAATCACCGACAATCAGAACCCGACTCGGCTTGCTCTCTCGAAAGCAGAAACCGCTACAAGCGGCATAAGCAAACCGGATTCTAACTCCTAAAACCATTAACATCGCAAATACTTTATTACACGGAACAGAGCACTAACGCAGGGCTTTCGAAAATCAAAATACTCACTGAAATCACAAAACGAAGCAGTCGCAGCTCCCTATTAACCCGGCAGTGGCTCCGTCAGTAACCCCAAGTGACAATCGCGAGCAAAAACCCCGGTGACGGTAACTGTAACAACCACGCGGCGTTAACAACCTTTCCGAAATTCCAACAGAACAGAAACCAAACTCAAAGAACTTACCGGCAGTGGAACACGGTGGCAGCAGGGTCTCAAGTGGTAGAAACTCAGCCCGGAGCTCCGGCAGCCATGGCAGCAGATTTTGACGGCACGGCAGCAAGGGCGGGGAACCACCCACCATCATCGCGTCTCATCCTTTCCCGCTACTGACAAGGACAGCAACCACCATAGCAACCCGGCCTCAGCAGCGGCTTCCAACGGCAACAGCGGCGCGCTCAACCCAGAATCCGAATGGAGCACAGTAGGAGTGACGGCCATGAGTGACAGTGACGCGAGCTTCGATGGTGGCAGGAAGTGATGGCGGCTGAGCGCGGTGGCTACCCTCCTCACGGCGCGTCTCTCTCTCGCGCGACTGGCGACGGCGCGGCTAGGAGTGACGGTGTGACGAACAGAGGCGGCGGCACGGCGTGGACCCTCCTCGCAAGGCCTTTCCGTCAGTCTCTTCCCCTCTCGCCTCAGCCCCGATTTGTGACAGAGTCGGCCCGCGAACAACGGTGGCGACCTCAACTGGGCAGGACGCGGTGGCAGGACGCTTCCCCGCGTGTAGCAGCTCGGCGTCTCACTCGGAGGCATCGGCGGTGGTGGCGAGACTTAGTGGCGCCGGCAAACATCTCTCTTCTTCCACTTCCCTCTGCCATTCCTTCTGTTTCGTTCAAGAAGAAAGGAAAGCAACGCATGCTACTGCTGCTGATGAGGGCACATTGTGGGTGCTATGGCTGGGTCTTGGGAGAAAATGGGTTACCGGGTCATGGGTTAGGGTTTTAGGGTTAGGGCTTCATTTTCAAAAATTAGGGTTAAGGGTATGGGCATTTTAGTAATTTCACTTAAAATTGGGAATAATATAGTAATTGAAACCCAGATTAAATCCAACATTATTTGTACATAGAAAATACTATTTGCTTATCAATTTCACAAATTATTTTCAATAAGATGCCCAAATCTAAAATTAGAAATAATATGCTTAATTTCTTCATTTTCCAAAATAGCAGTAATAATATTTAAAATATTACTTATCTAATCCAATTCATATAAAATCCTTATTATTTCATAACTATCAACCTTATACTTTAAATATAGAAAATAATCCAATAATTATAAAATTGGATAATAACCATAACTTATCTCAAATCCAATAAATCAAAACTTGCCTTAATTATCTTTAATAAAATAATTTCTGAAATTAAGGCTATAAATAACCATATGATTTTGAGACTTGATCATAATAAGACTTTTTCAAAAGCTCCGGGTCTTACATCAGAAGTTAAAATCGGACCGTCCGATTTGTAAGAGGTATAGAAATCGGACCGTCCGATTTTTTGGTACACAAATCGGACCCTCTGATTTGTGTTTAAAAAATTAAAAAAATTTGGGATTACACAAATCGGAGGATCCGATTTATGTACATTCCACAGTTTTAAAAAACACCTAAAATTACGATATTAAAGTATATCACACATCTCATTTCCATATCTAAATTTTTTAGCCGTTAAGATCATCCTCTGATCCCTATTTTGTTTTTTATTGTAACAGTTTTTTTTTCCAAATTTACTGAAAGAACCTACTCAAACATTTGTGGTATTGGGCGCGGTATCACTGGTCCTGTTCTTTATAGATCGAATTTTGTGCGGGGTCAACATTTGTCATATTAAACTTTGGAAATCATGATAGTAACTTTGATTGTTTGTTTAATTTTTAAGAATGTTTACCTACATACCCGTAGGTAGCTAGGAATTTAAGATGGTACCAGTGCAGAAGCATGGTTGGAGATAGGGTTCTATCCGTTGTTCTTAATTTGTTTTATTTTTTTCTACTTGACTCGGTTTTTAACCTGTAGTAAAGTAACATTTTTTTTTTAATCCTTTCATCACTTAAGTCCAACCCAACCCCAACTCATTCATGTGTGAGACTAAATTAGTAATTTGGTTTCAGAAGATACATATGGCATTAGTTTAAATTTTAAGAATTTTGTGATATCAAGTTATAGTCTCTCCAAAAGTATAAACCATTTAAAAAATAAACTACAAAATGCCATTTGGAAAACTAAATTCTTAGTCTAGTCAATGTGTTTAAATAGGTAATTTTTCAAAAAGAACATTTATTAAGTAATTTTTTTTAAAAAGATCTTTTAAACATATAAAAGTAATTTAATATTTGACCATTGGATATAAAAATATTTTTATTTATCAATTATATTTGAGTACAATAATATAAAAATATTATTTTATTTATTTATTATGTTAAACTATTTTTTTAAAGTAAAAAAAAATATTTTTCAAAAAAATAAAAATTGTTATTTTCAAATAAAGATTTTTAATTTATTTTTTAATACTTTTAATTTTGCTTTAAAAATTTTCAAGTACACTAAAGTTTTTTAATAGAGATATTTTTCTTATAATTTAACAAAATGCATCATCATGTAATTGAACAATAATAAATTATGAAAAGTAAAGTGTTCGACGACTTATTAGCTTAATAAAGACTACAAAATATGAGGTGGCAAAGCGGGTTATTCGTCTCGCCTTATCACGTCCTGCGAAACTAATGAGCTGAACTTGCTAAACTGCCCTGCTATAAGGTGGATTGGCAGGTTAGTAGACCGGCCCACTTACAATTTTTTTTAATTACAAATATAAATAATTCAAATGACAAAATATTACATCTAAATACTGTAAAATTATTTTTCTAAATTATTTAAATTAATATAAAAACATAGACAAAGTAAATTACCCATTCACCCTCTAAAATTCAAGAATCATAAGCAAAATTTCATTAATCAAGAAATCATGAATCACATTTTTGAATGAGAAATTATTGAGTGCCACTAATTTTTAGTAGTTTTTGCTATTACTTAATCAACACAAATATTAAATTGTCTTTAAAAAAAATAAATTTTACTAATTTATGTGTGCAAACTCTGAAAAACGTGTGTCAAACTGTATTAATTCATGTGTGTAAATTCGGATAAATATAGGTACAAACTATATACTTTTTATGTGCAAAATTCCAGTAAATATAAGTGCAAATAATTATTGAATAAGTATTGGCCAAAAATAAAAATATTTGCTGATCATGTAACATTACTCTTTTTGAATATCTTAGGAATCAGGATAACAAAATCATAGAATATTAAAAGAACATCATCACTAATTTCAATTTGAGAAAAGAATCATTTAATAAAAAACAATGGTTGCTTGCACTAGTAGAGAAGCTACTGCGGTGCTACTCGTGGTTGAGAAAGATAGCTGGATTGCTGGAGTGAGGGGCTGGGGAAGAGGTTGAGAGGCGAGTTATAGTGGGGTGAGAGAGAGCTTGAAGAACATCGCTGCCTGCCACCATGAAGAATGTCATTGCCGCCATTGCTGGTACTTTGACAAAGAGGGACATTACTCTGGGAGGGCGTCATCGAAAAGTGAAGAGAGTGGCAAAGAAAAGGGCGTTACCGTCAAAAGAGAAAAGAGATCTGAGACTGGCAACTGAGATTTGAGAGAAAAGAAGAGAGATTTGAGATTTTCAAAAAGAGAAGAAGAGAGATATGAGATTTGAGAGAAGAGAAAGTGACAAAACTAAACGCTAATACGCTGTGGCCTGTGCAACTCTTTACATTTTATCATTTTTTCTAGATACCCTTTACAAAATAAAAAGAATAGAGAATGGACAAAAGTACACATGAATTTTCACATGGAACTAATGTACACTCTAACGTTTTAATGAATCATGTGCATATACTAATATCAAGCTTCAATTCGTTAGCCACTTTTACTCTTTCGTCACCTAAGTAACTTTTGCAGTAGTAATGACTGCTAGGTGGCACGTTATTTGCCTTGGTAGCTTTGTGTATTGTGTGATCTCATTTTCTAATGCTCTACAATCCTTGATTAATCCCATCAATTATTTGCAGCATCTTTTTCATCTTTTCTTCATCCTTCCATTTGCTTTTTTCTACATACTTCCATTTGCTTTCTTCATTCTTCTCCTGAATTCCACAAATTTTCTAGCATCAACAACTTCATCAGTCCAAATAAAATAATCACACCTCAATTCAACCTACTACATTCATGAATCCGAGAATATTTCACATAAGTTGCATAGCATTTATCATCGTAAACAGAATAAGAAATCACATACCTCCCATAATGGATAACAAAAAAATAATCTCCCTAGATTCCACTTCGTCGCAGACTCAAGCACCACTGTGTCAAGGCATGCAGACACTTGACATTGTTGTAGTCGAACTTTTTGTTCTTCCTATTCCTCGCAGAAGAGGAGCCACCATAAGCACTTGCACAAGTTTAGCGTATGTTATTTCTTTATTGAGATTGTGACATTCTAGTACATTAGAGTTTACAAATACCCAATATGAACTCACGTAAAGAAGATTTAAAAAGATTTCACTTTAACGTTTACTTTTTTGTATATTTTTATTTAGAATAAAGTATCGTTTTTATCCCCAACGTTTGGGGTAAGTTCCAATGTTGTCCCTAAGGTTTCAATCGTCCTATTTAAGTCCCTAACGTTTCAAAATTGACTCAATGTTGTCCTGCCGTTAGGGATCTGTTAACAGAATTGACGGCGGGACAAAATTGAGACGATTTTGAAACGTTAGGGACTTAAATAGGACGAAAACGTTAGGGACAAAAACGATACATAAAAATAAATTTTAATTTAATTTTATCC
The DNA here is from genome assembly GCF_003086295.3 of Arachis hypogaea. NCBI lineage: Eukaryota > Viridiplantae > Streptophyta > Magnoliopsida > Fabales > Fabaceae > Arachis > Arachis hypogaea. Next base: position 18,667,702 of record NC_092055.1, on the reverse strand, counting down.
TTCAATAATATTAATTTTTTACTGTACATAGTATTCAATTATTTTTTAATTACATCTAAATAAATTACACTTAATCACATTATTACTTTCATTTTAAATAAATTTATTTTTTTATAATTTTAAAGAATTTTGATACATTAGAGACAAAAGGTATAATTTATATTTTATTGTATATATATATATATTATTTTTTTCTTTTCTGGAAGTTTATATACTGGTCATTCTACAAACATTTCATGATAACTAAAAATCTTTAAGAGTAAAATTATCAAAAAAATAATTTATTTAAAATAAAAGTAATATGATTAAGTGTAATTTACTTAGATGTGATTAAAAAATAATTGAATACTATGTATAGTAAAAAAAATGATATTATTGAAGGATAAAATTAAAATTTATTTTTATGTATCATTTTTGTCCCCAACGTTTTCGTCCTATTTAAGTCCCTAACATTTCAAAATCGTCTCAATTTTGTCCTGCCGTCAATTCTGTTAACGGATCCCTAACGGCAGGACAACATTGAGTCAGTTTTGAAATGTTAGGGACTTAAATAGGACAATTGAAACGTTAGGGACAACTTTGGGACTTATCCCAAACATTGGGGCAAAAATAATACTTTACTCTTTTATTTATTAAATCCATCCCAAATCACACAATGCACATATCCACCATAAAAATAACGTACCACCTGGCAGCTAATACTAAAAGTTATTCAAGTGATGGAAGGATAGAAAGGACTAACAAAATTTGATATTAGCGTATACACATGACTCATTAAAATATTGGAGTATATATTAGTTTATACTGTGTGAAAATTTATATGAACTTTTATCCATTCTTCCTACTAAAAAAGAGTTGTTGGGTTGTTGGGCTAGCCCGTCTCATCTTGCCAGAGTTCGTAAATTCAAAATTTGAGCCAAGTCTATTTTTTTAACGATTTTGGTTGGTCGGTTCGATGACTTTGGCCCGATTTACCACTCTTATTAAAAATAGACTATTTTATTCTATAAATCCATACAAATATACATTGTAAAAAATATATATATGTGAAATGATCAACATTATAAAAAATAGAGTGGAGTTAGCATTTTCCGAAGCACACTAGTGTTATTACATAGATAAAAAAATCAATTAAGAAAATGTAACAAATAATAGTATGACTCGAGTAAGAAAAGAAAACGTACAACAGATAGTAATATTATTATTATAGTATAATAATGACTTGGGTGTGAAAATTAAATGACATGAAATCTAAATTAAACTGAGTGGTGGCAATGAATCGTTTGTACATATGTATGCAAAATAATAATGGAGAAAAGATAAATTGGTTTCTGATTTTTTAGTTTGTAAACATTTAAGTTTTTGAAAATTTGAAAATATATTTAAGTTTTTAATTTTTTTAAAATTGGATACATCGATCTCTGGATTTAATTTGTCCTATTTTAAAAATTCTCTCACGTATACATCTATATCAATCAAGTCAGTATAACAGAAGTCACGTTTGATTTTTCGTTGAATCTGACAAACCCAAGTGAATATGAGGGATCGATGTGCCCAAATTTTTAATAAGTCAGAAAATTAAATATATTTTCAAATCTTTAAAGACTTAAATATTTGTGGATAAAAAAGTCAATGACTTATTTATCATTTTTTTGTAATAATAATAATAATAATAATGATTAATAAATTAATTAATTAATTAATTAATAAAATTCAGTATAGCTCTTCATCAGAACGAATATTATATTAGTTCCGCATGAATGATGAAAACTTTACTATCCATGATAATAATTCTCCGTTTGTTACTATTTTTACAAAAGAAAATTATATGGTACAGATCTAAATCTGTACAGATTTAAAGATTTGTTTTCTTAAACTACACTTTCTAAAGCCACACTTTTCACTTAAAACCGTAGCTCTTCACAAAGAAAAACGTCACCTAATGGAAAAAAGTAAATTAGAAGATTTAAGAGAAGAAATAATTAAGTTATCGAAATTAATAGATCAAAAATTAATGATTTTAACTAATGTTAACTGTAATGACACCGAATTCTTAAAATCAATACAAAATGATTTTTCTCAAAATCTTTATTTTACTATAAGTTTTATTGAAGGACTTCAAAAATCTGAAAAAACTTATTTTTCACACGGAATTTCTAAGAAATGTTACCATGGAAATGATTCCCCACATCTTTATCATACTTTTAATCCACAATTAAATTCTATAGTAGATATGCTTGAAGAAATATTAGTATCTATAAAATTTCAAAGAAATAAGGAAAAAGAAAATCCCAAAGAAGAAAAATTTCAAAATATAATCAACATAACAGATTTAAAAGTAAAACCACCACTAAAATTATGAATATTGAAGAAAAATTAGAAGAAGTTACAATGCTTTTTAAACAATTAAAAATGGCTCAAGAAAATAATATTATGGAACAGGGATTTCAGATAGAAGAAGAATTAGTAAATTCTGAAAATATAGAAAATGAAGAACACATCCTAGATTATTCAAGTGACGAAGAACCAGCAATTCCAATACAAGTAAAAAATGAAGCTGGAACATCTAGGGATAATCAATCTCAAATTAAATGGGAAACAGGTTTTGATAATTATGCTTTTAAAAAAGGATTTATAAATAAAGATTCAAAATATACAAAAACACCATCAAAATACGTTCCTAAAATCCAGGAAATGGAAGGAGAAAGAATGCTCGATTTAGACTGTAAAAAGAATGAAAAAGAAATTTTCGAAAACTGGTTGAATTCCTTCTTATTAGAAGCCTTTACTAATCCAAAACTTAATGAATTATCTGGAAGAGATATTTGGAATTACATAGGGTTTCATACTAAAGGAGCTATAAGAGATTATATGACATCAATAGAAAACCAAATAATAGAAGAATTAGCAACAAAAACAACAGCTTATGATAAGATATTATATATAATGATGATTCTATATAAAGAATTTTTTGGAAAAAATATTATAGATCATAAACAAGAAGTCTATAATAAAGAATATCAAGAAGCAAAAAATCATTTAGCTAACATTCAGATATATGATCTATGTAATGTGGAGTCTTATATATGTGAATATAGAATACATTATTACAAATTAAATGAAGAAGATAAAAATCATTATCTTAGTATGTATATAACAAAACTTCCATATCCTGCTAATGAATTTATTATGGGAAGATTTATAAGAGAAATAAATAGAGGAACAATTGAAAATAATTTTGGTGGAGCAACCTCTGCAATAAGAGAGAAAATAAAAGAACGTTGTATGCAAGAAGCAACTCAAAAAAGATTTGCAAATATAATTAGAATTTGCTGTCAGGATAATGAAGAGATACCTCAAAAATATGGTCTTAATAAAAATTTTCAAAGAAAAAGAAAATATCAATTTAGAAAAAGAAAATACTATCTAAACTGGAGAAAAAAGAGGTATTTTAGAAAAAGAAATAACAATAAAAACAAAAGACAAAAAAGTGATTATTGCCCGAATAAAAAAGAAAATTGTAAGTGTTGGTATTGCCAAGAAGAAGGACACTATGCAAATGAATGTCCGAAAAAGAAGGATAAAAAGGATCTTACTAAACAAATAGAAATTGCTAAGTCCTGTTTTATGGAACCATTAGAAGAATCTGATGATAACTTAGACTATATTTTTGAATATGTCTCGAAAACAGACTCAGAGACAGACTCATAAATGTAGCATTATTACTCAGTTTCTGAGTCTGTTTTATAATGGCTGAAATCATTAAAAAATCCACCCAAGATAAAAAATATTATGTAATTTATAATGGCCCCATGAAAGGAGTATATGATGCCTGGGAAAAAGCAGCACCATTCACACACCAGTCAAAGATAATTCATAAAGGAGGGTTCCTAACACTGGAAGAGGCAAAGAAATCCTTCAAGGAATATGAAGCTCTTCATCCAGAGCAAACCCTAAAAAGAGCAGATAAAGCTCCAATTCAAACCCAGAGAACAGGGATAATAAGAAACATTCCTACAAGGGCTGAAATCAAGGAAAAGAAAAGGGTCTGTAGATCTAATCTCAGAGAAACCCTTAACATAGTCCTAAATTGGACTGAAGAAAAAAGGGCAATTTTGGGATATTATCCTGTTGCCAAAGAACAGCTAACAAAGCTGGTTATATTTCCAGATGCTTCCCACTACAAAAAAAGAAGTTTAAAATGGCATTTATATTACAGCGGTTTCAAAGAACCGCCGTAATATTTGGATATTATGGCACTTTTGGTCGCTGCCAGTAATAAATTTGTATTTGATGGCGGTTTTAGTCATTATGGCGGTTTTGAACCGCCTTTATCACTTGTATATAAAACACACATTGAACATTCCTAGTTACAGAAACACTTGGTTGAAAGTTGAAGCTCGTGTACGACGCTACTGCAGTGACCTCTCTCTCGTGTTCTCTAACGATCTCCTCCAACGAAGATCTTCTCCGGTGACATCTCCTCCAGCGACAGCTTTCCCAGCGGCGATCTCTTCCGATGACGTCCCCTCTAGCTTCCTCTCCTTGCCATCCCCTGCGTCTTCTCCGCCAAAATATCAGCGCCTCCCTTTCGTTCTGGATCAGAAAGGTTGGCTTACCTCTTTTAAGTAGTTTTCGAGGATTCATCGCGAGTGGTTCCACTGTTTGCGCAGCAAAATCAACAGCAACAACAAGAATAAGATGTGTGGTTGAATCTGGTTTATGTCTTTTTGTAAACTTGTAATTGCGGTTTTAGATTGCTATTGATGTGATTATGATTATGATTGAGATACTGTTATTGCAATTGAAATAAGAACCCTAGGTTTTTGGCAAGCATTTGCACCTAATTGTGACTAGACAATACGTGATTGAATGAGAATGCATTTGAATGTTAGTGTTTTGATTTCTCGTAATTTATATGCTGTATTTTTGCATTTCAGTTACAGTTGATTGAAGAACAGGGATTTTGGTAAGGATGTTTAAACTTGAAACATGGAAATGGACCCCTGACTCATTAAGATTTTGGAATGATGAGTGCTATTTTCGTTTCTTTTAGTGCAACTCAAAGTTCAGAGTTGTTTTCAGTTGATATTTGTTGTGACTAGCTCTTACAATTTCTTGCAATTTCTTGTCCATAAGGTGTGTTATTGTCTTTGAGTCTAATATTTCTTTTGAGGAGCTTATGCTTTATGCATTTTTTGTGCTTGGGTCATCATTCATTCACTTTTGCTTTGTTGATATGATTGAGATGGATTGTTTCTGAGCCATAGAGGAAGTATCTAAAAGAACAGTAGCGTTAATTGACTGCTTTTGAAATGATTTCTCTAGTAATCTTTGTCATCAGTTGAGTTTGAACATGTTTCTTGCAATTTCTTGTCCATAAGGTGTTTGTGTTATTGTCTTTGAGTCTAATATTGTTGCAATGACTCTTGCATTGTGTTTCTCTGTGCTATTTTTGGTCCAATGAATTGGAGAGTAGGAATTTTCAATCTTGCAGATTGTAGCTGTCCTTGCTGCTCAATGAAAGCTTTTGTTTATTATGGAATCGCGATTTTTCAGGAGATTGCTTTCTTCGATGTTACTCGAACGGGAGAAATCTTAAGTAGGTTGTCGGAAGATACACAGATCATAAAGAATGCCGCAACTACCAATGTTTCTGAGGCCATGAAGAACCTAGCAACAGCACTTATGGGTCTCAGCTTCATGTTTGCAACATCTTGGAAGTTAACATGTGAGTAGTTGAAGAGTGAAGGTTTATTTCATAAACTATAGACATACATTTATTCCATTGTTCGAATCCTAACTTCTCTCTCTTCCCTCAATATCTTATAGTGTTGGCTTTGGCTGTTGTGCCTGTAATTTCTGTTGCTGTCTGTAAATTTAGGCATTTGCTGCGTGAACTATCTCACAAAATTCAAACTGCAGCTGCAGTAGCATCTTCAATTGCTGACGTATTTCTCTTCCATCAAACCAACATTAGGAGATGATATTCATTTCCAATCTAATCTTAATTTTGCATGCTGCTTAGAAATCATTTGGTGCCATAAGAATAGTAAGATCTTTTGCCCAAGAAGATTATGAAATTTCATGCTACTTTGAGAAAGTTAGTGAGACACACAGCCTTGGCCTTAAGCAAGCTGTGAGTTAGTCCTTTCTGGTTTGATCTATGTGCTACTTTGTACACTAAGTTATTTTGCCTATGCATTTTAACTTTATCCACTTGATGTTACAAAAAGTCGTTGGACTCTTTTCTGGAGGCCTTAATGCAGCGTCCACACTTTCTGTTATCGTAGCAGTGGGATCTTCTATATCTTCTATATCTTTTTTGTTAATCACAACCTGTCTAATAAGAATAAATGGCTACCGGAAACCTGGTTTGATTGCATTGTTTGATGTTGATGTCACTCTTATAGCCCCAAGGAAGGTATTTGTTCTTCTTGAGCCAATGGCATTAGTATTGTATAGATAAAAAAAATATATTAATGGAACAATTTGATGTGGTCTGAGTCACATTTATTGTTTACAAGTAGTTTAAGGTTACTAATTTTACTTGCGCCCTCAGCGCTAAGCTTAGAGGTAAATTTGATTTTGGTCCACTCTTCTATTTTACTTGCGATTAAAATGGAAGCTTCACTTCTAATTAAGAAGCTATAGACTCTACACTATGACATATTATTATATCTTAATTTAACATTATAAATTTGTTTCTCTCTTATTCTGAATTAATATGAATATGATATGATTCTTTCGGCTTGGTGTATATCTAGAATAAAAATGTATAAAAGAAAAGTCGTGATGCTTTTCTTTTCGCTGAATGAATGATTTATTGAATTTAATATATAATAAGTACAAGCTAAGCTTGAATATATATGATTTGAAGTGGCATGAAAGTCACTCAAAGTAATGATATTCTGAAAGGGTGCAGCTGTATAAACAAGACCAAGTTGAAAAAGTATATTCATATCATATGCCATATATATTCAATTTCACTCTCACTCAATATTATTAGTTTAATTTTGCCTCTACTATATAAAATACAATACAAAGGACATGAGAGAATGAAAAAAAAACTACTTAATGTAGACCGTCAATTTTTTTTTTTTTTTACTTTTTTCCTATAATTTTGACATGAGTGATATTTCATTATTATCTGAATTTTAATTGGTAGGTGACAATTTGCAATACACAAATGAAAGCTATAAAATTCAAGGTGTCTATGGAAAGCATTATTTTTCTCTTAATAATTATTTCTCTTTTTCTTTGAAAAGATACCTCCAAAACCAATGAGTGGAATAAGTGGCTTGATCTTATTCTTCTTCTTCTCACTCCCAAATGAATGGTGCCTCTTCAATTTTTCAACTTCAAGTGTAAGCAGTTGTGGTGACGGTGAAATAATATGAGTTAATGAGGGTGTATTTGCAAAAGTCACATGCCTTTTCTTTTGCAATTCATCATCATCAAACTTTGTTACATTATTTTTATTTTTATTATTCTCCATGTCCTTGACATCTTCAATAATAACCGGTTCTTCTTCTTCTTCTTGCATTATGGGATGATGCTTATTATTATTATTATTATTATTATTATTATTATTATTATTATTATTATTATTGCCCATGGATTCTTGCTTCAATTGTTGAAGCTCTTGCCTTGTGAGTTCAAGCTCTTCTTGCAATGAAGAAAGACAATGCGCCATTGACATGGTTTCTTCTTTAGCTTTTTGAAGGTTTTTCTTTGTCTCTTCAAGCTCAGCTTCAATGGCTTCATGCCTCAGGTTCAAAGGCTCATCAATAATAACCCTATTTTCCATTATTTTGTAATAATGCACTCTATGTGTTTGTTATTTTGCTTCTTAGAAATTGGAATCATTTAAATATATATTTTGTTGTCTAGTTGTTGCAGCTGAATCTTTAGCTCTGACCCTGCAAGCATCTTGCAATTTAAAAGATTCAAAAGAACTTTTTGAAAGGTTATTCCAATATTATTAATTTGTTATATCGTTGGATTTAACTTTTGCTATATCTGGAATCCTGTTATATTTCAACCTGCAGATGTCTAAATGCGCGGAAAGTCTTACTTCCTGATGACCATATTCAGGTTTGTTGTTCCCTGACAAGTAGTTTACTAGCTTCCACTTTTCATTCTATTTAACTTTCAAATTCCTCCAAATTTTTTGGCAATAAACTGATGCATACACAAAGATATTGTTTTATTGCATCTATGCTTGCAATGAATATGCTGGCTGAAGTAATTGGTTCTCTTTTGTCTGGGTAAAATTTGTGCAGGTGGATTTGACACCGCACATGCAGCTGCTGGGTGAGTGAGCGAGCCAGCATATATATATTTCTCTCTCCTCACCTTTCTTTCTTTTTGTATTAATTCATTTTTCTGCTTTGGACAGTGCTTATGATAGAGCGGCAATTAAGTTCCACGGAGTGGAGGCTGACATTAACTTCAACATAGAAGACTACGAAGAAGACTTGAAGCAGGTGATTCATCAATTAATTAATTCATTCATTTGATTTGCATCTCTATTCTCCAAGTTTGATACATTACGGTGGTGTGTTGTGTAAAATAATAAATAGATGACGAATTTGACAAAGGAAGAATTTGTGCACGTGCTTCGGCGACAAGAGGTAATTATAATTTTTTTTTATAGTTTCTTTTAGAATACTATTTAAATATTTGTTTAATATCTAATTTGTTGAAAGCTTAAACTAAATGCTGCCCTGAAACAAAATTGATACTCTTGATTAGTGGTTTACATCTTAATAGAGTGTTCAGATTTAGTTAATGCCCAAGACTGGTTTAAAGTGAGGATTTATTAACTTTTTTCGAAGTTTATTCTGTATTAAGTGTAAATAATTTCAATTTATATCATAATTTCATGATAGTTTGAGGGATTGTAGTTTACTCAACTGCCAGCTCATTCAGTTAGAATTAGAAGTAGTTAGAAGCTGTTTAGTTAGTTATACTAGATGAATAGTTAGACTTAGCTAAGTGTAACTCATACATGTATATTAGCATACCCTGGTAGTACAGTGACTGTTTATTAATTAGAAAGTTTGGCTTTGTCATCACTTTAGATTCATTACTGAACTTTCAGTTGTAGAAATCAGTCATATGCTTATTAGTATCCATCAGTTGTGGATCATTTGCTGCTTCCAAGGTTTTTGTCATTAATAACCTTTCTAGCTGATTTATTATGATTTTTTTGGATGCTGAGAATGTGATCAAATTAATAACAAGTATTAGAATGCACTGTTACTGTTATAAACAAATTAAAGTTGGTTAAATTTCACTCATTAAACCTTTTAAAATTTGAGTTGTTTTGAGGCTGTGATTCTAAGCTATTTTGAAGTGTTGTGTATCTTGGTGAATATTATAAATCATGGCAAACAAAACTTTCAACTTCAGTGTTCTGATTCTTTTTTTTACAGTTGAATGATTCAAGATGGGATTCAGATTATGAGAAACTGTGGAAGCCTCCACCAAATCATGGCTTTCTACCCTGCACTAAGCTTACTCCTAATTATACAAGTAAGAATTCTAAATTTTTATTGCAACTTTTCAAGTATAATTTTCTTTGGTAACTCCTTAACCATGTCTCAGTCTCTTTTTAGCTTCTCTTCCTCTTCCTACTTCTCCCTTGCTATTTTTCTCCTCACCTTCTCAACCTTCACTGGCAGATTCCCCTTAATCCAAAGGTCTTGTTAGTTCCACCTGCATGCCCTTGTTTTTCTTGTTATTTATATATATCCCTTTTATCCTACGCATTCTTACATGTTCTTATTAAAATAATGTTGCAGAGATCAGCAATATGAATATGTTTTCTGAAGACGACGAAGAAGAAGAAGCGCAACAAGGTATAGAAGATGGGATGCAAATCAGGTATGCTTTACTCCATATTTCACATACAAGATTTGCATGTGGCCCTTAATCTCTAGAAATAAGTATAGAAGCCTGCATTGGCCCAATTTGTATTTGTTGATTGATATATATAGATTCTATTGAAAGCTGATCTATCCAGTGTTCCAACAGATGTGGAAGCTAAATCCAAATGAGACCATGGTAAAAAATTACTCCGGTCTGTGTGTAATAGTAGAATCTGCCAAAGGTAAAACTGTGAAATTATAAACATTTCTCAATTGGATAACACTTTTATAAGTCTTTACGGTGCTTCTTTGTTATTCTTAATCCAAATTGGTCATTCATGCAGATGGTATTAGTCCTGGTGGGATTTGCTCTTGGATTGCAAAAGGAAGAAGAGGTGAATAGCCAACCAACACTTTAGATGAATCTTAATAATCAATATATCATTCAAGCATTTAATAGAGTCTTAATTCCTTACTATATATACGTGTTTAGGTGAACTGTATGTTGCTTTCTTCAATTTAAGTGAACAAAAGACAGTGATAAGTACAAAGACATCGTCTCTGGTTGAAGTATCTTTTTTTGATGAATTGAACCAATTGAGAACTTGATTTGCAGAGAGCATAGATGTTCTTTTGCTTAATGCTTCATTATTTAAGTAGTTCTTTTGCTTAATGCTTCATTATTTACAGGAAGGAGGCATAGATGTTTGGGAGCATGCATATTACTTACAGGCAAAATTTCGGGCTTGGTAGGTAACTGGTGATGGCATGATTGTTGTAATGACATTATTGAAGGCCTGTTTTTCTTTTCAGTGTGATGGTTATGATTTATGAAATGTTGTGTTAGCAGAATGTTGTGTGAGAAAATCTGCTTCCTTTCTTAATATATTCTTGATGATTTCATTGATTGAGATGTCTCTTCATTATAAGATGAAACTAAATGAGTAAATGACCCTTTTCTCATAGGAAGCTAGAGCTTTACTAGGAAGCCTTGAATATCAGAAGGGTAATTTTGTTTATTATATTTTCAAATTATATTTTTGTTGTAGGAATTGAATCAAGAGAGTGAGATTTCATCGCCAAAAGAGTTAGGAAGTAGGTCTTCTGGAGCAAGCAATAGAGCAGCATGAAATATGATGGAGATTTTATGTATTAAGAGTTACATGTTATGACATTTATAGTTGAAAAATTATGTTATGTTTGATACTTTGTATAAGAGTTATTACTTTTGATTTCTAATACTAAAAAATCATATATTATGTTTAATACTTTGTTTCTGAGTTATATAATATTTTGTTTATGGATTATGATTTCTAATAAAAAATATTATTTGTTTAACACGATAAAAACGAGGGTAAAAATTGCATTTTTAAACGATAAAAAAGTGTCACTGTTAGGGTTAAAACGGCGGTTCAAAAATGCCGTTTTAACCGACTGAAATGCCACTATTAGGGTAAAAACGGCGGTTCAAAAATGCCATTTTAACCGACTAAAATGCCATTCTGTGAGGGTAATAATGGCGGTTTAAACTGCCATTTTAACCAACCCTTAAACCGCCGTTTTAACCTAGAAATAACGGCGGTTTGAACCGCCGTTTTAACCCAATAAAAAACCGCCGTTTTAACCTGGAAATAATGGCGGTTTGAACCGCCGTTTTAACCCAGCAGAAAACCGCCGTTTTAACCTCAGGGAATTGTGGCGGTTTTCAAAAAACCGCCGTAATAACCAGAATGGCGCCCAGAATTACGTCGCTTTTCAAAACCGCCGTACTTGGTAATAATGGCGGTTCAAACCGCCGTAAATACAAAAAAAAACCGCCGTTTTTACCAAAATTTTTTGTAGTGTCCCCATCTGACACCTATCAGTTTTTTCAGTATGGATTACTTGATACAATCTTAATTTTTAATGATCTAAAAATTATTAGTGAGTTTCTTGCGGGATTCGTTGATGCAGTAAAGAGATTTAAAAATATGATTGATAATGTAAATCCAAGGGATATATCCCTAAAATTTACAAACAGTCAACCTATTTTTAATGAAGAAGAAGAATGCTTGGTTCCAGCACACCAAGTAATATTCATGTCCGTCTTCCCAGGAAATTTTCAACCAATTGATCAAATTCAAGATTTAACAATTTACAGTCATGAAGGAAGGCTAGCCAGCACATTAGCAAGGGTCTTTGAAAGAACTCAAAAAATAACGAAGGAATCTCACACAAGGATTAATTATAAAAGTAGAAATACTCTGCTTGTGTCCAGTAAAAGAAATGAAATTGAAGAAAGAGAGATGAGACTCTTGGTAGAATTTGAATCAGCATTCTACAACTTATCTGGACTTTTAGAAAAGCTCCCTGAAGGGATAAAGAGGAATCTCTGCTATTTGATAAAAGACAGAGAAGACCACAAGTGCCAGCTATGTGCCTCAGAGTTATCTGAAGAAAGCAATAATGAAACGGAATCAACTCACATGATGAAGGAAGAAGACAATACATCTGACGGTCACATGATAAAAGAAGAGGACAGCACATCTGAAGCATCTCTCAACATTATTGCATAGTGACGTAAGCACTTAGGTCATAGAGCACCAACAATGTAGCTGGTGAAAGAGAACAAACAATGACGTAAGCAATGACGTCATAAGAAGGGTAAGGATGGGAATTGTCCATCAAACCCAACTATTATAAATAGGCTGCTTAGGCAATTGTAAAGGCATCAGACAATAGGAAGCAGGAGGCTAAGAGTACTCATATGCTAGGAGAGCAAGGAGGAAGCTGCCGAGGCGATTCTATAGTCTGAGGAAGAATCCCCTTAGGGAAAAATAGTTCTAAACTCCCCTCTGGAGTTAGTATCTACAATCTCCCCTCTGGAGATAAAAACCCCTTATGTAAAATATACTGAATAAAGGAAGTTTTTCTCCAGAAAGGTACATCTTCATTCTAGTCTTTCAATTATGAATTATTTAGAAAGTTTAGAATTAACAGAAGAATCTGATTATTATAGATTAACTGCTTTATTAGATAATGAAAAGCAGGCTGTTCTAAAAACAGAATTAAATCTCAAATCAAATGAAAATTTTAATAAACAAAATCTTTTAAAAGAAGTTTTTAACAGAAAAAATATAATATACTATGGAAAAATTCAACTTGAAGCTCCTATAAAAATAAAATCTGCCAATGGAGAACTTGAAATAGCTTTGATAAATAATGAAGAATTGAGTAAACAGATTGAGAAAATTAAGGATCAACAAAAAAGATCTAAAATTGGATGGATTCATATTAGTACTATACAAGTCTTAATTAAATCTACATATATGAAAGGAATTAATTCACCAATAAGTTTAGCAATCTGTGACAAAAGAATTACTGATGACCCAATAGATCAAATAATTGGAATTGTTCATGGAAATTTGGCAAACGTAAATGTTAAATTTAAAGCCCATCTTGGATATGCTATACCTTTATCAACTGAAAATCTTGGAAGATCTGTAAGTTTGGCTTATAAATTTCATAGAAAGAATCTAATGGAACAAGATAATGAACCATTTTCAATTACATATGCAATAAATTATGCTTTAACAAATAGCCATCATAGTATAATATTTAAAAATAGAGAAAGAATTTATGTCGATGAATTATTTCAGAAAATTGTAAAAACAGAAATACCAAAATATAAAGCTATTGAAAATTCAGTTCTATTACTAAAAGAACCATCAGGAAAATTGGTTTCATCAAATTTTTAAATAAGAGAATGTAAGATCCAGAATCTTTGAAAAGTCTTATTATGATCAAGTCTCAAATCCTACAGTTATTTATAGCCTTAATTTAAGAGATTATTTTATTAAGGATAATTAAGGCAAGTTTTGATTTATTGAACTTGAGATAAGTTATGATTATTATCCAATTTTATAATTATTGGATTATTTTCTATATTTAAAGTATAAGGTTGATAGTTATGAAATAATAAGGATTTTATAAGATTTGGATTAGATAAGTAATATTTAAATATTATTACTGCTATTTTGGAAAAATGAAGAAATTAAGTATATTATTTCTAATTTTTAGATTTGGGCATTTTATTGAAAATAATTTGTGAAATTGATGAGCAAATAGTATTTTCTATATACAACTAGTGTTGGATTTAATTTGAGTTTCAATTATTATATTATACCCAATTTTATTTGAAATTACCAAATTACCCCTAAACCTAATTTTGCCTAAACCCTAACCTAGCTACCCTTTTCCCCCTGAGCCCAGCAGCCATAGCACGCACAGTTTCCTTTTGTTCTTTCTTCATGAAAGAAAGGAACAGAAGCAAAAGAAAAACGAAATAGAGGGGAGAAGAGGGAGGCGGCGCGGTGGGTGCCACTGCCACCGTCGCCGCCGTCGCTGACTGAGGGGAGGGGAGCTCTGAACGAGAAGAGAGAGCTCGCGAGACAGGGAGAGATGGACCTGCGCCTTGCCGTCGACCCACGTCTCGCCGCCACGCCACTGTCTCGGTGCCACCGTCATTCAGTTTATCAACGAGCCGCTTCCAGAATCGTGCGAGGAGGAGCGTCGCCATCCTATGGAGCCGTGTCGTTGCCGCTCAGTCCACTGCCAGAGACAGACGCGAAGAGGGAGCGGGAGTCTCAAAGCCAGCTGTGTCCTCACCGCCGCAGGGGAAACCGTCGCCGTTCCCTGAAGCCCGTGTCGCCGTCGAGTCCAGATGAAAGGAGAGACTGGGCCTGAGCCTCGACGAGCTGGGAAGAACCAGCGCCACAGCTGCGCCGTCGTCGTGGACACCACCGCCTCCGTCGGAACGGCCATAGCCACTGCCACCATCTGAGCTCGCCATTGCTGGTGATGGGTTAGTTGAACCGCAGTCAGGAGAGGGTTCAGATCCGCCGCTGCCGGAGCTTCTAGCCGAGCCTCAACTGCCGGGAACGCTGCTGCCGCCACCGAGCTCCACTGCCGGTAAGGCTTTTAAGTTGAGTTTCCCTTCTGTTGAGTTTCCTGGAACTTCATTGTCGCTGCGTGTGGTTCAGATCGCCGCTGCTGCTTGGGGCTGACTGCCGGGTTGCCGCCGAACCGGTTCGGAGACCGCCACTGTTTCGGTTCAACCGTTCTTTCTTCGGTTCGGTAAGCGTTTTGATTTGAAAGCCCTTTTGTTACTGTTCTGTTATCATACGCTGAGGTTTGTGGCATTAATTGCTATACGATTGAGTTTCGATTGTTGTATGTTGCGATTAGAGTTGTTGAGACCGTTGCGAAAGTGGCTTGGAACCGAGGTTTTGGCTGTCGGGATTTTGATTGTTGACCTCGGGTCAAGGCGGAAAGGATTATGTGACGCGTTTGAGCTATGGAATTGCGTTTTGAGGTAGGGGCGCTTTCCAAAAACTATAGTTTATTATTGGAATTATTACATATGGATACTGATGTGAGATATTGTGTACTTGGTGATTGTATCTGCCTTATGTATCAATTGATTGACTCGAATGACTATGGATGTTGGTTTGGCTGAATTGTTGTGTGGCTTGTGAAATGTAATGTTTGAAGTTAATTCTTTAAAGATTTGAAATCTGAGTTTAATCCGTTGAGGATTGATTTGATTTGAGTTAATTATTTGATGATGTGAAAAGTCGAATGCACTTTTGAATTCAGCCTGGTTTATCTTAATTGACTTGATCTTGGATAAATGATTTGTTACTGAACCGTTTCTTTAAAGCTTTGGAAATGAGTTAAATCGGTTGATATTGAGTTGACTTTGAAATGGTTTCTTGAGATATGCCAATGAGGCGACTGTTGGATTTAGCTTGCTTTTGAATTGATTTCTGGTTTGAGTTGTTGAAAAGGAATGAGAAACGGTTTAGTTGGGACCCGAACCGGGTGGCAAAAGTCCAAGTTTTAGGGGAGGTGCTGCCGAAATTTCTATAAAATCCGAGTCTTTATTGAAATGTTGTCTGAAAAATGATGAGTTAAAGACTTCTACTATTTTATTTGAATTATCGAGAAAAGGATGATTCATGCTTTCGAAATGAATTAATAAAGAGAAAATTGTGATTTAGTCTTGCTTCTTAAGAAAGGCATTGTATCTCTTTCAGGAGAAAGTTATTTAGATGAAACTTGTGTTTTAAAGCTGTTTGGATGTGAAAAGGGTTTATGCCTTTGAATTTGACTTGGGGGTTTCAATTAAAGAAGTTTCAATGACTTTGAAAGAACCTGAATGTCTATTGACAAGTTTCATTTTGAAATGTTTTGAGAAAGGTTTTAAGTACTCTTTGAATTCTGAATTCTTGCAAGACTAAAACAATTTTGAATAGTTGAAACGTTCTAGAATTATCATGGGGGTTGAAGTTGGTTTTGCCTAAGTAAAGGAAACGGCTTTGAAAGAAGTGAATGATTACATGACTCGGTTTGGCTTAAATCCTATTTTCTTACTCAAATCAGAAAGCCAACGTTTTAATGATTTTAAATGAATTTGGCGAAATGAGTTATGTTATTCTCCCCTAAAGACTTGGGACTCTGCCGAGAAATTTTGTTATAAAATCCCATTGTGAAATGGGTGATTTTGATTGTTCCCAAATTGAATCTTTAACTTTCCATGGTTTTGGAAGTCTTGGAAAGAGGATGTCGAGAGCGGCTTTGTTTTAAAAAGGGAACTTACTTTGAGTAAATTTGGCTTATGAGTCTGAGATGATTTGAGAAATGAGATCTTTAAAGCCAAGGCTGAAAAGAGTTGAAATTTGATTTCAAAGTGAAATGGCTTGAGAAAAGTGATTTGAGGCTTAAATGCCGGTTTTATGAATTTGATGATGTTGAATGGTGAAAGTGCTGTTTTGTTATGGGCCGGAATGGCTGTGTATGATTATGAATATTGGCTGGTTCTGGATTGAACCGTGAGCCGGAATGGCTGTGTATGATATTGATTTATGGCTGATTGCCGAATGAGTTATGGGCCGTATGGCTGACTATGAATTATGAATTTAAGCCGGATGGCTGAGATGGATGTTGATCCATGGCTGGGACTGAATGATTATATGCTTGAGATACCTGGGTAGTAGCAAGGGTTGTGGTTCGTCCCACTTGCTCCAGGTCAGAGACTGTGACGCCTGGGTAGTAGCGGTAGTAGTGGTGATTCCACTCGCTCCAGGTTGAGCTGTTAAACACCTGCCTGGGTAGTAGCCACAGTAGTGGTTACTCCACTGGCTCTGGGTTGAGCGGGTAGTAGCAATGGGGTTGTAGCTCAAACCTACTTGCTCTGCGATGGGTGTTTCTGTCCATGGTTAGCTACCAGGACGTGTCGGGTTGGCTATATAACCGACAGATGATATCATCAGCCACTAGGGACAGGCATGCATCATATGCATCTATGTGACATTGTTTGGGTGTGCATATTATACTTGGTGTGCCTATGTGATTAATTGCTAATTGTTCTACTTGCAATAACTGCTTGTTTGTGCTTGCATCTTCCTATTTGTGTTTGCTACTGGGACTCTGTTGGACTGTGGTGATTGGTTGATGGTTGGATTGTTTGGGCCTAGGGCCGTGGTTGGAATGAGATGAACCGATGGTTGATTTCGGTTTTGTGTTTTTGGTTTGGAATAAAATATGAAAGGCTATTTTGGTTCAGTTTAGATAAACCTTTTTGAAAGGCTTTTGATGTTTTGAAAATTGAACGGTTCCTCTTTCAGAAAAGATTTCCGACTTTACTTTTATTGTAAACCGTTGTTTTTGAAAAGAGGCATAAGACGGTTATTAATCACTGGTGCGATTATCTTCACGTATCCTATTACAGTAATTCCCAAAAACCCTCTACTGAGAACCCTTTCGAGGATGATGTTCTCACCCCCCTACATTTTTCCCCTTTCAGGATATGGGCGCAGAAGTTATGAAGAGCTTATTTATTTGTTGTTGAGATGTTCTGTATTGCTTTAGGTTATTATTTGTACCCTCGCCTTTATCTTGAGATATTCTGTAAGAGGGATAGGAATTGTATTGGTTAATGCTTGTAATATTATATATATATATATATATATATATATATATATATATATATATATATATATATATATATGGATGTACTCTTTATGAGTTTTGTAAGTTGTATGGTATCTATGGATGTATGTTATCGAACAAAAGTACTTTTTGGGAGCGGTATTGTGGTTTAAAGTTTCAAACAGGCTCATATTTTAGTATTAAATAATATAAGTGTCGTCGTAATGTCCGAGCTATCAGAGTCGCGCAGCCGGAAGTGCGAGCTTTGGTAGTTAGGGTGTTACAGAGAATCTAAAATTAATAGTCCCTTAAGTTTATCTAAGTTAAAGATTAAAGAAGAAGATTCTGAAATAAAAGAATTAACAAAAAAGGTCGAAAAATTAAATGAAACCCTAAATACTAAATTATGACAATAAATAAAGAAGAAATATATGTAACTTATCAAGATAAGAAACAAGAGCTCTTTGAAAGAGAAAATCGTTTGAATTATTTGCAGTTCTTTGAAATAAATCAAAGAGCATTTAAAGCTCTAAAAATAATCTATGACAAGTTAAAAAGAGAAGTTGAAGAGTTAGAAAAATTAATAGAATCTCTAGAAAAAAGTGATGAAGCAATGATAGAATTTGCATAAATTCTAAAATAAATAATGAAGCATACAAAAATTGAAAGACCAGAAAATAAAATAAAAAGAAAAAGAGCGAAAAAATTAAAAAGTAAAATAAATGAGTATAAAAAGGAATTAAATAATCTTCAGATCGAAATTGATGACCTTATAATAAAAAGGATAGAAATAAGAATAAATATAAACAAGTTGGAGTTAAACTTAAAAAATTTATAAATGCCTGGAAAACCATATTATGACTTAAAAGAATTAAAGCTGTTAAAAGAAAAAATGGAGAATGAGGTTGAAAAATTAAAAAGATATTTAGAAACAACGGAAAGTATAGAAATAAAAGAAGTTTTTGAAGATTTGAAAAAATATATTAAAGAAAAAGACAAACAGATAAAAGATTTTATAAACAATAATCCATGCAAAAAAGAATATTATAAACTAAAACAAGATTAAAAAACTATAAAAATGAAATCAGAATTATAAATACTAGTAATAATAGAAATTTTCAACATCTTCAAATCTATACACATTATAAACATAAAAGAGTTAAAAAATTTTCAACATCTTCAAATCTATACACATTATAAACATAAAAGAGTTAAAAATTGGTATCAGAGCCAAGTTAACGATTAAGGGTAACACTTTCTCTTTAAGCAACACTTTTAGTGATACGCTTTTAAACCAAATAAAAACAAAAATCTGTAAATCTGTACCAAAATGCATCTGTACACTAGATGGACCCTTTTACAAATAAAACAAAAATTGCCACATATTATTTCAGTTTCTTCAACATATATATAACACAATAATATCTAAAAATTATTGTACAAGAAAGATAATTCATGTCAAAATAAGAACAAATTAAATAATGTGGACAGATCCATATATATATCAAGACGACTTATGAATCTACGTACAACGTACAATTTTTAAGGCGTGACCATGGAAAATTCACATGAAATAAAATCTGGTTTGAAATTTATTTCGAAAATTGTTTGAACATTTGAACTAACAATGCAATTACAAGCCAACAAAACTTAACCCTGAACATACAACAAACTTCAACTGATACAACTATTCCCTACTCTTGGTCTTCTCCTTCCTTTATTCCTTTTCTTATTATCCCATGGATCATTCTATCACCATCTTTTCCAACTGCTTGTATATCTCTTCTTAGGTGTTGCTTCTATTTATCTCTAGTTAGCTTATTTTTAACCATGTCATGCGTATATAAAAAATTAACCACTAAATCAACTATAAATATAAATATAAAATTAATTATGATGAATATATACTAAAATTAATTATCAAAATTAATACTAATATAAAATATATTATAAAAATAAATTAAATAATATATATATTAATATGTAAATATATAATAATTGATTTTAGTATATAAATAATATTTTTAATATAAAATATACATTAAAATAAATTAAATAATAATATCTTTATATGCATACATAATAATTAATTTTGATATGATAAGGCATTTTTGGCCCCTCTCTCTTCTTGCTCGCTTATGTTCTTCTTCCTCTGTTTTTAGCTGCTTCTATTGTCATCTCTCTTTTCTTTTTTTCTTCATTTTTCTTATCAGTTGCATGTTTCTTTTTAACTTCTATTTTCCTTTCTTTTTTCTTCTTTTCTTTCTCCATAGCATGTTTCTTCTTAGTTGCTTCTTTTTTCCTTTCTTTTTTTCTTCTTTTCTTCTTTTTCTTTCTCTTTAGCTTGTTTCTTCTTAGCGGCTTCTTTTTCCTTCGCTTTTTTCTTCTTTTTCCTTTTCCTTTTTTTCCTACCTTTTTCGTTGCTCTTCTTTTTCTCTGTCTCTTCCTTTGTGATAATCTCCAAAACAACGACGACAATTGAAGTTGAAGTTACATGTGAGATTTAGTATCATAGGAAAATACCGATCTAGATAGGAAAGACAATTAGAACTGAGAGATTATGTGAGGAATGAATGTATATTAAACGACATTTGTATTTGGAATTGGGTTTAATAGAGAATTTTGAAGGAATGTGGATAGAAGTTCAAGTGAAAAATATGAGAAAAGAGAGAGAACTATAGTTTTATTGGAAGACTAATAATAGAAGACCCAGTTTATTAGTCTTGCAGTACATGTACATGTACAACTTAACTTGATCAATAATTTGACACGATACACTATATAAAATCAACAATAATTGGTTTAGGGATGAAAATTAAAAGCCACTAAATCGGGTATCTATTAAAATACTCGATCGCTACATGAACGAAAACGAAGATCTGTCAAATTTTCATGTAAATGGATACAGGGTAAAGAAAGAGGTCTTTGTCCTCCACATACTCCTGCTAAATAAATTTTTTATGGCATGAAACTATAATATAATATTCATATTTATGTAAAAATCAGTGAGACTAAACTAGTGATTTGGTTTTCAAAAAATACATACGCGCTTTGTTTAGCTCTTACGAGTTTTGTGATATCAAGTTATAGTCGCTCAAAAAGTATGAATCATTTAGAAAATGGACTAATATATAACACGCCTTCTGGAAACCTGAATTCTCAGTCTAGTCAATGGCGTTAATTGGGTACACTTTTAACCGGTAAGGGAGCCTGAAAAAAAAATTGAAAAGGCCAAAATCTTAACATAAAAATTATATAATAATATTAATATAAAAATAAATTTATAAATATAATTTTTTAAGTTTGTTATTAACATGATAATAAATAAATAATTATAAAATATTTTATAAAGATATTCTGAATTTTAAATGATATAAAATCTCCAATAATTAAATTAAAATTAAATTACTTAATTTCTAAAAGATAATTAAAAAAATATAATTGTTTTGAACATAGTTTTTGGAAGTTTAAAACTTCAAAGTTATCATTTATAAATTTTTTATTAGTCTACACAAATATATTAACACTAATATTTATTAATATTTTTATCTAATATATAAATAAATTAAAAACTAATAAAATATAAAATAATATTAAATTTAAAAAATAAAAAATATTTAATTTTACTACACTACATACTTTACCGATATTAAAAATTAAGCTCTGTAGTTGGCCACATAAAGTTAAGTGAACGATGAAATTAAGAATCGAACAGGGTTGAATTGAGTTAAAGGTAGAAGAGTGTTACCAACAGAGATAAGAAGAATGAAAAATTATCTACTCAAGCAACATGTATATAGGTGAGAAAAAGTATATAGTATAATCCAACATCAATAAGGACCGAAGAAAAAAGAGGGGTGTCGATGAAGTAGCCTTAAGAGATCACAATGTACTCTGTCCTTGTCTCTCATCTTCTCATGCCTTTTAATCATTTCCTCTAACCAATTCAGTTATGGTGCGACATACTCTTTTCATCCTCTCCATTGGCATATAAAATGGGGCCTCAGGTGCAACTGTTTTGCCCTTCTTTGTATCATTATCCCCTCCTTTAAAAAAGACCTTGCCCTTAAGGTCGAAAGTAGAAAATTACTGCTGCATTTCTTCATATGGTTCCCATGTTGCTGCCTCTGCTGGTACCCCATGCCATTGGATAAGAACTTGTTCTTATCCATGGTCATTTTTCTTCATTATTCAGTGTCCCAAAATTCACTGTGGTTGGACCCCAAGCCTTGTTCATCCAGCAGCAATGGTGTAGGAATATTAGTAGCCCCTGGGTCTCCCCTACACTTTTTTAGTGTTGAGACATGAAAAACGGGATGTATCCATGCCTCAAGTGATAATTGTAGTCGATAAGCAACTTTGTCAATCTGTGCCGCAATAGGAAAAGGACCAAAGTATCTCATGCTCAACTTATGATTTTTTCGCAATGCCACCGAATGTTGGCGATAAGGTTGCAGTTTAACTAAAACATAGTCGCCAACATTGAATTCAACTTCTCTTCGCTTACTATCTACGTTGTGCTTCATACGCAGCTAGGCTCATTGGGGTTCAACTTGAGGCTGGCTAGAACCTCATCACGTTGTTGTAATTGCTCTTGCACGGCTGGTATATTGGACACAGTAGGCTCATAACGAATGAGAGAGAGAGGGTCCTTGCCGAACACAACCTTGAATGGGGTCATTCCTATTGCCAAGTAGTGGGACGTATTGTAACTATAAGCTGCCCAAGGAAGGAGATGGTACCAATCACGAAGATTCTCCTGAGATAGTAGTGCAAGTATATTTCCAAACAACGATTGAGGACCTCGGTTTGTCCATCAGTAGTTTCTGGATAATACGCAGAACTCCAGGCTAAAAGAATGCCTTGCTTGCCACAATATTATTCCCAAAATTTGCTGGTAAATACTTTATCTCGGTCCGAGCCAATAGAATGAGGAATGCCATGAACACTTACCACGTTTTGAAGGAATGTATCCGCAACCTTAGTGGTTGTAAATTCTGCTGGCAAGGGGATAAATGAGCAAACTTCGACAAGCGATCCAACACCACCAATATAACTGAGAATCCATGGGATAGTGGCATCCCAGCAATGAAGTCCATGGAGATGTCCTGCCAAATATGAGATGGGATGGGAAGTGGTTCCAATAACCCGACCGGTGGTTGAGTACTATATTTATTTGACTCGCTGACAAGTTGAACAAGTGGCGACATATTCCTTAATTGCTTTTGTCATATGTTTCCAATAAAATTGTGCAGAGATCCTTGTTAAAGTTCTGTGGAACCCAGCATGTCCACCAAGCAAAGAGTCGTGATACTCTCGCAAAATAGTGTTGATCAGTGGAGAGGTAGTCGGAATCACTGACCTGTTACCCCAGTACTATAGGCCTTGTCGTACCTGGAGTTTTTTTATTGAATTTTAGCTTCAGTGAACTCCTCGGCTGGTGTGTAGGCCTCGAGTTCTTGTTGTAATTGGGCCAGTAAAGCATCACTTATCATGGTGAGGCTGAGGAAGGATCTTGACAAAGCATCCGCGCTCTTGTTTTTGCTCCCTTTCTTATATTCTATAGTAAAATCGTTGCCCAACAACTTTGAAAGCCATAGTTGTTGTTCCGGTGTTTGTATGATTTGAGCTTGCGTCTTCTTGAGGCTCTTGTGATCGGTACGAATTACAAATTTGTGGCCCAACAAGTAGTGGTGAAACTTAGCCACCGCCGTAAGGATCACTTCCATTTCCCGAACATATGTGGACTACTTTTGATTCACACTAGAAAGCTTCTTAGAAAAGTAAGCGATGGGGTGACCTTCCTGACTTAGAATGGCCCCAATACCATCCCCAGATGCATCCGTTTGAAGCACAAATTGCTTGAAAAAAATCGGCTAGTGCTAACACTGGGGCATTAGTAAGGGTTGTCTTCAACTATTGAAAGGTGTCTTCCGTGCAAGGGGACCAGTGAAAATTATCCCTCTTTAATAAATCACTCAGTGGGGCAGCAAGTAAAGAAAATTTTTTTATAAACTTGCGGTAATAACTAGCAAGGCCGAAGAATGCTCGAAGTTATTTGAACGAGGTGGGAGATGGCCATTGTTTGATTGCCAAAATCTTGGAGTCATCAACGGGAACACCCTCTCGGGAAATCACATGTCCCAAGTAATCAATTTGTTGCCTTCCAAAGGAGCATTTGGATAGCTTGGCGTATAAGGCGTGGGAGCGCAACACTTCGAAGACATGCATTAGATGCTATATGTGGGAGGACCAATCCGAGCTATACACAAGGATGTCGTCAAAGAATACGAATACAAACTGTCGAACACACAAAAATTGAGTAAACTTTTTAAAAAAAAAAAGTCATTTTTTTTTATAAAAAACTAATCTTTTAAAAATATAAAATCATTTGATATTTTGATATCATATATAAAAATTTTTATTTATTAATTATCTTTAGTTATAATAATAATATAATTTTTTATTAATGTTAAAATATTTTTTAAGTAAAAACGATTTTAAAAAAATAAAAAATTATAACTTTAAAATATATTTTTATTTTTCTAATACTTTAAATTTTACTTAAAAAATTGGCAAATATACTTTTTTTTTTTTTTTAAAAAATTCTTATAACTTAATGCCATCCAAATATAGACAATATTATCATGTGATTGAATAATAACACCACTTAGGCTCTAAGTCACATTTAGAAACGGTGGTCATATAGGTAAAAAAAAAAAAAAAGAAAGGTTAAGTACGATTTTGGTCCATATGGTTTAGGCTAAAAATTTTTTTTATCTCCAACCTTTTTTTGTATACAAAATCATCTCTAGGGTTCAACATAGTTTTAAAATCGTTCTTTTGGACAAATTAATTTTTTAAATGACAAAAATATCCCCCTCTCTTCTCACCATCATCATCATAATCTTCATACCGTTACCATTACCACCAGCGTTAAACACCCGTTTCTCTTTTCTCACCACCTCCACCACCTCACCACCCACTACCACCCCTTACCATTTGTTCATGAATCTAACAAGAAAACCCAACCTTCAACAAAAATCTCAAATAAATCAATATCAAAACAACAATTCAACAACACCACTCTAACAAACAAAGAAAATCATCATCATCATCATCAAAATAAAACATTAACAAGAAAATCCGACATTAACAAGAACAACAAACTTCCTCCAATTTCTCACCAAAATCAAAGAACCAAGAAAAGCAACAACAATCCAGAGGATTCTCTATTAGCTCAGCCACAAGGTTTGTGATGAATTCGAGAATTAGGGATTGTGATGAACAAGAACAAGAATTAGGAACTTGAATCTTAACTTACTTGTGATGGTAGTGACGGTTGAGCTGCGTCGTGGTGGTGGTGGCAGTGAGTCTGGACGGCGGAAGACAGGGAAGGAAGGGGAAGGGAGGCACGGCAGTGATGCTGGAAACGCAAGGAACACGACGACAACCACCACCACCACCTCCCCGATGACGACGAGGAACACGAGGCGAGGGCGAGGGCCAGGCGTGGTGAGGCGAGGCAAGGACGAGTCGTGGTGCTGCAAAGGCGAGGGCGAGGGGGAGGCGCGGCAAGGCGAGAACGAGGGCGAGGACGACGACGAAGGCGAGGAGTGGCGAGAGCCAGGCTTCCTTCTCTCTCTTTTTCTCTCTCTCTCTCTCTCTCTCTCTCTCTCTCTCTGGTTTTTTGCTTCTCCCTCTAAGTCTCTGCTTCTCTTTCTTCTGAAAGGTGTGAGTGATGAGAAGAACATAATGGAGTTGTGATGGAGATGATGATACTGAAGGTATAATTATTCGAAAGACGATTTTAAAACCAAGTTTAACCTTAAGGACAAAGTTGAATGCAAAAAAGGTTAGGGACAAATAAAATTTTTGGCCTAAACCTTAGGATTAAAATCGTACTTAACTTTAAAAAAACTATAACCTTTTCTCTATGGTCGTTGTTTTTGAGCAAATGTTACAGTTTTCAACTGTGCCTAATACTTCCGTGACCATAGAACAAATGTCACGATTTTTTAAGCAAAGGTTACGATCTTTTTCTTTGTGAAAAATGTGATGATAGATCAACAGTCACAGTTTATAACTGTGACTTTAGGTATTCTATAGTCACATTTTATAACCGTGGCCTTAGCCCTTCTAAGTCATGGTTTGACCTTCTATAGTCACGGGTTATAACCTGTGATCTTATCCTTTTTATACTCACGATTTATAATCGTGATTTTTTCTTTTCTATTGTCCCTCTTTCTAACCGGGATTTTGGCTCATTATGTGGTGACGGTTTTTTTAATTGTGACCTTAGCCCCTTTATTGTCATAGTTTTTTAATGGTAAACGTAGCTTATTACTTTATTGTCACTATTTTTATCAGTGATGTTAGGCTTATTCTGTGGTCATAGCTTTTAAGTGTGACATTAGGCTATTCTCTATATTGTCATAGTTGATAATGGTGACTTTTGTTTGGTTTTTTTTTTTTAGGAAAAATAATCATTTTTTCCATGAATGGTTATAAGGTGAAAATTCACCTGTAGTTGTCTTCATGTGAAGTTGATAATGGAAAACTGTTAAATGATTTGACATGTTTGACTAAATTATCATCTAATAGTTCTCAACTATCATCTCCATATGAAAATAACTGCATGTGAATTTCTACCTGTTTATAAACGCTTGACAAAACTACTAAAAAACCTAATGTTATACTAATAAGAAAATGAATTTCATTTGCCAAAAATACATAAATTCTAAATTGTGGCCGACTTCGTTTAAAAATAACTCAAAATTCCATCCTATACTATCCTTGTCATTTCCATTGCAATCTTCATCACACTTTCATCTCTCCCCAACGATCTACTTTACCATCTCTATCGGCAATATCATTATCTTTATTAGTATATGTAGTTAACATTAGCCATGATGGATACACCCTTCAATTCATAATCGTACGTTGTCTTATTGAACGTGACTTTTAAATAGGCCTCAAACACCTTGGCCTTCCAAATTTAAACTTTGTGATTGGGCCATTCTTGGAGGATTGGTTCAATGTTGACCTCGTCTTTGAAAACCCAGGCATTGCACTACTCACATGGTAATTGGATGAATCTCACAAGAATAAGAACTTTTTTTTTTTCAATTTCGGGAGGGAAGTCATCATCCCAGAGAAAGTAATCCCTGATTGCTATCTTGATTGTTCTTTTTATGTCGACCAATTCGACGGTCATGGATTGATAAAAAAAATTACAATAATATTTTTAAAAAATTAACATTGGTTCGATTTTCTGATCTCGGATTTTCTCCCAAAACCCACCCTCAAATTTCAGAAAACCCTACATTCCCAATTGGGGGAAGAAGAACAAGCAATCAGAAGTGATGATAATCTCACAGAGAGAGCAATTTTTCTTCATTATTTATGCGAGAAATTTGGTGAAGTTGACAAAGACAATGATATGATATGGATGGTTGAGATAGTGAACTTGAATTTTGGAGAGCAAAGAGGGTGTGAGAAAGATAATAGTGAAAGAGACGACGAGGGTAATATAATGATTTTGGATTTTATAATAAAATCAATCAAAATTTAAGATTTTGATATTTTTGTTAAATGAAACTCATCTTTTATTGTCATAACATTGGTTTCATTTTTTTGTGAATAATCTGGTCAATATTCTAAATATTCGTAGGCAGAAATAGTTATTTTTCCTTTTTTCTAAATACAAATTTGAAATTCTTTTTTTCTTCTCAAATGTCACATTAATATTAATAAGATCCAATGTGAAATATTACATTATCAACCAACATATAGTATTCACTACGTACACTAGTCTAAGATGCAATAATAATATTGTATTATCAACCAAAATAATATGTATCTGGATAAACTGTATTGTCACATTAGTATAGCAGATAGATAATCTATACATAAATATTAGAGAGAAACCAAAATATTTCAACAAATTAAATTATATAGTTGTAACACAATATGCATATAACTGTCCACTCCCTAAAACAACTCTTCTTCAAAGCATGTAATTTTTCAAATCATTTAATTATTCTGTACAACAAATAAAAAATTAAATACAAAAGTATCGTTACCTTCAATATCAAAAGTATTGCTAGCTATCAAGAAATAATCCAAAACTATGATTGTAGACAAAAAAAAAAAAAACAAAAAAAAAAACAAAAAAAAAACAAAAAAACAAAAAAACAAAAACAAAACAAAAAAAACCGTGATCATCATAAAATATCTATGGTGACGATTTTAATTAAACGTGACATAAATAATCATGTCTTAAAGAAAAAATGTTGTAGTGTAATAAATTATAAAAACTAAAGCGTTTGACTTGTTAATTTAATAATATTCAATTAGCAGGTATTATTACATAGGTAAAAAATAAAAAGGTGTAATAAATAATAGTATGACTCGAGTAAGAAAACGTAAACAACTAGTAGTATTATTGCACACATGACTTCATCAGTAGAAAATGGCATGAAACCTAATAAATAAATGATGAATGGCAACCAATAAATAGGTGTTATTATTATTACATAGATTTAAAAAATAATTAAGAAAATGTAACAAATAATAGTATGACTCGAGTAAGAAAACGTGTAACAGATAGTAGCTAGTATTATACTATATATATATGACTTGAGTGAGAAAATTTTCATTAGACTATTATTTTATTTCCGATTGAATGATGAAAATTGTCCGGTTAGTTGGTTACCGGACGGTTTGGGGTTGCTTGTCCGGTGTGAAGGTGGGTCCCAGCCCTGACCTGGATCCTGGGAATGAGAAGCGTGAGCAGCCGGCTTATCGGGTTCTTCGTGAGTTGGGGGTGCCACCTGCAATAACACTCCAACGCTCAAGTCAGTGGGTGTGCAGGTGGTGAAGAGGAAAAGTTATGGTGACGTACCTTAGGGGAGGGCCCCACGGAGAAAGGCCTCCTTCCAGGAAGCTTTGTTTCCCACAGCTGTCATGCAACTGGTAGTGAGGGTGCGTGTCCGAGTCGTAGACCGAGCGGGTTATGCACGTCGACCCGACCGCGCGGACCGGTTAGCTCATGGGCCAGGGCGGCAATTGTGCTCAGCTGGGCTGGGCCGTAACAGTGCCCCCAACGCGCCAGTTGCGGTCATGGACGCCGTTGATGCCGCGTTCTTTTTCTCCTTCGCATAGTCGTTGTTTTGTCAGTCGCTTGTGATGAGGACGCACCTTCCGCGCGTGTGTGGATCTGTTCGCTGCTGGGGTGCGCCCTTCATCGTCTCGTTTCTTGCGTTGAGTATTTAATGCTCTTAATGGTAATTCAAAACCCCACGAGGAAAGACCATTATACCTTGTCTTTCGCGCTTCTAGGAGTTGGTTTTCCCTTGCAGTTTTCATTTGGTTTCACTTTAGTTGTACTGCCATTGCATCTTCTTTGCTTCCTTCTCTTTCTTTCAAAAATCTCCACCTCAAACCCCTACTTCTTCCGGATCCTCATCAATTCTTCGATCCCCTTTCATTACCATCCTTATCCTGGTAAGCTTCCTATTCTTTTTCCCTGGTATTGATGTGGCGTTGTTTATCTTTGTCGTTTGTTATTCTGGCGTTCGCATGTGTGTTGTAGTCTTGCTATGAATTGCATGTTTGTTGGCGTTTTAACATCAGGTAGATACTGTAGGGGGATTACCATTCTAGAATTTTTGTTTTTCCCGGCGCTGCTCTTGGCTGTAGATTTATACCTTGATTTGTAGTTGTCGAATAGGTAAGTTATAGTTTCTGGTGTTAGTACTGGCTTCTCGGCCTCTTAGACTGATATTGGTGGTGCCCCACTGTAGGTATGGCCCAGCGTCCTCCCGTAAGGGTCGTGAGACCGGCACCCTATGACCGATATGCTTGGGTGACCTCGGATGTGAAGGATGCCCCTAATCAGATGTCCCTAGAGGAACTTACGGAGTTCCGACAGGCCGACTATCTTTGCGGAGGGACCAACGAGGAGGCTAACTATGCGGCTTTTGTTCCTGCCGACAACGAATGAATATATGAACTAAATTTGCACTCTCCCCAGGTCGCCGACTGGATGTGGTTGTATAAGACCATGTTCACTCATTTGGGAGTTCGCCTTCCCTTCTTCCCTTTTCAAATGGCGCTACTTAATCGATGTAACGTAGCGCCGTCCCAATTGCATCCAAACAGCTAGGCATCCATCCGCTGTTTCGAGATGGTGTGTGAGCACCTAGAGTTGCCAGTCTCTGTTGAAGTATTTCTTTTCCTTTTTACTTTAACAAATCCTTCCAAACAGGGGAGGTCTAAAAAGAGCTACATGTCTTTCCGGGCGGCCCAAGGTCGGCAGATCTTCGGCGAATTCAAAGATTCCTATCACGGTTTTAAGGACAAGTATTTCAAGGTCCGTCCCGCGGAAGGTCGGCATCCCTTCTGGCTGACATTAGAAGGGGAGCGCCGCATACCGACTTATTGGAGTTTCGGAGCGGGGGCTAATGCCTTTACCAAAATAACGTATAAAGGGTTGTCCCCAGAGAACAAGAGGGTTGTCGACGTCTTGTTGGCTGTTTTTGGGAAGAACCTTGTTAACCCCCATCTTCTTATGGGTGACCGGGATATGGCCCAGAATTATATATGTGAGGAGCCGTCTAGTGATTTGCCTGTGCTTGCATGTTGTTTTGGTTTTGTTTCCCGATTTGACGGTTAACTGTATTTCGTGTTTTGTTGTAGTGTCAATGTCTGCCGAGGTGACTGGACTTGAGGGCTTGTTCAACACCTTTTTGTCTGGTAGCGATGACGACTCCGCTACCCCCACTCAGGAGGTGCCTCCTGAGATACCGTCAACCCGGAGGTTCAATCCCGTGAGGGTACCATCAACCCGGAGGTTCAATCTCAACCCTCCCAAGGGGAGGTAGCCGGCACTAGTACTGGAGCGGCTCCTCGTTCTGAGGTGGAAGTTGAACCGGAGCCTCGGGAGGAGGCGGACCTAGAGGAGGAGGTGGTTGTCGTCGACAACCCAAGGAAAAGGAAGCCATCCTCCAGTCCTGAAGGGGTTCTTACCGTCATGGAGAAGAACTTCAATGCCGGGACGTTTATTGATTCCCAATTGCTTCCTGGCACGGAAGACTTCTTCTTTGGTGGGGACCTCTCCTCTCAAGCGAGATGGATGTACGGTACTCTGCTCAGGGGGGCCGCCATAGCTAGAAAGGCTGAATCTGCCTTGGCGGGGACCCGATCTCTGAGGTGAAGCTCGAATTCTCGATCAAGGCTAACGCCAGGTACAGAGAGGAGGTGAAGTTGCTCCAGGAGCAGCTTGCAGCTGCCGAGGAGAAGGCCAAGTCAGCCGAAGAGAAGGTTAAGATTGCTGATGAGAAGTTGAAGACCACGGAGGAGAAAGTGAAGACCTCTGATGCTGCCGTGGCCCGCCTCACTGAGCGGGAGCTTACCTTGGAGGGTCAACTTAACTCTTCTCAAGGTCGGGTGGCTGAACTGGAGAGGGAGCATGATGAAGCACTTTCCTCGGTCAAGACGGCTCAGGCTGAGACTGCTGAATTTAAGAAGAAGTATAAGAAGACCATAAAGCAGGGCAAGAATGCCATCCTGATGACCGAGGAAGCTCTCAAGGCCCAATTAAAGCTGCTGTCTCCCAACTTCGACACTTCGGCCATTGGCGTTTTCAAGACTATCAAGGACAGCAAGATCGTCGACATACCGAAGAAGTGACTTACGTCCTTGTAATCTTGTGTGCTTTTGTAACTTGTAATGTTTACAGTTTGAACTGCTTGAATTTGTTTGCCGTCTAGTCGGTTTGTGACAAACCGCATGTTTACCGCCTTGTCGGTGCTTACTTTTCTTAATGTTCTTTACCGTTTTGTTGGTATTTATTATTTGCTCATAAACGTTTTACCATTTTGTTGGTAATTAGCGAAGCCAGGTCGTGGCTTTTATCGTTTCAACAGCCGCATATTATGGTGTTTGTTACTTTCGTGGTTCCCGGGGTGATCAGTCCCGGGGTACCGTATAGGTTTGAGACCGTTTATTCGTCGTGGTGGTTTAATTAATAACAATTAATGCAAAAAAAGAAAGAGGTGACAAATAGTATATAAGTGGTAATAATAAATGGCTCAAACGTAAAACGATAGCGAATATATGACAAGGACAAATAATCCATCATAAAGCGTTCTTACTAAGCCGGTGAGTTTATTCTAGGAATAGAATCTTCTCAGATTGCCCGTGTTCCACGTTCTCGGGACTTCCTTGCCGTGTAACCGCTCCAACTTGTAGGCACCCTTGCCGATCACCTCTTTTACCCTGTAGGGGCCTTCCCAGTTTGTCGTCAGCTTTCCCTCCCTGTGTGTCGAGAGCCCGATATCATTGCACCTCAGGACCAGGTCGTCCCGTTTGAACTCTCTCTTGAGCATCTTGGCATTGTAGCGTACGGTCATTCTTTGCTTTAGCGCCGTTTCTGATAAATGGGCCATCTTCCTGGCTTCATCCACCAAGTCTTTTTCCACGGCCTTTTCGACTCCTCCTAAGAGTAGTCGCGGACTCGGCTCACCGATTTCCATGGGTATTATTGCATCTACCCCATAGGTGAGACGGAAAGGCGTTTCCCCGGTGGCGGACTGTTGAGTTGTGCAGTAGGACCAGAGAACCGAGGCTAGTTCATCTGCCCACACTCCCTTCTTCTGGTCAAGTCGCTTCTTGAGGCCCTGCAAGATGACCTTGTTCGCAGCTTCAACTTGCCCGTTGGTTTGGGGGTGCTCAACTGACGAGAACTTTTGCTTTATGCCCAAATCGGCAAGAAATTCTCCGAATTTTTTATCAGTGAATTGTGTCCCGTTATCCGAGATGACGGCTTTCGGGATACTGAATCTTGCAATTACCTACCTCCACATGAATTTCCGACAATTTGTCGAGGATATGCTAGCCAATGGCTCAACCTCTATCCACTTTGTATAATAATCAATGACCACTATCAGGTACTTGACCTGCCCTGCCCCGACCGGGAAAGGTCCCAAAAGATCGATTCCCCATTGTGAGAAAGGTCGGGAAGCCGTCAGTAGGCTAAGTTCAGTTGTTGGCGCTTTGTGGAAGTTGGAATTTTCCTGGCATTTTTTGCACCTTCTCACGAATTCCTTAGAATCCGCCATCATAGAGGGCCAGTAGTATCTGGCTCTGATGAGCTTTCTGGCTAGGGCCTTTCCTCCGATGTGGTGACCGCAGCATCCTTCGTGTACTTCCCTGAGGACGTAGTTCGTTTGATCGGGGCGCAGGCATTTCAGTAGTGGTTGGCTAAGCCCTTTCTTAAACAGCTGACCCTGTATGACCGCATACTTAGCCGCTTCTCGCCTTATTGTCTTAGCCACATTCTCGTTTCTGGGGAGTTCGGCCTTTTCTAGGAAGTCGATGATCGGGTTCATCCAGGAGGGATCTGCCTGGGTCAGATGTAAAGCTACCGCTGGCTCTTTTATCAAACCCTGAATGATGGACCGGTTTCCCGTCCCAGGTTTTGTGCTCGCCAATTTTGATAGGAGATCTGCCTGTGTGTTCCTTTCTCTCGGAACGTGCTGGATCGTGACCTCCTCGAATTGCTTGCTCAACTCTTTGACTTTCTCCATATATTTTTGTAACAGTGAGTCTCTGGCTTGGTAGGTCCCATTGATCTGAGAAGTTACGACCTGCGAGTCACTACATATCTCCAGTCGGATAGCTCCGACCTCTCTTGCTAGGGCTAGGCCACACAGCAGGGCCTCGTATTCTGCCTGATTGTTTGACACCAGGAACTCAAATTTGACTGATTGCTCATATACAACTCCAGTTGGATTTTTTAAGATGATTCATGCTCCTCCAAATGTTTGGTTGGATGCTCCGTCCACATGGAACTTCCACCGTGTGCTCGGTGTCCTGGCCGGGTCCCCTGTCACCTCTACCAGGAAATCAGCCATGGCTTGAGCTTTGATCGCGTGCCTAGGTTCATACTGTAAGTCATATTGAGAGAGTTCAATAGCCCAAGTCATTATTCTACCTGCCAGATCAGGTTTCTGGAGTACTTACCAGATTGCTTGATCCGTCTTGACGATTACTTTGTGTCCTTGAAAGTACTGCCGCAACCTTCGCGACGAGGTCAGGAGCGCGTATGCCACCTTCTCCAGCTTGCTATACCTTAGCTCCGCTCTTTGTAGTGCTTTACTCACAAAATATATTGGTTGTTGGGTCTTCCCCTCTTCTCACACCAAGACCGCCACCAAGGCTTCATCGGTTACTGCCAAGTACAAGTACAGCGCTTCTCCATTTTTGGGTTTCGTGAGGACGGGCGGCGCTGAGATTATCTCTTTGAAGTGTTTGAAAGCCTCCTCACATGCTGGGATCCATTCGAACGCGATCCCCTTCTTCATTAGGTTAAAGAAAGGCAGAGCCTTGGTCTCCGACGCACCGAGGAAGCGGGATAGCGCGGTGAGTTTGCCCGCCATCCTTTGGACATCTTTCACTCTTTCCGGGCTCTTCATTTGTAGGATTGCTTCACACTTTTCTGGGTTGGCCTCCAGGCCCCTTTGACTTATCATGAATCCCAAGAATTTTTCGGCTTCAACGGCGAAGGCACACTTCAGCGGATTGAGCCTCATTCCGTGTCGACAAAGAGAGGTGAAGACGTTTTCAAGTTCCCCTATGAGGCCGTCGGCTTTGGCGGTCTTGACCAAGATATCGTCTACATATACCTCTACCGTCTTGTCGATGAGGTCTCTGAAGACCTTGTTCATCAGCCTTTGGTAAGTGGCCCCTGCATTCTTCAGTTCGAACGGCATCACTTTGTAGCAGTATGTTCGTCTTGGTGTTATGAACGTCGTTTTCTCTTCATCTGGCCAGTGCATCGGTATCTGATTGTACCCAGAATAGGAATCCATGAAGCTCAGATACCGGTAACCCGCCGCCGCGTCAACAAGAGCATCGATGTTGGGTAGGGGGAAGGAGTCCTTGGGACATGCTTTGTTAAGGTCAGAGTAATCCACGCACATTCTCCATTTCCTACTGCCATACCACGTTCGACAGCCAAGTCGAGTAGTCAAGTTCCCGGATGAAGCCCGCTTCTAGTAGGCTGGCCGTCTATTTGGCCACCTCTTCTGCCCTTTCTTGGGACATTTTTCTACTCTTTTGGACCACTGGCTTTGCCTCCAGTCTCACGGCTAGATGGTGCGACACAAGTTGGGGGTCTATACCCGGCATGTCGGCCGGGGTCCAGGCAAACAAGTTGCCGTTGGCTCTGATCATCTCCATCAGGGGTTCTTTCAAGTCATGGGGTAGATTTCTGTTTACAAAGGTAAACTTCTCATCTAAGTCGCCGACCTTGAACTTTTCGAGGTCTCCCTCAGGCTCCGGCCTGGGTTTGTCATCGACTCTGGCGTCCAGGTCGGCAAGAAAGACACCGGATGCTTCTTTTGACTTCTTTCTCAAGGAGAGGCTGGCATTGTTGCATGCGACCACCGTCTCCAAGTCTCCCCTGATGGTCTCCACTGATCCATCGTCAGCAACAAACTTCATCAGCAACAGCTTGGTGCAAATCACCGTCCTAAACTCGTTGATGGTCTTCCTCCCCAGGATG
Organism: Arachis hypogaea; assembly: GCF_003086295.3. Lineage (NCBI taxonomy): Eukaryota > Viridiplantae > Streptophyta > Magnoliopsida > Fabales > Fabaceae > Arachis > Arachis hypogaea. The sequence continues at coordinate 18,632,284 of NC_092055.1, read as the reverse complement.
AGGTTGTAGGCCGTGGAGTCCCTTAAGACAACGAACTCCGCCATTAGCGACCTCTTCCGCCTGCCTCCGCCAATGGAGACCGGGAGGGAAACTACACCATCTGGCTTGATGAAGTTATCGCCTAGGCCTACAACGCCGTGTTGGTGGCCCCTCAAGTCGGTATCCCGTAAGCCCAGAGCATCGAATACATTACGAAACATGATATTGGAGTCAACCCCTGTGTCAGCTAGGATCCGCTTTACTAGGCCGGTACCCAACCTGGCCGTGATCACCATCGGCGGGTTCTCCATAACCTTGTCAAACCATTGATCTTCGGGGCTGAATGATATTGAGGGTACCCTCCGGGAGGGCAGCGTGGAGCCAGAGGACATAGCTAAGACCTTGGCGTCCTTCTTGTTAGCCGATTTTGATCTGGGAGGGACATCCCTTCCGATCATCACATTTACCACAGTGAGGCCACACTCACTGTCCTCCTCGGGTTCTCGTCTTTGCTTTACAGCGCAGCTTTTGTCCTTGGTTGATCGATCTCGGTCCCTCCTCTTTGATTCCCTTATAAGGTGGGAGAACTCAGCCAACTTTCCTTCCCAAATGGCTTGCTCCAGGGCGTCTTGCAGGTCGAAACAGTCTTGGGTCTTGTGGCCATAGCCCTTGTGATAATCACAATAGAGGTTCTTGTTTCCTCCCGTCCTGTCCTTGAGTTGTCGGGGCTTCGACAAGATGCCCTTGCCGGCGATCTGCTGATATACCTCAATGATTGGAACCACTAAGGGGGTGTAGTTGGTGAACTTTCCGACACGGGAAAGGGGCTTGAATGTCTTGGCTGATCCTCCGTCTCTGGAGTGTTCCTTAGACATTTCCTCACCACTGGACGGACGGGCATTAGAGTATGCGGGCTGCCTTTTATTGGCTGCCACGATCGACCTGGCTTACTTCTTCATCATTGATATATTCCCTAGCTACATTCTGGATTTCCTGCATTGTCCAGACGGGCTTGTGGTGCACGGAATTGTGATCACACTTTTCACAACTCCGGTACAACTAACCAACAAGTGCACTGGGTCGTCCAAGTAATACCTTACGTGAGTAAGGGTCGATCTCACGGAGATTGCCGGCTTGAAGCAAGCTATGGTTATCCTGTAAATCTTAGTCAGGAGATTCAAATGATATGAATAATTTTGTTTATGAAAATTAAATAAAATGAAATGAATGATACTTGTAATTCAGTAATGAGGAACAGGTTGAGGTTCTGGAGATGCTCTGTCGTCTGAATCTCTGCTTTCCTACTGTCTTCTTCTCCAAACACGCATGGCTTCCTTCCATGGCAAGCTGTATGTTGGTGGATCATCGTTGTCAATGGCTACCATCCGTCCTCTCAGTGAAAATGGTCCAGTATGGTTTCTGTACGGCTAATCAACTATCGGATCTCTCGTCTCGGATGAAAAATACCAGACGCAGCTACCACACGGCTAATCATCTGTCGGTTCTCACTTGTGTCGGAATAGGATCTCTCTATCCTTTTGCACACTGTCACTGCGCCCAACATTCATGAGTTTGAAACTCGTCACAGTCATCCCGTCCCAGATCCTACTCAGAATACCACAGACAAGGTTTAGACTTTTCGAATCTCAGGAATGCTGCCAATTGGTTCTAGCCTTTAAATAAAAAAAATGTTTTCAAAATTCTTCTAATTTTTATGTCTAGGAAACTGGCTCAACGTCCATGAATAATAAATCATAGCATAGATCAAACTGCCGAATCGGAAAAATTGGGTGCTATCATATAGCATAGCTTTGTATCGGCTAAGTTCACGAGTTGGAGATAAGCGGACTCGAACCGCTGACATCCGCCACAGGGTAAACCACCTAATCAGAAAAATTTTAATATAATAATCAAAGAAAGACTTCTTAAGTTAATAAATAATTTAAATAATAATAAATAGGAAATTTTCCTAACATGGAAATCTATTTCATTTTTATGGAATGTTCGGGCAGAAATAGACCCCTTTTTATTAGAAAACAAAAAAGCTATCGAATGAATCGTTGTACGAACTCCTTATCAATTTCGATTCACTATAATATTAATATAATATGAACAACAATTCAACCAATTCAATTGACTAAAGAATAAAAAAAAGTCTGAAAAAAAGAATATATTCTGATCTTATGGGTTTGAATGCTCTGTTGTCAGGAGATGCAAGTCAAACTCGTGGATTAGAAACCCTAGAGATACGCACTCAAGCTGTCGCCCAATGACTATGTTGAGCTCAGATAGAACAGGAGTGGTTGTCAATCACGTGTTCATAAATTTGAGAATGATGATGAGTGTCACGGATCATCATATTCTTTATAATGAAGTACGAGTGAGTATCTTAGAACAGAATCAAGCGTGATCGAATAGAAAATAATATTAATTGCATTAATCCATTGAGACACAGCAGAGCTCCTCACCCCCACCTATGGGGTTTAGAGACTCATGCCGTAGAAGATACAATATGAGATGCAAAATGTCCTCCCAAAATGAATCTCTAAAAGTAGTTTTTATACTAAACTAGTTACTTAGGTTTACAGAAAATGAGTAACTAAGTGCAGATAGTGCAGAAATCCACTTCCGGAGCTCACTTGGTGAGTGTTTGGGCTGAACATTGAAGCTTTCACGTGCATAGGCCATTCTTGGCGTTAAACGCCAGCTTGGGTGCTAGTTTGGGCGTTCAACTCCAGTTTGGGCCATCAAATCTCGGACAAAGTATGGACAATTATAAATTGCTGGAAAGCCCAAGATGTTAGCTTTCCAGCCCAATTGAGAACGCGCCAATTGGACTTCTGTAGCTCCAGAAAAACGCGTTTGAGTGCAGGGAAGTCAGAATCCAACAGCATCTGCAGTCCTTTCTCAGCCTCTGAATCAGATTTCTGCTCAGGTCCCTCAATTTCAGCCAAAAAAGACCTAAAATTATAGAAAAACACACAAACTCATAGTAAAGTCCAGAAATGTGATTTTTGCATAAAAAATAATAAAAATATAATAAAAAGTAACTAAAACATGCTAAAAACTACCTAAAAATAATGCCAAAAAGCGTATAAATTATCCGCTAATCACAACACCAAACTTAAATTGTTGCTTGTCCTCAATAACCAAAAACAAAATAGGACAAAAAGAAGAGAATATACAATAAATTTAAAATATCAATGAAGCTTAGTTCCAATTAGATGAGCGGGACTAGTAGCTTTTTGCTTCTTAACAGTTTTGGCATCTCACTTTATCCTTTGAAGTTCAGAATGATTGGCATCCATAGGAACTCAGAATTCAGATAGTGTTATTGATTCTCCTAGTTTAGTATGTTGATTCTTGAACATAGCTACTTTATGAGTCTTGGTCGTGACCCTTAGCATTTTGTTTTCCAGTATTACCACCGGATACATAAATGCCACGGACACATAACTGGGTGAACCTTTTCAGATTGTGACTCAGCTTTTTGATTTGGATCACGACTTTTACCACTCAGTATCAAACTTTTCACTTGGACCTTCATGACACAAGCACATGGTTAGGGACAGCTTGATTTAGCCGCTTAGGCCAGGATTTTATTCCTTTGGACCCTCCTTTCCATTAATGCTCAAATACTTTGATCCTTTTTACCCTTGCCTTTTAGTTTAAAGGGTTATTGACTTTTTGCTCTTGCCTTTTGGTTTAAAGAGCTATTGGCTTTTTTTGCTTGCTTTTTCTTTTTCTTTCTTTTTCTTTATTTTTCGCCTTTTTTTTTTCGCAAGCTTTGTGTTTTTCACTGCTTTTTCTTCCTTCAAGAATCAATTTTATGATTTTTCAAATTATCAATAACATTTCTCTTTTTTCATTATTCTTTCAAGAGCCAACAATTTTAACATTCATAAACTTCACTATCAAAAATATGCACTATTCAAGCATTCATTCGGAAAACAAAAAGTATTGCCACCACATCAAAATAATTAAACTATTTTCAAGATAGAATTCAAAATTCATGTACTTCTTTTTCTTTTTCAGAAAACATTTTTCATTTAAGATAGGTGAAAGATTCATGGAACATTCATAGCTTTAAGATATAGACTCTAAACACTAATGATCATGTAATAAAAACAAGACTTAGATAGAAAATAAACATAAAAATAGACAAATAACAATAAAAGCAAGGAAATTAAGGAGCGGGTCCACCTTAGTGATGGCGGCTACTTCTTCCTCTTGATGATCTGATGGAGTGCTTGAGCTCCTCTAGTTTGCTCTATCCTCTTTCTTAGTGATGGGCTTAGGTGATGAATTTTTCCATCTCCCAAGGTTCAGAGGCGGAAGCAATTGCCTTTCCTTTCCACTTTCTAGAGGATTCTCTGACTTTCGGTGCCATAAGTGGTAATGGAAAGCAAAAAGCAGAACTTTTCCACACCAAACTTAAAAGCTTTGCTCGTCCTCGAGAAAAATAAGATAGAAGAGAGTAGAAGAAGAATGAGGTAATTAATTTTGAAAAACTTGTTAATGTTAAAAAAAATAAAAGGATTTGAAAAGAATTTGAGAAGATATGTAAGTTTGGAAAAAGATATGGACAAGAATTAAAAAGAATTAAAAAAGAATTAAAAAGAACTGAAAGGATTATTAGTTTTTGAAAATAGAAATTGAAAGATGAACATTTAAAATATTTTTGATGCAAAAAAATTATGAATTAAAACATAAAAAATTGAAAAAAAATCGAATTGGAAACAAAATTACCTCCCTTTTGCTGTTCAGGCGTTAAACGCCCAGAATGATAGCCATTCTGGCGTTTAACGCCCATCTGGCAGCCAATTTGGGCGTTTAATATCCTGCCTGGCGTTAAACGCCTGAATTTCTTTGTTACTGAGCTTTTTTTAACACCCAGGATGCTGCTGTTTCTGGCGTTAAACGCCCAGAATGCTGTCCATTCTGGTGTTTAACGCCCAGAATGATACCTTCTCTGGCGTTTAACGACCAGTTTGCCACCTTTACTGGCATTTAAACGCCAGTAAGCTTCTTTTCCATTGGCTTCTCTATTTTTTGTTCTTAGCTCTTTTGTTACTCTGTAAACCTCTGCAATTGACCATAAACCTTAAAAATAAATTATATTAAACTCGTATAATTATTATTTAAATAACAAAACCTTTGCTAATGGCTGGGTTGCCTCCTAGTAAGCACTTCTTTACTGTCTTTAGCTGGACTTTACTGAGCTTTAATCTAGTCTCAATCTTGAGCATTCTTGCTCAACATTGCCTTCAAGATAATGCTTGACTCTCTGTCCATTAACAATGAACTTTTTGTCAGAGTCACTATCCTGAAGCTCTACATATCCATATGGTGACACACTTGTAATCACATATGGTCCCTTCCACCGGGATTTCAATTTCCCAGGGAACAATCTGAGCCTAGAGTTAAACAGCAGAACCTTCTATCTTGGCTTAAAGACTCTAGATGACAGCTTTCTGTCATTTCACCTTTTTTGCTTTCTCCTTGTAAATTTTAGCATTTTCGAAAGCATTAAGTCTGAACTCCTCCAGCTCATTCAATTGGAGTAATCTTTTCTCTCTAGCTACCTTAGCATCAAGGTTTAGGAACCTGGTTGCCCAATAGGCCTTGTGTTCCAGTTCCACTAGCAGATGATAGGCTTTTCCATACACAAGCTAGTATGGAGGGGTCCCTATAGGAGTCTTGAATGCGGTTATGTATGCCCACAGAGTATCATCCAGACTTCTTGCCCAATCCCTTCTACGGGTACTTACAGTCTGTTCCAGGATTCATTTTAGTTCTCTATTTGAGACTTCAGCCTGCCCATTTGTCTGTGGATGATATGGAGTTGCCACTTTATGGTTAATTTCATATCGGATCAGAGCAGAGTCAAGCTGTTTATTGCAGAAATGAGTGCCTCCATCACTGATCAGTACCCTAGGGACACCGAACCTGCTGAAGATATGCTTTTGGAGGAACTTCATCACTGTCTTAGTATCATTAGTGGGTGTTGCAATTGCCTCTACCCATTTAGATACATAGTCTACTGCCACCAGAATATAAGTGTTTGAATATGATGGTGGGAAAGGCCCCATGAAGTCAATACCCCATACATCAAACAACTCAATCTCTAAGATCCCTTGCTGAGGCATGGCATAACCGTGATGCAGATTACCAGCTCTCTGGCAACTGTCACAGTTACGTACAAACTCTCGGGAGTCTCTATAGAGAGTAGGCCAGTAGAAACCACATTGGAGAACCTTTGTGGCTGTTCGCTCACCTCCGAAATGTCCTCCATATTGTGATCCATGGCAATGCCATAGGATCTTTTGTACCTCTTTTCTAGGCACACATCTACGAACTATTCCGTCTGCACATCTCTTAAAAAGATATGGTTCATCCCACAAGTAGTACTTTACATCAGAAACCAATTTTTTTGTTTGCTGCTTACTATACTCTTTGGGTATGAATCTTACAGCTTTATAGTTTGCAATGTCTGCAAACCACGGTACTTCCTGAATGGCAAAGAGTTACTCATCCAGAAAGGTTTCAGAGATCTCAGTAGGAGGGATGGACGCTCCTGCTACTAGTTCTATCCGGGACAGGTGATCAGCTAATTGGTTCTCTGTCCTTTTTCTCTCTCTTATTTCTATATCAAACTCTTGCAGAAGCAACACCCATCTTATGAGTCTGGGTTTTGAATCCTGCTTTGTGAGGAGATATTTTAGAGTAGCATGGTCAGTGTACACAATCACTTTTGATCCTACTAAATAAGATCTGAACTTATCAATGGCATAAACCACTGCAAGCAACTCCTTTTCTGTGGTTGTGTAATTCTTCTGCGCGTCATTTAAAACACGGCTAGCATAATAAATGACATGCAGAAGCTTGTCATGCCTCTGTCCCAATACTGCACCAATGGTATGGTCACTAGCATCAAACATTAGTTCGAATGGTAATGTCCAGTCTGGTGTAGAAATGACTGGTGCTATGACCAGCTTAGCTTTCAGAATCTCAAAGGCCTGCAAACACTCTATGTCAAAGACAAATGGTGTATCAGCGGCTAGCAGATTGCTCAGAGGTTTTGCAATTTTTGAAAAATCTTTTATAAACCTCCTATAGAATCTTGTATGCCCCAGAAATCTTATGATTGCCTTAACATTGGCAGGTGGTGGTAATTTTTTAATTACCTCTACCTTAGCTTGATCCACCTCTATTCCCTTGTTCGAAATTCTATGCCCAAGGACAATTCCTTCAGTCACCATAAAGTGATATTTCTCCCAGTTTAAAACTAGGTTAGTCTCTTGGCACCTTTTCAGAACAAGTGTTAGATGGTCAAGACAGGAGCTGAATGAGTCTCCAAATACTGAGAAGTCATCCATGAAGACTTCCAAAAATTTCTCTACCATATCAGAGAAGATAGAGAGCATGCACCTCTGAAAGGTTGCAGGTGCATTGCAAAGACCAAATGGCATCCTTCTGTAGGCAAATACTCCAGATGGACATGTGAATGCTGTTTTCTCTTGGTCCTAAGGATCTACTGCAAATTGGTTGTAACCTGAATAGCCATCCAAAAAGTAGTAGTATTCATGACCTGCTAGTCTCTCTAGCATCTGGTCTATAAATGGTAAAGAAAAATGATCCTTTCTGGTGGCTGTATTGAGCCTTCTGTAGTCAATATATATATATACGCCACCCTGTAACTGTTCTTGTGGGAACCAGTTCATTCCTTTCATTATGAACTACTGTCATACATCCCTTCTTGGGGACAACTTGGACAGGGCTCACCCAGGGGCTATCAGAAATAGGATAAATAATCCCAGCCTCTAATAACTTAGTGACCTCTTTCTGCACCACCTCCTTCATGGTTGGATTTAGCCGCCTCTGTGGTTGAACCACTGGCTTAGCATCATCCTCCAATAGGATCTTGTGCATGCATCTGGCTGGGCTAATGCCCTTGAGATCACTTATGGACCACCCAAGAGCCGTCTTGTGTGTCCTCAGCACCTGAATTAGTGCTTTCTCTTCCTGTGGCTCTAAAGCAGAGCTTATGATCACAGAAAAAGTGTCATCTTCTCCCAGAAATGTATATTTCAGGGATGGTGGTAGTGGTTTGAGCTCGAGTTTAGGAGGCTTTTCCTCTTCCTGAGGAGTTTTCAGAGGTTCTTTTGTTTTCTCTGGTTCCTCCAGATCAGGCTGAACATCTTTAAAAATGTCCTCTAGCTCTGATTCGAGACTCTCAGTCATATTGACCTCTTCCACCAGGGAGTCAATAATATCAACGCTCATGTAGTCTTTTGATGTGTCTGGATGCTGCATAGCTTTGACAGCATTCAACTTAAACGCATCCTCATTGACTCTCAGGGTTACCTCCCCTTTTTGGACGTCAATGAGGGTTCGTCCAGTTGCTAGGAAAGGTCTTCCTAGAATGAGAGTTGCACTCTTGTGCTCCTTCATTTCCAGCACTACAAAGTCAGTGGGAAAGGCAAATGACCCAACCTTGACAATCATGTCCTCAATTACGCTTGATGGAATTTTAATGGAGCCAATAGCAAGTTGGAGACATATTCGGATTGGTTTGACTTCTTCAGTCAAACCAAGCTTTCTGATAGTGGATGCAGGTATTAGGTTGATACTTGCCCCAAGATCACATAAAGCTGTCTTAGTACAAGCATCCTCTAATGTGCATGGTATCATAAAGCTTCCGGGATCTTTAAGCTTCTCAGGTAAGCTTTTTAAAATGACTGCACTGCATTCTTCAGTGAGAAAAACCTTTTTAGTCTCTATCCAATCCTTCTTATGACTTAAGATCTCTTTCATGAAGTTAGCATAAAAGGGTATTTGCTCAAGTGCCTCTGCAAACGGAATCTTTATTTCAAGAGTCTTGAGATAGTCTGCAAAGTGGAAAAATTCTTTATCCTGTTCCACTTGGCAGAGTTTCTGAGGATAAGGCATCTTGGCTTTATATTCTTCAACCTTAGTTGCTGCAGGTTTATTTCCTACAGAAGTGGTTGGAGAAGCCTGCTTAAGGGGGTTGTTATTAGCACTTGCAGGTGTCTGATCCCTCATTGGCGTTTGAATGCCAGAATTAGGTGCTGTATGGGAGTTCAACGCAAGATTGCCACCTTTTTCTGGCATTTGAATGCCAGAATTGGCCATCCACTGGGTGTTCAACGCCAACTTCTGACCCTTTTCTAGCGTTTGAACGCCAGAATCATTCCTCTCTGGGCTCTTACTGTCCTCAGAGGGATTTTGGGCAGTGGCTTGGTCATCCTCTGTCAGATATTCCTTTCTTGGCTTCCTACTGCTTTGAGTTGAGACATTCAATGTCTTTCCACTCCTTAAATGAACAACTTGGTATTCTTCTGTTATCTGTTTAGATAACTACTGTCTTGTCAGATTCAATTGTTTTTCCATATTCTGGTTAGCATCTTTGGTTTCTTGTAGCATCTCTTTAAATTCTGTTAACTGTATTGTTATAGAAAATAGTTGTTGATTGAGTTCAGCAATTTGTTCTGGAGGACTAAGTTCAGTGGATGCTGCCTCAACCTCTTCTTTCATGGAGGTCTCACCACTTGAGTACAGGTGCTAATTTCTGGAAACTGTATCAATAAGCTCTTGAGCCTCTTTAATTGTCTTTTTCATATGTATAGATCTATCAGCTGAGTGGTCTAGAGACATCTAGGCCTTTTCTGTAAGCCCATAGTAAAAGATGTCTAGCTGCACCCATTCTGAAAACATTTCAGAGGGGTATTTCCTTAGCATCTCTCTGTACCTCTCCCAGGCATTATAAAGAGATTCATTATCCTCTTGTTTAAAGCCTTGGATGTCCAGCCTTAGCTGTGTCATCCTTTTTGGAGGGAAATATTGATTCAGAAATTTGCCTGATAACTGTTTCCATGTTCTTATGCTTGCTGTGGGTTAGTTATTTAACCACCTCTTAGCTTGATCTTTTACAGCAAATGGAAACAATAATAATCTATAGACATCCTGATCTACTTCTGTATCACGTACTATGTCAGCAATTTGTAAGAACTATACCAGAAACTCAGTAGGTTCTTCCTGTGGAAGACCGGAATACTGGCAATTTTGCTGCACTGTGATAATGAGCTGAGGGTTCAGCTCAAAGTTGCTGGATCTGATGGGAGTATACAGATACTACTCCCATATAAAGCAGTAGTGGGGTTAGCATATGATCCCAGAGTCCTTCTGGACTGTTTATTTCCACTAAGGTCTATGATGGAAAAAGAGAGATGATGTGGATTGTAAATAAAAATTTTATTCCTCTTTTTTTGAAATTAAAGAAATTAAAATAAAGTAAATAAAAAATTGATGCAAGTTTCGAAAATTAAGAAAAAGAAATAAAAGAAATTAGAAAACTAAATTAATTAATTAATTAAAAAGATTTAAAAATTTTTGGTGTGGATTTTTGAAAAAAAAGAGGAGAGAGAAAGTGGTTAGGAAGTTTTGAAAAAGATTTAAAAAGATAAATTTTTAAAATTGAAATTTTGACTTGACTAATAAGAAACTACCAAATTTTAAAAAATTTTGACTAAATCAACCTAAGGAATTCGAAAATGATGAGTAAATAAAGGAAAATATATTTTTTTTTTAATTTAATGAGGAAAGAGAAAAACAATAAAATGACACCAAACTTAGAATTTTTATATCAAAACAAAGAAAACAAATAAGAAAACTTTGAATGTCAAGATGAACACCAAGAACACTTTGAAGATCAAGGTGAACACCAAGAACAAATTTTGAAAATTTTTAAGAAAATAAGGACACAAAAAAACACCAAACTTAAAAATTTTTATACTTTAGACACTAATAATTCAAAAATGTATAAGATAAACAACAAAAGACACCAAACAAGAAAACTTAAAGATCAAATAAGGAAAATTATCAAGAACAATTTGAAGATCAAGAAAGAACTAAGAACATGTAATTAAAAATATGAAGAAAAATAAAAACATGCAATTCGAAAAATTGAAGGAAAATAAAAACATGCAATTGACACCAAACTTAAAACATGAAACTAAACTCAAACAGAAGACTCAATTATTAGTTTATTGGTTTTTATCTATTTATTAAAAATTTTCAAAAAAATCTAGAAAAAGAAAACAAGTATTTTAAAATTTTAACAAAAACAATAATAAAAAAAACTCAAAGAAAAATTAAAGATTAATAAAGAAAAATAAGATTTTTGATAGATTTTTGAAAAGAAAATAAAAGACTCGAATTTAGTGACTCTAAACTAAAAAGATAAATTTTTCCTAATCTAAGTAACAAGATGAACCATCAGTTGTTCAAACTCGAACAATCCCCGGCAACGGCGCCAAAAACTTGGTGCACAGAATTGTGATCACACCTTTCACAACTCCGGTACAACTAACCAGCAAGTGCACTGGATCGTCCAAGTAATACCTTACGTGAGTAAGGGTCGATCCCACGGAGATTGCCGGCTTGAAGCAAGCTATGGTTATCCTGTAAATCTTAGTCATGAGATTCAAATGATATGAATGATTTTGTGTATGAAAAGTAAATAACATGAAATGAGCTATGATTTTGTGATTCAGTAATGAGGAACAGGTTGAGGTTCCAGAGATGCTCTGTCGTCTGAATCTCTGCTTTCCTACTGTCTTCTTCTCCAAACACGCATGGCTTCCTTCCATGGCAAGCTGTATGTTGGTGGATTACCGTTGTCAATGGCTACCATCCATCCTCTCAGTGAAAATGGTCCAGGTACGGTTTCTGTACTGCTAATCAACTGTCGGATCTCTCGTCTCGGATGAAAAATACCAGGCACAGTGATGAGCGGATAATTTATACGCTTTTTGGCATTATTTTTACATAGTTTTCAGTATGATTTAGTTAGTTTTTAGTATATTTTTATTAGTTTTTAAATAAAAATCACATTTCTGGACTTTACTATGAGTTTGTATGTTTTTCTGTGATTTCAGGTAATTTCTGGCTGAAATTGAGGGACTTGAGCAAAAATCAGATTCAGAGGTTGAAGAAGGACTGCAGATGCTGCTGGATTCTGACCTCCCTGCACTCAAAGTGAATTTTCTGGAGCTACAGAACTCCAAATGGCGCGCTCTCAATTGCGTTGGAAAGTAGACATCCAGGGCTTTCCAGCAATATAATAGTCCATACTTTGCCCGAGTTTAGATGACGCAAACTGGCGTTCAACGCCAGTTCCATGTTGCATTTTGGAGTTAAACGCCAGAAACAGGTTGCAGAGTGGAGTTAAACGCCAGAAATAGGTTACAAACTGGCGTTCAACTCCAAGAGAAGCCTCTACACGTGTAAAGCTCAATGCTCAGCCCAAGCACACACCAAGTGGACCCCAGAAATGGATTTCTGCATCATTTACTCATTTCTGTAAACCCTAATAACTAGTTTAGTATAAATAGGACTTTTTACTATTGTATTTACATCTTTTGATCATGTTTTGATGATTGAACCCTCCTTGGGAGGCTGGCCATTCGGCCATGCCTGGACCTTGTTCTTTTGCATTTTCAACGGTAGAGTTTCTACACACCATAGATTAAGGTGTGGAGCTCTGCTGTTCCTCATGAATTAATACAAAGTACTATTGTTTTTCTATTCAATTCAAGCTTATTCCGATTCTAAGATATTCATTCGCACCTCAATATGAATGTGATGATCGTGACAGTCATCATCATTCCCAACCTATGAACGCGTGCCTGACAACCACTTTCGTTCTACCTTAGGTTGAATAAGTATCTCTGGGATTCCTTAATCAGAGTCTTCGTGGTATAAGTTAGAATCCATGGACGGCCATTCTTGAGATCCGAAAAGTCTAAACCTTGTCTGTGGTATTCCGAGTAGGATCTGGGAAGGGATGGCTGCGACGAGCTTCAAACTCGCGAGTGCTGGGCGTAGTGACAGACGCAAAAGGATCAATGGATCCTATTCCAGTATGATCGAGAACTGACAGATGATTAGCCATGCAGTGACAGCGCATTGGACCATTTTCACTGAGAGGACAGGATGTAGCCATTGACAACGGTGATGCCTAATATACAGCTTGCCATAGAAAGGAGTATGAATGATTGGATGAAGATAGCAGGAAAGCAGAGGTTCAGGAGGAACAAGCATCTTCATATGCTTATCTGAAACTCTCACCAATGAATTACATAAGTATCTCTATCTTTAATTTACATTTTATTTATCTTTTAATTATTAAATCCCCATAACCAATTGAATCCGCCTGACTGAGATTTACAAGGTGACCATAGCTTGCTTCAAGCCGATAATCTCCGTGGGATCGACTCTTACTCACGTAAGGTTTATTACTTGGACGACCCAGTGCACATGCTGGTTAGTTGTGCGAAGTTGTGACAAAGAACTAAGATTATGAACGTGCGTATTAAGTTTTCAGCGCCATTACCAAGGAATGAACCGTCACAATTTCCGCGCACCAAGTTTTTGGCGCCGTTGCCAGGGATTGTTCGAGTTTGGACAACTGACGGTTCATCTTGTTGCTCAGATTAGGTAATTTATTTTAATTTTAAGCTTTTTATTTCTTATTTTCAAAAAATACAAAAAAAATTCTTTTTCGTTATTCCCAAAATAATTTTCGAAAAATCCAAAAAAATTTTATAAAATCATAAAATCAAAAATAATTTGTGTTTCTTGTTTGAGTCTTGTGTCAATTTTTAAGTTTGGTGTCAATTGCATCTTTTTAATTTTTCTTAAAATTTTTGAAAATTCATGCATGTGTTCTTCATGATCTTCAAGTTGTTCTTGATGATTTTCTATGTTTGATCTTTAATTTTTCTTGTTTTGTGTCTTTTCTTGTTTTTCATATGCATTTTCAATTTGTTAGTGTCTAAAGTTTAAAAATTTCTAAGTTTGGTTTCTTGCATTTTTCTTTTCTTGAAAATTTTTCAAAAATAAGTTCTTGACGCTCATCATGATCTTCAAAGTGTTCTTGGTGTTCATCTTGACATTCAAAGTGTTCTTGCATGCATTAGTTGTTTTGATCTAAAATTTCCATGCATTGTGTCTTTTTTGTGTTTTTCTCTCCCATCATTAAAAATTCAAAAATAAAAAAAAAATATCTTTCCCTTTTTTTCTTCTCATCAAATTCAAAAATTTGAGTAGACTTTTTCAAAAATTTTTAAAATATAGTTGTTTCTTATGAGTCAAATCAAATTTTCAATTTAAAAATTCTATCTTTTTCAAATCTTTTTCAAAAATCAAATCTTTTTCATTTTTCCTTTATAAATTTCGAAACTTTCAAAATTATTTTCAAAATCTTTTTTCTTATTTTTATTTCATATTTTCGAATTTAATACTAACAATTAATGTGATTGATTCAAAAATATTAAGTTGTTACTTGCCTATTAAGAAAGGTTCAATCTTTAAATTTTAAAATCATATCTTGTAGTTTCTTGTTAGTCAAGTAATCAACTTTAATTCTCAAAATCAAATCTTTTTAAATTTCTTTTTCAATTTTTTTTCAAAATAAATTTCAATCACATCTTTTTCAAAATCAATTTCAAAATCTTTTCTAACTTCTTATCTTTTCAAAATTTGATTTTCAAATCTTTTTCAATTAACCACTTGACTTTTTGATTGATTCTTATCTTTTTCAAAACTACCTAACTAATTCTCTCTCTAATTTTCGAAAATCCCTCCCCTCTTTTTCAAAATTCCTTTTTAATTAACTAATTGTTTTAAAAATTTAATTTAATTTAATTTCAATTTTAATTTTCGAATTTTAACTTTAATTTTTAAATATTTTTATTTTATTTTGTTTAATTTTCGAATTATTCTCTCATCTCTCATCTCCTTCTATTTATTTATTCATCTACTAACACTTCTCTTCCACCCAAAATTCAAACACCATCTTCCTCTCTGTGTTCGAGTTTTTCTCTTCCCCTCCTTTTATTCTTCTCTTCTACTCACATAAAGGAATCTCTATACTGTGACATAGAGGATTCCAAATTTTCTTTTCTGTTTTCTTCTTTTTCATATGAGCAGGAACAAGGATAAGAACATTCTTGTTGAAGCTGATCCTGAACCTGAAAGAACTCTGAAGAGGAAGTTAAGGGAAGCTAAAGCATAACTCTCTAGAGAAAATCTGACAGAAATTTTCGAAAAAGAAGGAGACATGGCCGAAAATAATAACAATGCAAGGAAGATGCTTGGTGACTTTACTGCACCTAATTCCAATTTACATGGAAGAAGCATCTCAATCCCTGCCATTGGAGCAAACAATTTTGAGCTGAAACCTCAATTAGTTTCTCTGATGCAACAGAATTGCAAGTTTTATGGACTTCCATCCGAAGATCCCTTTCAGTTCTTAACTGAATTCTTGCAGATCTGTGATACTGTTAAGACCAATGGGGTTGACCCCGAGGTCTACAGGCTTATGTTTTTCCCATTTGCTGTAAGAGACAGAGCTAGAATATGGTTGGACTCTTAACCTAAAGACAACCTGAACTCTTGGGATAAGCTGGTCACGGCTTTCTTAGCCAAGTTCTTTCCTCCTCAAAAGCTTAGCAAGCTTAGAGTGGATGTTCAAACCTTCAGACAAAAAGAAGGTGAATCCCTCTATGAAGCTTGGGAGAGATACAAGGAACTGACCAAAAAGTGTCATTCTGACATGCTTTCAGAATGGACCATCCTGGATATATTCTATGATGGTCTGTCTGAATTATCTAAAATGTCATTGGACCATTCTGCAGGTGGATCCATTCACCTAAAGAAAACTCCTGCAGAAGCTCAGGAACTCATTGACATGGTTGCAAATAACCAGTTCATGTACACTTCTGAAAGGAATCCTGTGAGTAATGGGACGCCACTGAGGAAGGGAGTTCTTGAAATTGATACTCTGAATGCCATATTGGCTCAGAATAAAATATTGACTCAGCAAGTCAATATGATCTCTCAGAGTCTGAATGGATTGAAGGAATCATCCAACAGTACTAAAGAGGCATCTTCTGAAGAAGAAGCTTATGATCCTGAAAATCCTGCAATAGCAGAGGTGAATTACATGGGTGAACCCTATGGAAACACCTATAATCCCTCATAGAGAAATCATCCAAATTTCTCATGGAAGGATCAACAAAAGCCTCAACAAGGCTTTAATAATGGTGGAAGAAACAGGTTTAGCAGTAGCAAACCTTTTCCATCATCCACTCAGCAACAGACAGAGAATTCTAAGCAGAATCCATCTAGCTTTGCAAATATAGTCTCTGATCTATCTAAGGCCACTGTGAGTTTCATGAATGAAACAAGGTCCTTCATTAGAAATTTGGAGGCACAAGTGGGCCAGTAGAGTAAAAGAGTCACTGAAACTCCTCCTAGTACTCTCCCAAGCAATACAGAAGAGAATCCAAAGAGAGACTGCAAGGCCGTTGATTTGACCATCATGGCCGAACCTACAAGGGAAGAGGAGGACGTGAATCCTAGTGAGGAAGACCTCCTGGGACGTCCAGTGACCAATAAGGAGTCCCCCTTTGAGGAACCAAAGGAATCTGAGGCTCATCTAGAGACCATAGAGATTCCATTGAACCTCCTTCTGCCCTTCATGAGCTCTGATGAGTATTCTTCCTCTGAACAGGATGAAGAAATTACTGAAGAGCACGTTGCTAAGTACCTTGGTGCAATCATGAAGCTGAATGCCAAATTATTTGGTAATGAGACTTGGGAAGATGAATCTCCCTTGCTTACCAATGAACTGAATGCATTGGACAGGCAGAAATTACCTCAAAAGAAATAGGATCCTGGAAAATTCTTAATACCCTATACCATAGGCACCATGACCTTTGAGAAGGCTCCGTGTGACCTGGGGTTAGGAATAAACTTAATGCCACTCTCTGTAATGGAGAAACTTGAGATCTTTGAGGTGCAAGCTGCTAGAATCTCATTAGAGATGGCAGACAACTCAAGAAAATAGGCTTATGGACAAGTAGAGGACGTGCTAGTAAAGGTTGGAGGCCTTTACATCCCTGCTGATTTTATAATCCTAGACACTAGGAAGGATGAGGATGAATCCATCATCCTTGGAAGACCCTTCCTAGCCACAGCAAGAGCTGTGATTGATGTGGACAGAGCAGAGTTGGTCCTTCAACTGAATGAGGACAACCTTGTGTTTAAAACTCAAGGATCCCCTTCTGTAACTATGGAGAGGAAGCATGAAAAGCTTCTCTCACTGCAGAGTCAACCAAAGCCCCCACAATCAAACTCTAAGTTTGGTGTTGGGAGGCCACAACCAAACTCTAAGTTTGGTGTTGAACCCCCACATTCAAACTCTAAGTTTGGTGTTGGGAGGTCCCAACAATGCTCTGAACATCTGTGAGGCTCCATGAGAGCTCACTGTCAAGCTATTGACGTTAAAGAAGCGCTTATTGGGAGGCAACCTAATGTTATTTAATTATATCTATTTTATTTTCCTTGTGTTATTTCATGTTTTATTAGGTTGATGATCATGTGGAGTCACAAAAACTACTGAAAAATCAAAAATAGAATGAAAAACAGCATTAAAAATAGCACACCCTGGAGGAGAGCAGTCTGGCATTTAAACGCCAGAAACAAGCATCTGTCTGGCGTTTAACGCCAGAAACAAGCATCTGCCTGGCGTTAAACGCCAGAAACATGCTACATTTGGGCGTTTAACGCCAGAAACAAGCAGCAGTCTGGCGTTAAACGCCAGGATTGCACAGCAAGGGCGTTTTACACGCCTAATTGGAGCAGGGATGTTAAGTCCTTGACCCCACTTGATCTGTGGACCCCACAGGATCCCCACCACTTCTTCTCTCTTCTTCACTCCTTTTCATAATTCTCTTCCCCAAATACCCTTCACCAATCACCTCAATCACTCTTTCCCATCACCTCTTCACCACTCACATCCATCCTCTCTTCCCCATAAACCCCACCTACCTTCAAAATTCAAACTATTTTCCCTCCCAAACCCAACCCTAATGGCCGAACCCTAACTCCCATCCCACCCCTATATAAACCCCTCTTTCCTTCTTCATTTTCACACAACACAACCCTTTCTTCTTCCCTTGGCCGAATACACACCCCTCTCCCTCTCCTCCATTCTTCTTCTTCTTCTACTACTTTCTTTCTTCTTTTGCTTGGGGACGAGCAAACATTTTAAGTTTGGTGTGGTAAAAGTATAGCTTTTTGTTTTTCCATAACCATATATGGCACCTAAGGTCAGAGAAACCTCTAGAAAGAGGAAAGGGAAGGCAATTGCTTCCACCTCTGAGTCATGGGAGATGGAGAGATTCATCTCAAAGGTCCATCAAGACCACTTCTATGAAGTTGTGGCCAAGAAGAAAGTGATCCCTGAGGTTCCTTTCAAGCTTAAAAAGAATGAGTATCCGGAGATCCGACATGAGATTCGAAGAAGAAGTTGGGAAGTTCTCACCAACCCCATTCAACAAGTCGGAATCTTAATGGTTCAAGAGTTCTATGCAAACACATGGATCACTAGGAACCATGATCAAAGTGTAAACCCGAATCCGAAGCATTGGCTTACCATGGTTCGGGGGAAATACTTAGATTTCAGTCCGAAAAATGTAAGGCTGGCGTTCAACTTGCCAATGATGGAAGAGAACGCACGCCCCTACACAAGAAGGGTCAACTTTGATCAAAGGTTGGACCAAGTCCTCATAGACATATGTGAGGAAGGAGCTCAATGGAAAATTGACTCAAGAGGCAAGCCGGTTCAACTAAGAAGGCATGACCTCAAACCAGTGGCTAGGGGATGGCTAGAGTTCATTCAACGCTCAATCATTCCTACTAGTAACCGGTCTGAAGTTACTATAGACCGGGCCATTATGATCCATAGTATCATGATTGGAGAGGAGGTGGAAGTTCATGAGATTATACCTCAAGAACTTTACAAGGTGGCTGACAAGTCCTCCACTTGGGCAAGGTTAGCCTTTCCTCACCTCATATGCCACCTCTGCAATTCGGCTGGAATTGACATAGAGGGAGACATCCTCATTGAAGAGGACAAGCCCATCACTAAGAAAAGGATGGAACAAATAAGAGATCATGGACCTCAACAAGAGCATGAGGAATTTCCTCGCCATGAAATCCCTGAGATACCTCAGGGGATGCACTTTCCTCCACAAAACTATTGGGAGCAAATCAACACCTCCCTAGGAGAATTAAGTTCCATCATGGGACAACTAAGGGTGGAACACCAAGAGCACTCCATCATTCTCCATGAGATTAGAGAAGATCAAAGAGCTATGAGGGAGGAGCAACAAAGACAAGGAAGAGACATAGAGGAGCTCAAAAGCACCATTGGTTCTTCAAGAAGAGGAAGACGCCACCCTCACTAAGGTGGACTCATTCCTTAATCTCCTTGTCTATTTATTTTACTGTTTTTTTTTATTTTTGAGCTTTATGTTTTATTTATGTTTGTGTCTTTACTATATGATCACTAGTGTCTAAGTGTCTATGCCTTAAAGTTATGAATGTCCTATGAATTCATCACCTTTCTTAAATGAAAAATGTTCTAAAAATAAAAGAACAAGAAGTACATGATTTCGAATTCATCCTTGAAATTAGTTTAATTATTTTGATGTGGTGACAATACTTTTTGTTTTCTGAATGAATGCTTGAACAGTGCATATGTCTTTTGATATTGTTGTTCATGAATGTTAAATATGTTGGCTCTTGAAAGAATGATGAAAAGGAGAAATATTATTTGATAATCTGAAAAATCATAAAAATGATTCTTGAAGCAAGAAAAAGCAGTGAATACAAAAGCTTGCAGAGAAAAAAAAATGCGAAAAAAAATAGCGAAAAAAAAAGAAAGAAAAAAAGAAAAAAGCAAGCAGAAAAAGCTAAAAAGCTCTTTAAACCAAAAGGCAAGAGAAAAAAGCCAATAGCCCTTAAAACCAAAAGGCAAGGGTAATAAAAAGGATCCAAAGCTTTGAGCATCAGTGGATAGGAGGGCCTAAAGGAATAAAATCCTAGCCTAAGCAGCTAAACCAAGCTGTCCCTAACTATGTACTTGTGGCGTGAAGGTGTCAAGTGAAAACTTGAGACTGAGTGGTTAAAATCGAGGTCCAAAGCAAAAAAAGAGTGTGCTTAAGAACCCTGGACACCTCTAATTGGGGAATTTAGCAAATCTGAGTCACAATCTGAAAAGGTTCACCCAGTTATGTGTCTGTGGCATTTATGTATCCGGTGGTAATACTGGAAAACAAAGTGCTTAGGGCCACGGCCAAGACTCACAAAGTAGCTGTGTTCAAGAATCAACATACTGTACTAGGAGAATCAATAACACTATCTGAATTCTGAGTTCCTATAGATGCTAATCATTCTGAACTTCAATGGATAAAGTGAGATGCCAAAACTATTCAAGAGGTAAAAAGCTACTAGTCCCGCTCATCTGATTGGAGCTAAGTTTCATTGATATTTTGGAGTTTATAGTATATTCTCTTCTTTTTATCCTATTTGATTTTTAGTTGCTTGGGGACAAGCAACAATTTAAGTTTGGTGTTGTGATGAGCGGATAATTTATACGCTTTTTGGCATTATTTTTACATAATTTTCAGTATGATTTAGTTAGTTTTTAGTATATTTTTATTAGTTTTTAAATAAAAATCACATTTCTGAACTTTACTATGAGTTTGTGTATTTTTCTGTGATTTCAGGTAATTTCTGGCTGAAATTGAGGGACTTGAGCAAAAATCAGATTCAGAGGTTGAAGAAGGACTGCAGATGCTGCTGGATTCTAACCTCCCTGCACTCAAAGTGGATTTTCTGGAGCTAGAGAACTTCAAATGGTGCGCTCTTCATTGCGTTGGAAAGTAGACATCCAGAGCTTTCCAGAAATATATAATAGTCCATACTTTTTCCGAGTTTAGACGACGCAAACTGGCGTTCAACGCCAGTTCCAGGTTGCATTCTGGAGTTAAACGCCAGAAACAGGTTGCAGAGTGGAGTTAAACGCTAGAAACAGGTTACAAACTGGCGTTCAACTCCAAGAGAAGCCTCTACATGTGTAAAGCTCAATTCTCAGCCCAAGCATACACCAAGTGGGCCCCAGAAGTGGATTTCTGCATCATTTACTCATTTCTGTAAACCCTAGTAACTAGTTTAGTATAAATAGGACTTTTTACTATTGTATTTACATCTTTTGATCATGTTTTGATGATTGAACCCTCCTTGGGAGGCTGGCCATTCGACCATGCCTGGACCTTGTTCTTATGTATTTTCAACGGTAGAGTTTCTACACACCATAGATTAAGGTGTGGAGCTCTGCTGTTCCTCATGAATTAAAACAAAGTACTATTGTTTTTCTATTCAATTCAAGCTTATTCCGATTCTAAGATATTCATTCGCACCTCAATATGAATGTGATGATCGTGACAGTCATCATCATTCCCAACCTATGAACGCGTGCCTGACAACCACTTCCGTTCTACCTTAGATTGAATAAGTATCTCTGGGATTCCTTAATCAGAGTCTTCGTGGTATAAGTTAGAATCCATGGACAGCCATTCTTGAGATCCAGAAAGTCTAAACCTTGTCTGTGGTATTCCGAGTAGGATCTGGGAAGGGATGGCTGCGACGAGCTTCAAACTCGCGAGTGCTGGGCGTAGTGACAGACGCAAAAGGATCAATGGATTATATTCCAGTATGATCGAGAACTGATAGATGATTAGCCATGCAGTGACAGCGCATTGGACCATTTTCACTGAGAGGACAGGATGTAGTCATTGACAACGGTGATGCCTAACATACAGCTTGCCATAGAAAGGAGTATGAATGATTGGATGAAGATAGCAGGAAAGCAGATGTTTAGGAGGAACAAGCATCTTCATATGCTTATCTGAAACTCTCACCAATGAATTACATAAGTATCTCTATCTTTAATTTACGTTTTATTTATCTTTTAATTATTAAATCCCCATAACCAATTGAATCCACCTGACTGAGATTTACAAGGTGACCATAGCTTGCTTCAAGCCGACAATCTCCGTGGGATCGACCCTTACTCACGTAAGGTTTATTACTTGGACGACCCAGTGCACTTGCTGGTTAGTTGTGCGAAGTTGTGACAAAGAACTAAGATTATGAACGTGCGTATTAAGTTTTCAGTGCCGTTACCAAGGAATGAACCGTCACGATTTTCGCGCACCACACAGCTACCACACGGTTAATCATCTGTCGGTTCTCACTTGTGTCGGAATAGGATCTCTCTATCCTTTTGCACACTGTCACTGCGCCCAACATTCGTGAGTTTGAAGCTCGTCACAATCATCCCGTTCCAGATCATACTCGGAATACCACAGGCAAGGTTTAGACTTTTTGGATCTCAGGAATGCTGCCAATTGGTTCTAGCATTCACCACGAAGGTTCTGATCTCATGGGTTTGAATGCTCTGTTGTCAAGAGATGTAAGTTAAACTCGTGGATTAGAAACCTTAGAGATACGCACTCAAGCTGTCACCCAATGACTACGTTGAGCTCAGATAGAACGGGAGTGGTTGTCAAGCACGCGTTCATAAATTTGAGAATGATGATGAGTGTCACAAATCACCATATTCTTTATATTGAAATACAAGTGAGTATCTTAGAACAGAATCAAGCGTGATCGAATAGAAAACAATAGTAATTGCATTAATCTATTGAGACATAGCAGAGCTCCTCACCCCCACCTATAGGGTTTAGAGACACATGCTGTAGAAGATAAAATATGTGATGTAAAATGTCCTCCCAAAATGAATCTCTAAAAGTAATTTTTATACTAAAGTAGTAACTTAGGTTTACAGAAAATGAGTAACTAAGTGCAGATAGTGCAGAAATCCACTTCCGGGGCCCACTTGGTGAGTGTTTGGGCTGAGCTTTGAAGCTTTCACGTGCATAGGCCATTCTTGGAGTTAAACACCAGCTTGGGTGCCAGTTTGGGTGTTCAACTCCAGTTTTGGTGCCAGTTCCGGCGTTTTACGCCAGAAAAGGGTCTCTGGCTGGCGTTTAACGCCCATTTGGGCCATCAAATCTCGGAAAAAGTATGGACTATTATACATTTCTGGAAAGCCCAAGATGTTAGCTTTCTAGCCCAATTGAGAACGCGCCAATTGGACTTCTGTAGCTCCAGAAAAATGCGTTTGAGTGCAGAGAGGTCAGAATCTAACAGCATCTGCAGTCCTTTCTTAGCCTCTGAATCAGATTTCTGCTCAGGTCCCTCAATTTCAGCCAGAAAATATCTGAAATTACAGAAAAATACACAAACTCATAGTAAAGTCCAGAAATGTGATTTTTGCATAAAAACTAATAAAAATATAATAAAAAGTAACTAAAACATGCTAAAAACTACCTAAAAACAATGCCAAAAAGCGTATAAATTATCCGCTCATCAACTTGGTGGTAAGGTGTTTTCTGAAATTCTCATTTAGTAGCCCATTGGTTTAGCACAAGCTGGCCACCGAATTGGTTAGGCCGTCAATCTCTAGGCACTCATCATTGAATCTATCCAGGTACTTCCTAGTCGGCTCACCGGTTCGTTGAGTCACTCCTAGCAGATTAATCGAGTGCTTCGCCTTAGCGATACGCGTGGTGAACTGGGCCAAGAAGGTGTGACTGATGTCGGCAAACGTGGTTATGGAGCCCTGGGGTGTTGGGAATAATACACCATTCCCCCTTGAGAAAACACCTTTGACAGAGAAATAAAATAGACACAATCACAACACAAGAATTTAACGTGGAAACTCCAATTACCGGAGAAAAAAACCACGGCCGTTGTCAAATGACAACCAGAGAATATCACTATGTGAAAATTGTTACAACACATAGACTTCTTTCTCTCACCGGCACCCCAGTACACCCACACTCTCTCAAAGCAAATATCTAACTACACCTCACAACACTCTCTAATAAAGAGTACAGAGGAAAAGAAAAATCAGATACAAGCTTAAAGTGTTTCTGACTGGTGCAAAAACAAATGGAGAACTTAGCCTCATATTTATAGCCTAGGCCACCCACTCTATTTGCTATCCTAAGCAATGTGGGACTAATTCAACCAAATCCTAACAATCTCCACCTTGATTGAAATAGTCACACATCTTCAGCTTCCATTGTCAACACCGACAATTCTTTGCTGCCATTGTCTATACCGACAATCATAGTTCAGAGAACTATCATACTCCACCATGAAAGTATACTCACTTGGAATTAGACCACTCCAAGTATTTCACCTTGGTACAGATCGAAACCTTGCTGAAAATTCATGGTGCAACTTCCAAATTGGCTTTTTCTGGAAGTTCTTCAGCCATCGACCTAACTCCGCCACACACCTTGCATCTCAACGCCAACCAATGCCCGTGTGCAATTGTGGACCCGATTGCCACAACTCATCCTTATGCATGGCAGTGCGGTAATACCATGAGGATACTTCTTGTCTTCTAGAGAACATCATCTTCTCTCATAGAGAGAGCAACCAGAGATCTTCTCCTTCAACGCCTTGTGCAAACCTGATTGTATCAACACATCCTTGACTTGTATTTGCCACAAGCCAAAATTGATTCTTCCATCAAATTTCTCTATTTCAAGCTTCACAGCACTTGAATATTCTGACATTGTTGCAACCGTATACTGGAATAGTATAACTCAACCATGCACTAGGAAGGGTCCCCAGGAAAGAGAGGTGGGTCACAATGGACACACTTAAATACCAAGTCTTTCCTTAGCCAGAACCTTTCCAAACAGCACTCTCACAGTGTCACACTGCCTTCCAGCAACAACAACAGGAACCAAAGATCAACCTCAAGCCACAGGACAAAATTTTTTTCTGATGTGGAAGGTCAGACTAGGCTGCAACCACAGAGCATACTAAGAATAAATCCCACCGAATCGAAGCTCTTGATACCACTTGATGGGAATAATACACCATTCCCCCTTGAGAAAACACCTTTGACAGAGAAATAAAATAGACACAATCACAACACAAGAATTTAACGTGGAAACTCCAATTACCGGAGAAAAAAACCACGGCCGTTGTCAAATGACAACCAGAGAATATCACTATGTGAAAATTGTTACAACACATAGACTTCTTTCTCTCACCGGCACCCCAGTACACCCACACTCTCTCAAAGCAAATATCTAACTACACCTCACAACACTCTCTAATAAAGAGTACAGAGGAAAAGAAAAATCAGATACAAGCTTAAAGTGTTTCTGACTGGTGCAAAAACAAATGGAGAACTTAGCCTCATATTTATAGCCTAGGCCACCCACTCCATTTGCTATCCTAAACAATGTGGGACTAATTCAACCAAATCCTAACATGGGGAAGGGAATTAAACCAATAAATTGCCGGCCCAGCTAA
This sequence comes from Arachis hypogaea, assembly GCF_003086295.3. Taxonomy (NCBI): domain Eukaryota; kingdom Viridiplantae; phylum Streptophyta; class Magnoliopsida; order Fabales; family Fabaceae; genus Arachis; species Arachis hypogaea. The sequence goes on along the minus strand of NC_092055.1, from coordinate 18,606,964 downwards.
GGTTACCGGGAAAGCCCGGCACCTTACTTCATCGCCTACCCCTTCCAGGTTCATCCTGGCCTCGAAGGCCGTTAGATGCTCCTAGGGATCTTGAGTACCATCGTACCTCATATCTTTTGACATATCAAAGTGCTTCGGCAGCCGTACTCCGAGGATCGAGTGGTGGAAAGGGGTCGCCCCCATGACCACCAGTTGTCGGGTTCTTCTCGGTCTTTCCCTACTGTGTTCTCTGTGAGGTCGGCTTCTCCTTGCCCTTTCTCTGTGGTGTTCTTGTTGTGGTCGGCTCCATCTTCTTGGTTCTCTGTCATCTTCCCAGTTTTCCTCTTCGGTATCTCTTGTCGGTGACCGGGTGTAGACCAGAGGATCTCGTTGTCTCCTTGGCGCCTCTCTGCTTTCCTAGCTTTCTGATTCTGTCCGGGGGCACGGAGTGCGCCTGGAGTGACTTCTTCGGAGACCCCTTTCTCCTCTTTGAGGGGATTGGGAATGCTCTTGACTAGGAGTAGGCTGACGACTTTCCCGGTTGGCTACTTCTCGCTCTAAGTTCTGCACCCTATGGCGTAGCTCTTGTATTATTCTGGCACTGTCACTGCCTGTTTCTCCAAATGGTCGTCCCTCGGGTTGCCGCGGGGGGATCTGGTGCCCTCGCGAGTGGGAGCTCCGGTAGCTACCCTACTACTTCTGGGATCCATTCCCTCCCCGCGGGGCCCGGCTCCGCCGTCAGCCCCACCAGGAACCAAAACAAAGTCCATATCGGTTCGGTCCCCACAGATGGCGCCAATGTCCGGTTAGTCAGTTACCGAACGGCTTGGGGTTGCTTGTCGGGTGTGAAGGTGGGTCCCAGCCCTGGCCTGGATCCTGGAAATGAAAAGCGTGAGCGGCCGGCTTACCGGATTCTTCGTGAGTTGGGGGGTGCCACCTGCAATGACACTACAACGCTCAAGTCAATCGGTGTGCAGGTGGTGAAGAGGAAAAGTTATGGTGACATACCTTAGGGGAGGGGTAGAACCCTCCCCTTATATATCCTGTCAGTAGGGCGGGCCCACGGGAGAAGGCCTCCTTCCAGAAAGCTTCGTTTCCCACAGCTGTCATACAGCTAGTAGTGAGGGTGCGTGTTCGGATCGTAGACCGACCGAGTTATGCACGTCGACCCGACCGCACAGACCGATTAACTCGTGGACCGAGGCAACAATTGTGCTCAGCTGGACTGGACCGTAACAAAAACTTTAATAATCATGATAATAATTCTCCGTTCATTACTATTTTTACAAATCAAACAACAACTGCGACAAATTATTATTTTAGTTTCTTCATGGTATGACAATAATAAAAGAAATGTACAATAACAATAATTCATGTCAAAATAAGAACAAAATTAAATAATAATGTCAACACATGCATATATAAATCAACACCACCTAAGAATCTACAACGTATAATCTTTCTGATGTGAACATGTGAAATATATATAGTCTTATTTGAAATTTCTTCTAAAAATTGTTTGAGCATTTGAACTAACAATTAAAAAACAACAAAATTTAAACCGGAATATACAGCAAACTTTAACTCATGCTTCTATTTTCCTCTACTTAACTTATTCTTTCTGGAAAAAATGACAAATAAATAGTTCCTAATTTTTTTATTTCGAAGAAAAATAAATTTTTCTAAATCCAGTACGAGAAAACTCATGTATTTTGCCTTTAGAAAAGTTAAAAACTTACTTGTATTTTATTTGATAAAAAAATTATTTATCTTCATAATAAAAATTAAAAATTTTATTTATTATTTTCTTTTTTTTTCTATTATTAGTCCCTTTTATTCTTAGATACTTGTCTCTTCTTAGCAGCGGCTTCTGTTTCCTTTACTTTTTTTTTTCCTTTCTTCTATTTTCCTTTCTTTTTTTTTCTTTTTTTCTTTTTCTTTCTCAATAGCTTGTTTCTTCTTTGCTGTTGCAGCTTCTATTTCTTTTGCTTTTTTCTTCTTTTCTTCTTTTTCTTTTTTTTTCCTTTTTTTTTCGTTGCTCTTCTCTTTTTCTGTCTCTTCTCACAATAATCACCTCATGACTATCTTTCTGATGATCTCTACAGCAACACAATTGAAGTTGATTGTGAACTTTAATATTGAAAAATACATAATTAAATTACCAACAATCTAGATAGGAAAGACAAATAATTAAAGTTGAGAGAGAGTGTGTGAGGAATGATAGAAGCTAAGTAATAAGAGAGTGAGTGAATGCGGAATGACCCTTTGAATTTAGGTTTTATAGAGAATTTTGAAGGAAGGTTAATAGAAACTAAGGTTAAGTGGAAAATACGAAGAAAGAAAGTATTATTAGTAAATACCAAATAGCATATGAGAATAGTTATTAAAATGGTTCTGTTAGGAACGATTAGGAGGATAACTAATTAGAGTTAACTAATTGAAAAATAAAAAATTTGTTATAAAAAAAATCTTTTATTATTCTAATTTCTTAAATTTAAAAATTAAAAATATAAAAGATTGGCTTGAGTTAGTTTATGTTATAATTGACTCTCAAATTTTTTCTCATTAAAGAAAAACGTTTTTAGTGGAAGACTAATCGCAAAAGACTTACGTTTATTTGATTAGTCTTCCATAGAGCTTACCTTGATCAATAATTTAACACAACACACAGTATATAAAATCAACAATTGGATATTGTTTTTCCTTTTTTATCATCATTTTCCTCCACTCACCATATATATATATAGAAAATTTCACTTCCTTTTTTTGCGAGATGTTAAAATGATACTTCCCTCTCCTCTATTTTATAAATGTACATTTCTCTCTCTTCTAACTTTTAAAAAACTTATCTTTAATCCATTTTAAATTTTTTGTGTTAACTAATGTTAACTTTATCCATTTAAAAAAAATTATTTTTTAAAAAAATATCCATTAACAAAAATTTTTCTTTTTATCATTAAATTTTGCTTATCAAAATATCCTTTAATAAATTATTCTTTTGTTGATTAAATTATATTTTTAAAAATTTAATAATTATATTTTTTTTCTAAAATATCCTTCAATAATTTTGTAATTATTAAATTATAATTTTACCGAAATTTTCGTTAATATTTTTTTATATTTTACTATTAATTTTTTGATATCTATATATATTATTTTAACATTAAATAAAAAATTTTAGTAAGATTATTTTTCAATATCAATGTATATTAATTGTTATATATATTAACAGTGGTAAGATTTTTTTTATTTAATATTAAAATAATATATATTGATATCGAAAAATTAATAGTAAAATATAAAAATAATTGTTAACAAAAATTATTGAAGGGTAGGTATCTTAGAAAAAATAATTTAATTATTAATTTTTTAAAAGTATTTTGGTAAAAATATAATTTAATCAATAAAAAATTATTAAAGGATATTTTGGTAAGCAAAATTTAATGATAAAAAATAAAATTTTTGCTAATGAATATTTTTTCAAAAAAAAATTTATTTTTTCTTAAAAAATGAATAAAGTTTATATTAGTTAACACAAAAAATTTATTAAAATGGATTAGAGAGGAAGTTTTTAAAAGTTAAAAGGGAAAAAAATGTATATTTATAAAATAAAGGGGAGAGAAGTGCCATTTTAACATCTCGTAGAGGAGGGGAGTGAGATTTTCTTTTATATATATATACCCCAAACTTTTTTAAGAATATATATCACTGACATGTTCTCATGCCTTTGTTAGATCCAATCAAAATATGGTTCAAATATATTTATGCATGGTAGCAATGTGTTAAGATTAGTACTGAGTTTATGGCTTATTTAGAGAATTATAGTATAGAAGCATTTCTGGTAAGGCAGCCTCCTTTAGTAGAAGATTAGTATGCCAGTGTGTAGAACGTAATCATTAAAATTTATTGTTAAAAATATAGAAGGTAGAGATTGAGGAAATATAATTTGAGATGGACTTTAAAAGAGAAGGCTATATTTATTGTTAAAAATATAGAAGGTAGAGATTGAGGGAATATAATTTGAGATAGACTGTTACTTGATATACTAGCTTAGCAATTAGTAGTTAATTGATTTACTAGTTGTAACAACAAATTAGTTAGACAAGTAGCCTATAATAGAAACAACAAATTAGTTAGAAATTTTTAGTTAGTCCTTAATTATTCTAGCTCAGTTGGTTAGATGACCAATATATATATTTGATTGTTGTAACAGTGTAAAGGCGTGACTCATCATTGAGTACACTGAGAGAACAAGTACTCTCATTTTCTTCTCCCTGTTTCTACGTTTGCTCTATTCTCACACTCCCCTTCCGCACCTTCAACATGGTGCGGTGAGCGTGGAACCCAAAGGGGTGAGAATAGAAGGAACAACGATTGAGGAAAGAGAAGCTCATGATTCAAATCAAAGCACACATCAAGTGCACGATCTGAAACCTAGTGATGGATCCAACTCAAAATTCAGAGCAATTCCAAATGAACCAAAGTAATTCCTTCCAAGGTCTCGATCCTCAAGGTATCGCGGCGTTCTTGAACCAGATCTCATCGATTCAGGCTCACCTCAACAGGAATGGCAGCAACCCTAGCCAAGATTTATCGAGTCACTTCTACCTTCATCCTTCTGAAAATACTGGTATTCCCCTCATCCCTACCATTCTTGATGGCAAGAATTACAGTAGTTGGAGCAATGCGATGTTGTTAGCCCTAAAATCGAAAAATAAGCTGAAATTTGTTGATGGAAGTTTAAAGAAACCTGATAAGAATGATCCATTGTTTGAACTGTGGGATAGATGTAATACATATGTCTTAGCCTGGATTAAAATCTCGCTGAACCCTGAAATCACCCGAAGCGTGATGTGGAACAAGGTTGCATATGAGCTATGGGAGGACCTGAAACACAGGTACCATGAGGGTGATAGATTTAGAATTGCAGAACTGCAGGAGGAGCTATACGGAACAAGACAAGGAGAAATGAGCGTGACACAATACTTCACAAAACTGAAGTCACTATGGGAAGAATTTGATGATTTCAGGCCAATTCCACCCTGCAATTGTGAATCTGTGTGTACTTGTGGATTAGGAGAAATGCGAAAATATAGAATGGAAGATCATGTAACTAGATTCCTAAGAGGACTTAATGAACAGTTTGCGAATGTTAGAGCTCAGGTCATGCTGATGGAGCCACTGCCAGATTTAAAGGCTGTGTTTTCTATGATGACTAGACAAGAAAGGCAGAATCAGACCATGGATGATACCATAGACCCCAAGATCTTATTACACTCTACCAATTCCTTCAACACTGCTGAGACCTCACAAGGCAGAGGGAGAAGAAAAGGTAGAGGAGGTAGATTCCAAGGCTCTGGGAGAGGACAAACGGGAAGAGGTAGAATGCAGTGTTCATACTGTGGTAAAGGAGGCCACACAGTAGATGTATGTTACAAGAAACATGGTTCCCCCCCCCCATCTTAGACAGAGAAATCTGAACTCAAACGGAGGTTTGGGAGCAGTGAATTTCAGTGCTGAAATAAATGGCGATGGCATTGATGATTCTGGCTGTGTGGAAGAAAATGGAATTTTCAATGTTGACTTTACTCCAGAGCAGAAATCAGCCCTACTAGCTTTACTCAACAGGGGAGAAGCAAAGCAGATCCACAGTGCTAACCAAATCACAACCCTAGAACAAGTACCTCATCAAGGTAACTTGGTGCATATCATGCATTTTAAGTCAAGTGTGTTGGCTTTAAACATTTCTACATCAAAACATGGTTCTTGGATAATAGATACAGGAGCTACTGTTCATGTATCCTATTGCCTAGAAGATTTTCAAACTCATTTCAAGATAGCTCCTATAATCATTCGGTTGCCTAATGGTGCACAAACCATTAGCAATATAGCTGGAACTATCAAATTTTCAAATAAACTGTACCTCACAAATGCATTATACGTCCCATCTTTCAATTTCAAATTGATATCAGTATCAAAAGCCACAAAACATTTGCATTGTAAAATGAGTTTTACTGATGACGATTGTGAGATACAGGATTTACTCTCGAAGAAGACGATTGGAGCAGCTAGAGTGTGTGGTGGCCTTTATACCTTGAACTGTGATGCTGTGCGATCAGAAATTGTACAAGTATCAAATAAAACTCATGTAGATATGCCAATACTGAATATTTCAAACACAAAACTATGGCATTTTAGGTTAGGCCATGCACCATTCCATAGAATGAAAGAAATGAAGAAAATTTTCAAATTCATTCATTGTGACAGTGATGTACAGCCTTGTGACTCATGTCACCTAGCAAGGCAAAAGAGATTATCATTCAATAATAGCAGCACAGTTTCATTAACTTCCTTTGATTTAATTCATGTGGATGTTTGGGGCCCGCTGGCCATTCCCTCTACGGGAGGACATAGATATTTCTTAACCATAGTAGACGATAAAACAAGGTTCACTTGGGTATTTTTCATGAAAAACAAAACTGAAGTTGCTGATCTCATTAAATTCTTTGTAAATTTTGTTAAAACACAGTACGACAGCAAAATTAGATGTATAAGGTCCGATAATGGAACTGAATTTTTGATGCAGTCTTTCTTCAATGAAACTGGTATATTACACCAAAGATCATGTGTTGAAACTCCTCAACAAAATGGTATTGTTGAACGGAAACATCAACACATTCTTGAAATAACTAGAGCAATTTTCTTCCACTCAAATGTACCTAAGTGTTTTTGGCAATATGCAATTTCATATTCAGTTCACATCATGAATAGACGACCATCAAATTTTCTTAACAATTTATCACCTTATCAAGCTTTGCATAACTCTTTACCTGACATATCTCATTTAAGGGTTTTTGGGTGTCTGGCATATGCCAGTACACTCCAAGCAAATCGAAAGAAACTGGATCCAAGATCTAGAAGGTGTGCCTTTTTGGGTTTCAAGGAGGGTACCAAGGGATATCTCTTAATTGATCTAAAGACTAGAGAGATCTTTACTTCAAGAGATGTGTCCTTCTATGAAGATCATTTTTCATACTTAAGCACACACCCTGACCAAAGCACACATACTGCATCTTCTATTCAGTTCAAAACTGACCCCTTTGCATATGACATCATTCTTCAACCTCACACAACACACACTAATCATCAAGCATCACCTGCATCCAACTCACACACTGAGACTCTCAATAATAATAATAATGCCCCCACAAAATTTCAATTAAGCACATACACCACCAATTCAATCTCCACAACCTAGTCAAACAAATATGCCACAAAATCACACACTTGCACCTCAACATGTATCACCACTGCCCCTGTTAAGAAAATCAACAAGAATTCGCAGAGCACCATCACATTTGCAAGACTATCATTGTCTAAATGCTACCACTTCTCGGCTTCGACTCCGAAAATCTGAAAGGTACCCTTTATCGAATTATTTGTCATATGAAAAATTTTCTGCATCACATACTGCATATTCTCTAGCCATATCTTCTAACATTGAACCCAAGCACTACAGTGAAGCAATTACTCAATCTTGTTGGGTTGATGCTATTAAGAATAAACTCCAAGCTCTTGAGCAAAGTCAAACTTGGAAGCTCACTTCACTTCCACCCGGCAAGAAGGCAATTGGCAACAAGTGGGTTTTCAAAGTGAAATACAACCCTGATGGCAGCATTGAACGCTACAAGGCACGATTAGTGGCGAAGGGATTCACCCAAGTCCCTGGGATTGATTATCGGGACACATTTAGCCCTGTGATGAAGTTGGGCAGCTTGAGAGTTGTCTTGGCTGTGGCTGCGGCAAAGGGATGGTTCCTCAAGCAAATTGATGTCAACACCGCATTCTTGCACGGCGATTTGGATGAGGAGGTGTACATGAAACCACCTCAAGGGTTGGACGTCAAAGCTGGTCAAGTGTGCAAGCTTGAAAAGTCGCTTTATGGTCTAAAACAAGCGAGTCAACAGTGAAATACAAAGCTGAAATCTGTTCTGGTTGAGTTGGGTTTTGTTCAGTCAAAGGCTGATTATAGTTTGTTTACTAAGCAAACTGAATCTGGATTCACTGCATTGTTGGTTTACGTTGACGATTTGATATTGGCTGGAAATAATTTGGGAGAAATTAATGCTGTCAAAACAGTCTTGGATGATAGGTTCAAAATCAAAGACATTGGAGATTTGAAATTCTTTATTGGGATGGAGGTTGCGCGATCGAAAGAGGGCATTCTTCTTAATCAAAGAAAGTATGCTATGGACATCTTGAAGGATGCTGGCTTTGAGAACTGCAAGCCTGCTTCTACCCCTATGGACTATAGTACCAAACTCAGCAAAACTGAAGGCGTTCCCCTCTCAGATTCTACAGAATATCGAAAGTTAGTTGGCAAATTGCTCTATTTGACCAACACCCGACCTGACATTAGCTTTGCCATTGGAAAGTTGAGTCAATACCTTGACCACCCCACTACTTCTCACCTCAGTGCTGTCCATCAAATTCTCAGATACATCAAAGCTTCCCCTGCCACTGGCATAGTGTTCTCGGCCACCTCTGATCTGTGTGTCACTGGATTTGCTGATTCTGACTGGGCGGCATGTCCTGATTCAAGAAGATCTGTGACAGCCTACTGCTTCTATATTGGCACTGCCCTAGTTTCATGGAAGAGCAAAAAGCAAGTGACAGTTGCTTGCAGTTCAGCCGAAGCTGAATATCGAGCGCTCGCCGCTACTACTAAGGAGGCTATTTGGCTCAGTTTCATTTTGAAGGACTTGGGAATGCCTCTCACCAAGCCCATCAGCACCTACTGCGATAGCCAATCTGCAATTCACATCGCCTCTAACCCGGTGTTCCACGAGCGCATGAAGCACATAGAGGCCGATTGCCACATTGTACGCGACAAGTTCCAAGAAGGTCTTATTCATCTTCTTCCCATCTCCACCACTGAATAGGTTGTGGACATCCTGACCAAACCATTACCTCCGTCCATGTTCTCCACACTCTTTGGCAAGTTAGGACTGGTCAACTTACACACTCCTAACTTGAGGGAGGGTGTTACTTGATATACTAGCTTAGCAATTAGTAGTTAATTGATTTACTAGTTGTAACAACAAATTAGTTAGACAAGTAGCCTATAATAGAAACAACAAATTAGTTAGAAATTTTTAGTTAGCCCTTAATTATTCTAGCTCAGTTGGTTAGATGACCAATATATATATTTGATTGTTGTAACAGTGTAAAGGCGTGATTCATCATTGAGTACACTGAGAGAACAAGTACTCTCATTTTCTTCTCCCTGTTTCTACGTTTGCTCTATTCTCACACTCCCCTTCCGCACCTTCAACATAGACTTTAAAAGAGAAGGCTGAAAGAAGAGACAGAGACTTGTTGAGAGAGTATCTTTTTTGCAACATTAAAAATTACCATTTTGTAGAGTTAGAGAGTCCAATTCTACTGTTTTAGTCTGATCTATAGGTGCATAAATATATATGAAATGACTAAATTAAAACTTAATGGTAGAAAACTTAATATTTGTAGATTAAAATATTTTTTCTATTTTTGAGCTAAACATATATATATGAAAAAAGATAATAATAATAGTAATAATAATAATAATAATAATAATAATAATTAATGAGTGTTTTGAAAGAATATGTATAAAATATTCAAAATTTGCATAATACAATAATATCAACATTGGCTTATATTAGAAAACATTAATTTTAAGACCTTAATTTGTTCATTTATTTTTTAGTAATATTTTAATTAGTTTTTATTTTTTTAATAATTTTTTTTTAACAAAGTAGTTTTTAACAAAATAAAATTGGTTTTTAATTTTTTTAGAATATCAGAGATATTAGGAGATTTTATTTAAAGAAAAAATATTTTTTAATTTGTGTTAAAAAGAACAAACTTACTATTATGCATATTATTTGTTAATTTTGTGGATAGTTTTATTTCTCAAATAATCTTATTTTTCTGAGATATATTGATAAATTTAAAAAGAAAATAATATTTCATAAGTATTTTCTGTAAAATTAAAAAATAAAAAAAAGATTCATTCCCATTTCACAGGCTATGCATACAAAATCGCATAAAAAAGATTTTAATTATATTAAAATATTATTTTAAATTAATAATTTATTTTATTTTTTATAATCTTTAAAATATAAATATCAATAAAAAATATATATCTCTATTTGAATTCAAATAAAATATAAAAATATAATATAATATAATATAATTTAAATTTTGTGTTTTAATTCAAATTCAATAAAAATTATATTTTTATAAATTTATTAATTTAAAACAAATCCGTAATGATTTCTTAAGTTTTAATATAAATCATCCATAGAACTATTATCGAAATTTTTTATTTTGAATAAATATACCTAACATATAGTCTTACATATGACATATGAATTAAAAGTTAAAATTTAGAGTTTGAACTAACATATAATAATATCTAAACATTTGTTATACTATATTTATTTTACAAATTAAATAGTAATTTAACTAATGTTATACTTTAAGTATTTTCAAAATCGTAATTACATAAATTTAGTTAGTATTGTTACTTTATTTTATTATAATTATTTGTTATTCCAAACTCTTAAATTTAAACTCCTGCACCACCTTAAAAAAATTATATATTAAATAAATTATTTTAAAATTAAAATATGTAGATTAAAGTTATATATTTATAAAAAACACAATTTTACAAATAAATTTTATTTAAAATAAAAAAAATGATTTCAATTTGTATTAGTTTTTACTTTTTATTTTATTTAATACAAATAAAAATATTTTTTTATTGAAATTTATGATTAGAATATCTTTCACTATGATTTCGTTTACATAACATGCAAAAATAAGAGTAATTTCCTTTGTTTCATAATTTTTGTAGTTTGTGTTTTTTAAATATTCATTTCTTTCTTAATTCCCTAGTCTGTATAATGAAATTAATAAGTAATATAGATAAATATAAATCACCTGTTTATAATACAAATTTAAAAAATAAGATTTTTATTTTAAAAAATAATTTGTTGTAAAATAAAGTATAAATTAGTCCTCATTTTTTTAAACAATAATGATAGTTTTCAGTGGCTAAGAAAAGGGGGTTGAATCTTAGCCCCTTTTTCACTTAATAATACTTGCTCGTCTTTGAAACAACTTCTAGAGACTTTTTTTATTTTTGTCTCGTATCCAGCCACGAGACTTTTTCTTTTTATCTTGTGACCCGGCACGAGATATTTTTCAGTTTTATCTCCTATGCAGTAGAAACAGAAATAGAGTAGAAGAGAGAGAGAATTACACCAAGATATATCCTGGTTCAGCTGCTAAGTGCAATGCAGCCTACATCCAGTCTCCATCACAACAATGATGGAAATTCACTATAATCATTCTTGATTACAAACACCAATTCTCCCTAGGAACTACCCTTCTTATCCGGGAGAAGTCCAGAATCTAAACCCCAATCCTGAACTTGACTTGGTCACTGCCAAGCTTTCCAACTGCTAAATGCTAACCCAACTTGCAAGGGGATTCTCACAGAATCATGAAACACAACACAGATGTACAAAGAACCTCTAAGGACATCTATGACTTTTTTCTTTTAATTTTGCACTCTCTACCTTTTTCTGCTCTATGGCTTTTTCTTACAAATCTCACTGTTTACCTTTTTCCATGAGACTCAAGACAGGCAAAATTAAACAGAAAAATTACAAAATGAAAAACATTGAAGAAGAAGAACTTCTGTTAACTTAGGTAGCTATGAGAACTCTGTACCTTGCACTCTCACTCCTTTCTTCAAGCCCTGGCTATTCTCCCTTATATAGAGGGGGAAGCCTCCATGGTTGAAACCAAATGAACCAAGCTAAACTTCTTCTTCTTCATGCAAAACTGGTTCGGCTAGAGACAGAGAGAGGAGAGATAACCGAATGCTTAAACTAACATGCAATTACCTCTGAGTCTTCTCTTTACACCAATCTTCATCAATCTGAGCCATCCATCTTGACTTGCACTACAAGAAGGATCCTAGCCCTTGATGCTTCTTGATGTATGACAGCTCCTCCTGCTCCACTTTTGCTTCATCCTTCACGTAGCCACCCTAGCTACCTTCTGTGATGAGTGAACACAAAAGCAGAGACGAGCCATTCCTCTGAGATCTTCTTCCTCTGACCGAAATCTTCTTCTTCCATTTTTGGTATGGAGAAGCTGAGTTCTTTTCACCAAATCTCACCATTTGTGGTGAAAATCTCAGCCACAACATACTTTTTGTTTTCTTTTTCTTGTCATCATTACAATGGTCTTTAGCTTGCTTCTAGCTTCTTCTTGATAGTTTGCAAAAGCTTCCATGGTTGCTGTGATAGAAGTGACCGAAAGTGAGAAGCAAGTAAAGAGAGAAGAGAGAGTAGGAAGAAATGCATTCAATGGATTTGAACAAATGAATTAAAATTAATTTACTTCCCTTTGCTTTAGGTAGCGTGCCTCATTAAGGCAATCAATCAAATCAATTACACTTTCTCTCTCGTGATTCCAAGGTCCGTATTAACTCCACTTAATAAAATTTGGATTCCATCAAAGAATAAAAGTGATGACCGTTGGAGCATGCAGCCATATGATTAAAGGAATAGGTTTCATTTGTTAAATGGATAAAGCAATATATTGTGTCCCGTCTCCTTTTAATTTTGATTTCGGACCAGACTCTATGTTGGGCTTTTAAATTGATTTTTCTGGTCCAATAAGGATAACAATTCAGTCATCATTCACATAACAAGTTTTTATATGGCTGAATATATTTTTGATAAAATTGGACTTGTTATATTTTTCTTTTTTTTCGGCCCAAATGAAACCTGCATAGTAAAATTATTTTAATCAACATATATGAATTGAAATCAAATTAATAATTTTACAATTAATCACATTAATAATGTTTGATCATCACTAATTTAAATTAGAGTTTTCCAAACTCATCAAATAATATTATTGAGGAATTAAATTTAAAATTTTAAAAACAAAAAATATTTTGTTTTTTATTTTATTAGAGATAGTGTACTATTTTTCAAATAGAAAACTTTTTATGATAATTTTAATGAAGTATTATTCTTAATTTTAATATTTTAGCACACAAAAACATATAGAATTTTATAACTATTTTAACCATATTCATCGATCTTAGTATTTAAAGGAAAAAATATAATATTTAAATTACACTAGTTGATATTTCATATATAAAACCATTTCGGCATTTCTATGTTAATCTTGCTATTTTTATAAAAATATTAATATTAACATAGAAGTTGGATTTTTTTTAATTTATTTTTTTTACAAGTAATAAATTTTTGTTGGCAGAGTTCTTTTAAAACCTCTTTTCTATTTACTTAGTCATCATACTTAATAATAGAGTCTTTTTTTTCTTTGTTTATTTTCTCTCGTAACTAATTATTTAGTGAAAAAATATATAATGAATAATTTAATAGTTAATTTTTAGTACATATAATAATATTTTTATTTAAATAATGCATAAAAAAATAAATAATAATAGTTCTTCTATTTTTGATAATGTCATTTCATGCATAATTTTTTATATTGTATATTTGTATTTTTTTAAATGACATTATTAAAAAAATGATCATATTCATTTTTTATAGAAAATATAGTTATATATATGAATACTTAAATTTAATATTCAATAAGTCAGATAAAAAAATAAAATTCCCAACTTTTTTTATTTTAATTTAATTAAAATTCACAAATATTAATTTTTTAAAGAAAAACTAAAAAAAAGAAATTATTTTTCTTTTTCTAGTAGTAGCATTTACATTTGATTTGGAATTATTTTCTCCTGCAAAACTAAACATTCAAGCACAAACAGTACTCTAGATCTTTGTCCTATAGCAGCTGTCTCTTACTATTTCTTCTTTTTGAGTTTGGGGATACAATAGTCATTTACATCCACACTACAGGACAAGTGCCAAACTTACCATTTATTCGTACCTGGAGTATTAAACTTCTATTAAAGAACGGTGGAGCACTTGAAATGCTTCCTATGCTATAAATACAAATATAATATAATAGTGTAGATAATAAACATGATGTAATTAAAAAATTTTAATTTTTTTCTAATTCTAGAAATTTTTATTTATTCTCTCTGACTTTTATCTAATTTTCTCTATCTCTTAATATAATATCGTATCAAATAATATTTTTATTGAATAAATCTTCTATATTTGATGGTATTAGAGATGATAATCATTGACTTATTCCCATAGAACAGTTTTAGAATGCTCTAAAAATTATAAAACAGCAAAAATTTTTGGAAATTGAAAAATATTTCAAAGACAAGGCTCTAACATGATTCAGATTATGAAAAAAATACAATCTAAATGAAAATCAGTATTTAATATAACATTTATGTATAATTATGTGTCAAATTCTCGTCTAATATTGCCATAATAATCTAGAGGGCAAATCGCAGTATTAAGCCAGTTGGGAGGAGAAATTACATGATTCAACCAAACCCAAAAATGAGACATGGATCATCCAAAAGTATGTCTCTATGTAATTCGAATCAATCTAACTCGAACTAAAAACAGGAGTAATTCGAATCAAGGCTGTTTGAATTATGAAGGACTATGCATGCTAGGTAGTTCGAACCGAACTGATTCGAATTATACATAGGGTAGTTCAAATCACCCTAATTCGAATTATACATATATAATTCAAAATTGGCTGTTTCGAATTATGAAGCCCCAGACGTGTATAAATATGGTGTGAATGTGAATTTCTCTCATTAGAGTGAGACAAAATGGCTAGTGAGGAGAGTTTTGTAGTGTTGGTGCATTATAGAGGGTCCATTAAGAGAAAAACATGCTCTGGTGTGAAGTTCACTGATAAAGATCCTCTGAGTATTTTTATGAGACCTACAACGAGATTCGATGACTTCTTGAATTCTATAATACAGAAACTTGGGCTGCAAGGCGTGAAACGGGTTCAGAAGTTATTCTATCGCATTCCGATCTCAGTGTTGAGAGATGACGTGAATTTGCAGGTCCTGTTCCATTGTCGTCGCCAGTTTCCCAAGGTCAGAACACCTAAGCTTTTGGCAAAGTTGGTTGATGTGGTATCTAGCTCGGGAGATTCGAACCGGAATACCCAAACTCTAGGCACGGTAGCCGGTTCTAGCTCGAGACCTATTGGTGCATCTTTGTCCGTGCCTGTGAATGCACCTCGGGACGAGCCTGTCGCCTCCCCGTCATTCGTCGTTGATCTCAACTGCAGTGGTGACGGAGAGGTTGTTATCGTGGATAAGGTGCCGATTTTTTTACAGCGTGGAGTACCGGCTGGTATGGGTGATGCATTGTTGGATGATGATGACGATGATGATGTGGAGCCAGACCTCATTACTGATGATAGTGGCGATGACATTGCAGCGAGTAATCCAGCTGGGGATGGCGGTGGTTCTAGCTCTGGGACTCACCAATACCGTCCGCACTTTTCATCTTTGGACTTGGATGGCATGAGACAGGAGGGGGTTCCTGGGGAACCCACTGGATTTGGTGCTAGAGATACCCAGGGTACTGGAGGTCTTACAGAGTTTCAGGTTGGTTAGCAGTTTCAGGATAAAGGGGAGGCTATGTTAAGCGTGAAGACATATAGCATCCGACGTGGGGTACAGTACAAAGTGGTGGAGTCCGATTATCGCAGGTACGTTGGGAAGTGTACCGAATTTGGGAACGGGTGCACATGGTTGATTAGGCTAAGTCTCCGGCAGGGCAAGGGTATTTGGGAGGTAAAACGATACAACGGACCTCATACTTGTCTCACGACGTCGATCTCGAGCGATCATAGGAGTCTTGATTATCATGTGATCTCGGCCTTCATTATGCCAATGGTTAGAGCTTATGCATCCGTTTGCATCAAGGTACTGCTGAATGCGACGGAGGCACACTTTGGGTTCCGGTCGACTTATAGGAGGGTTTGGTTGGCCAAGCAGAAGGCCGTCGCCCATATTTACGGAGATTGGGATGAGTGATACAACGAGCTGCCGCGATGGGTCTTAGGTGTGCAGCTGATGATGCCTGGTAGTGTTGCAGCGCTGAGGACGAGTCCTGTTCTAGTGGGGGGGTCAGGTGGACGGCTCGCAAGCCCATTTTCATTGGCTTTTCTGGACGTTCCCACCATGTATTGAGGCATCCCGACATTGCAAGCCGTTGGTGAGTATAGACGGGACCCACTTGTACGGTAAATACGGAGGTACGTTGTTGGTTGCGATTGCACAAGACGGGAACTCCAGCATCCTGCCTGTTGCATTTGCACTCTTGGAGGGTGAGAATGCGGAGTCCTGGTCATTTTTTCTATCCCATCTCCGCCAGTACGTGACCCCGCAATCGTGTATCCTGGTGATATCAGATAGGCATAACGGTATCAAGGCTACACTTGAGGCTCCCGACGGAGGTTGGCTACCACCTGCTGCATACCGTACATTCTGTATTCGACATGTGGCCTCAAATTTTGCCCTCACCTTTACGGGTAAGGATGCAAGGAGGCTTCTTGTGATTGCAGTGTTTGCCAAGACTGAGGTGGAATTATATTACTGGTTTGATATTCTGGCGGTCTGAAGACCCTGCCATGTATGACTGGGCTAACAAGATTGACTATTCGTTGTGGACTCAGCATCGGGATGAGGGTGGGAGATTCAGACACATGACGATGAATATCTCCGAGTGTGTTAATTCCATCCTGAAGGGGGTCAGGAACCTTCCGGTGTGCTCACTAGTGAAGGCCACTTACGGGAGGTTGGCAGAGCTATTCGTTCGCAAGGGGAGAGAGGCAGAGGCCCAGCTGGGAACTGGACAGCAGTTCAGTCAACATCTAGTGAAGTCTATAGAGGCTAATCTGAAGACGTCGAGGTGCTTCACGGTGACTTTGTATGATAGAGATAATTCTGAGTTCACCGTCTCGGAGACCACTCCTACTGGGTCATTCTCACTTGGTAGTTACAGAGTGTCACTCATAGCTCAGACATGTGATTGCAGATATTTTCAGGCACTTCATTATCGTTGCTCTCATGCCTTAGCATGTTGTGCGTATTAACGACTCACTTGGCAGTCGTATGTCCACCAAGTGTATCATCTTAGCTCGGTGTTCAGTGTGTACCGGATAGGATTCACCCTGCCCATCCCCGAGGATTTTTTGCCACCGTATGATGGACCCACAGTCATACTAGATCCCACCAAGAGATGTGCGAGTGAGGGGCGTCCTAGGACCACCAGGATTCGGACTAGTATGGATGAGGCTGATCCAAACAGACCCAAGAGATGTTGTCTGTGCAGGCAACCAGGACACAAACGTCAGAGCTATCCACAGGGCAATGTCACCACGGGGACCGGGGTCGATGTGTAGTTGTTGGTTTAGTTGTTTTAGTTTTGTATTTGCACTTGAGTATGTTAGCTATTTCCTAGTTCAGTTCACTTTATTTAGTTTATGTACTGTGTTGTTCGATGTGTTCTTTTTGCAACTATTGTCTTATGTTATGTTGAGGAAACCATAATATTTAGAACACATAATAATATATGTAATATATGTAACACGAAGTCATTTTTAACATAAGTCATACAAACTATTAGCATAACTCATATAACATAGGTAACACAAAGTACAATGGGTCCATAACTCATATAACATAAAGCAACTAAGCATGATAGATTAAAAACTAAGACACAAAAACTAAGGACCACAGCTCAACGCTAAACCCAAATACTCGTGAGTCATCTGAATATATAATTTGAATTTAAAAATTAATACTCAAGAGAGTACATAAAAAATTTAAAAATTTTGTTAGTTAAAAATAATAGTATTAATAATGGGTAGTTAGAAAAAAGGTAATTGTATTAATAGTAGGTAGTTCAATGGTGCACTTATGTGTAAATGTTCCATTTAAAGAGGTAATCGTATTAATAATATCAATGGACAGTACATCTTTTCTATCATTTAAAATGGACAGTTTATCTTTCCTATTATTTAAAATTGTTCATCTTCTTTACTATTTGAAACGTTCCATTTTTAAGTTTTGTCCAATTTAAATTATTAATATTTTTTATTTTCATAAATTATATTTATTATTTATAAAAACATATATCTCGTTTACAGTGTAAACGAGATATACGAAAATTGAAAAACTCCACATATCTCGTTTACAGTATAAACAAGATACGTGTAAAATTATCTTATTTACAGTATAAATGAGATAAGAGAGGGGTATTTATCTCAGTAAATATTTTTTAAATTATTTTTTTCAATAGTTATAACTAATTTATTTATTAAAATAAAAATCCATCTCTTCTTAGGTGTTGCTTCTATTATCTCTAATTAGCTTATTTTTAACCACTAAATCAATTATAAATATATAAAAAAAATTAAATAATATATAAAAAAATTAACCACTAAATCAGTTATAAATATAAAATTAATCATATTAGATATATACTAAAATCAACCACCAAAATTAATATTAATATATTAAAATATAAAATATATATTAAAAATAAATTAAATAAAATATTTATTAATATACAAATATATAATAATTAATTTTAATATATAAATAATATTTTTAATATATAATATATATTTATACACATACATAATAATTAATTTTGATATGCACGGACATTTTGGCTTTTCTCTCTCTCTCTCATGTTCTTCTTTGTCTGTTCTTAGCTGCTTATATTGCCATCTCTCTTTTCCTTCTTTCTTCATTTTTCTTATCAGTTGCATGTTTCTTCTTAACTTCTATTTCCCTTTCTTTTTTTCTTCTTTTCTTTCTTCATAGCATGTTTCTTCTTAGCTGCTTCTCTTTTCCTTTCTTTTTTTCTTCTTTTCTTCTTTTTCTTTCTCCTTAGCTTGTTTCTTCTTAGCTACTTCTTTTTCCTTTGCTTTTTTCTTCTTTTCTTCTTCTTTTTCCTTTTTCTCCTTCCTTTTTCATTGCTCTTCTTTTTCTCTGTCTCTTCCCTTGTGATAATCTCTAAAACAACGACGACAATTGAAGTTGAAGTTGAATGTGAGATCTAGTATCATCGAAAAATACGTATTTGAATACCGATTTGGATAGGAAAGACAAGTAGAGCTGAGAGATCATGTGAGACATGAATGTATATTAAACGACATTTGTATTTGGATTTGAGTTTAATAGAGAATTTTGAAGGAAGGTGGATAGAAGTTCAAGTGAAAAATATGAGGAAAGAGAGTGAACTATATTTTTATTGGAAGACTAATAATGGAAGACCCAGTTTATTAATCTTACAGTACATCTACATGTACAACTTAGCTTGATCAATAATTTGACACAACACACTATGTAAAATCAACAATTGGTTTAGGGATGAAAATCAAAAACCACTAAATCGGGTATCTACTAAAACATTTGATCGCTACATGAACGAAAATGTAGATCTGTCAAATTTTCATGTTAATCGAAACTCGCTCTGACGAGTGAATAGGAACATAGGGTGAAGATAGAGGTCTTTGTCTCCGCATACTCCTGCTAAATAAATTCTTATGGCATGAAACTATACTATAATATTCAATTTTATTTTTATAAAAACCTAAATTAGTGCGACCAAATTAGTGACTTGGTTTTCAAAAGATACATACGCGATTTGTTTAGCTCTTAAAGAGTCTTGTGATATCAAGTTGTAGTCTCTTAAAACGTATGAATCATTTAGAAAATAGACTAATATAACACAACACGCCTTCTAGAAACCTGAATTCTCAGTCTAGTCAACGGTGGATTCGAATCTCACCTTATGCATACAGCAATTCATTAGCCAATAACAAATCTTTAAATAAAAAGTAGGTATGTGACAGATTAATCATTGATCTATCGGGTTGAGAAATATCGTAAGCAACAAAAAAATTGGATATAAATAACTTTTAAAAATATAAAAATAATTTGATATTTTGATATCTTATATAAAAGTTTTTATTTATTAATTATCTTTGGTTATAATAATTTAATTAATATTAAAATATTTTTTAAGTAAAAAAACTTTTAAAAAAATAAAAAATTGTAACTTCAAAATATATTTTTATTTTTTTAATACTTTTAATTTTACTTAAAAAATTTAGCAAAAATACTTTTTTTTTTATTTTTTTCCATATAACTTAATGTCATCCAAATATAGATAATATTATCATGTGACTGAATAATAACACCACAACATTTTAGGCTTTAAATCACATTTAAAAACCGTGGCCATATAAGTAAAAAAAATGTAGTCTTTGCTCTACGGTCATTGTTTTTGAGCAAATGATACAGTTTTCAAGTGTGGCTAACACTACCATGACCATAAAAACAATGTCACATTTTTTAAGCAAAGGTTACGATCCTTTTCTTTGTAAAAAATGTTATAATAGACAAACAGTTTTAGTTATTCTATAGTCACACTTTATAACCGTAACCTTAACCCTTCTAAGTCACGGTTAGCTCTTCTATAGTCGCGGGTTATAACCGTGACGTTATCCTTTCTATAGTCACGGTTTATAACTGTGACCTTGTCTTTTCTATTGTCACTCTTTCTGACTATGGTTTTATCCCATGATGTGGTCATGATTGTAAGACCCAATACTTTTGAAAAGTTCTATTTTGAACTAATCCCAAATTATATATTTATTTATAGTTTTAATTTCAGAAATTATTCTTAATAAAAATAATTAAAGGCAATTGATCGGATTTGAAATAAATTAAAGTTTTTATCCAAACTCTATGCCTATGGATTATTTTTCCATTTATGATTTAAAGTTCTAGAAATTTGAAAATAATGATGTTTGGCTATTTAAATTAGAATTTTGTTTAAATTTATAATTATTGAATTATTTTTTATATTTAAATTATAAAGTTGGTAGTTATGAGATAATAAGAATTTTATATGATTCGATTTTAGATGCTTTATATTTATATCATTTAATACTTTAAGTCAAAGGTAAAGAAAATTAATTATATTACCATGTATTTTCAATTAGAGTAATTTATTGAGAATCAATTAGTACTTTTATACCATAAATAATATTTTAAAGTAATTTTAAAGATTAAATTAGTTTTTCAAATATTAATACTTTATACTTCAATTTTATTAAAATTATTTTGCTCAAATTAAACCTAAAATTCCCAATTCCACATACGAACCTTAACCCTAATCAACACACATTTTTCCTTTATTCTAAAACGAAACCCTAGCCGCCATATTTGTTCCTTCCTTCAGTAAATACAACAGAAAACAAAAAAAAAAAGAAAGAAAGAAAAGGGAAGTAGAGGGAAGGGAGAACAGAGAAGGAGAGGGAGAGAGGGACGAGCCAGCACCGGTTGGCCTCCCTGTCGCCGCCGAGTTGCTCGCCGCCCGTCGCCGTCGCTATGCCGTCGGGAGGGAGATTCAAGAGAGCGAGCACGGAGTTGAGGGAGCAGAAGGGACCGCGCCACCATCGCGGAGAGTGAGAGAGGCGTCGCTGAGCCTGAGTCGCTGCTGGAAGATCTTCGTGCTTCATCGTCACCGTTTGCCTTCCATCCAGCCTGAACCACCGTGCAAGGGGAAAATCACCGCCACTGCACCACGCGTCGCCGCCAACCTGCCTCGAAGCCGCCGTCGCGGATCAGATCTGAGGCGAGAGAGAGAGAGACACGAAGGAGGGAACCGTGCGCTGCCATCGCGCCTAGTCACGCCCTCACCGCGAAGCCATCACCGCCGAACTGTCTTTGATGATGGAGGTTCCGTTGCCGAGCTGTTGAGTCGCCGCTGCCGCCGTTGGGTTCGCCGGGAGTGTGAGCCCGAACGGGAATGAGAAAGAACAGGAAGGTGGCCACCGTGGGTGTCACTGTCGGAGGAGGAAAAGGACGTTCCGCTGTGTACCGCCGTTCCGGGAACCACCGCTGCCTCTGCCGCCGAATAACGCACTGTCAGTAAGGGTTTTGTTTTTAATCTCCGTTTTTCTGAATTCCTGGAACATTGTGGTCACTACAGAGCTTTTACAGTTGCTATCATCGGAGCCTGGGGCTGTTGTCGTCACTTGAGGTAGCTGTCGGAGCTTCTGCCCCTCCATTGCGGTATTTTTCTTTAACTGTGGTAATCTATTCTAGCTTTGGAATTCTTACCGTTATTATTCTGCTATAAAATTGAGAAGTTCATGATGTTAATATGCTAGGGTTGAGTTCTGGAAACTGTATGATTAAAATAGAGGCTGTTGCGGTGTCGACCTTCTTCGTTTCTCGTGGTTGCTGCCGCGAGTTAAGACTAAAAAGGGACCCTTGACGCGTTAACTCTTAAAGGTTTCGACTTTTGAGGTAGGGGCGTTTTTCTTAAACTTGTTTTATTTTCCAGAGTTGTTATAAATCGATATTAATGCGTAAAATACATTTTTGTGATTTCGTGAGTCTTATGAATTGAATTGAGTTGTTTTGAATGAATGAGATTGTTAGTTCAATTGATTGAGTGACTAAATGAGGAAGTTGAATATTCTAACTAGTTGATTGATGTGGTTAAAGTGGTTTTCCTTGAATTATTGGAAGAGATTTAGTATTGGCATTTAATTTAATTTTAGAAACGATTTGGTTTAGAAAATATTGAATGTTGAAATTTGATTTGAACCCGATTTAATATCGGAATTTGATTTTAAAACAGATTTGGAAAAGACTTAATATTTGAAAACGGTTTGTTTATTGAGAACGATTTGCTATTTTGGAAAATGAATCAAAAAGGGTTTGAGGGACGGTTTGGTTTGAAACTGTTTAGAAAAGACTGAGAATTCTTAATTATTAACTGATTGCTGTTGGTTGAAGTTGATTAAAATTGCAATTTATAGGATTGGTTGATTGAATTCTGAATCTTGTAATTTCATTGGGTTGAGTGTTGTAATGGTTGTTGGAAGTGATTTAACTGATTAACAGGTGTTTGGTTTGGTTTGGTTGGGACCCGAAAAGGGTGGCAGAATCCGAGTTTTAGAGGAGATGCTGCCGAAATTTTATAAAATTGGAAGTTTTGTTTGAAGTAACTGTTTAAAAAGATTTAGTTCTTAAACATTATATGTAAGATTGATTTATTTAGAAAAGAAAGAATTATGTTTTGGATTGAGATTATTGATTAATGGAAAGAAGGATGATGAGGATTGATTTGAAATATGATTTTTGAATGAATTTGAAAATGGGATATGGATTGACGAATGATGATGATATTGAGAATGATTTAGATATTGATGAATGATGAATGAATTATTTATGTGGCTTATGAATTTGAAATATCTGAGATACGAGGTTCCCTGGATTAAGTGCCGTGACTTGCCACCACGTGTACCAGGTTGAAAACTCGATACTATGTTGACCCTACGACGTAAGTGTGACCGGGCACTATACAAATTCCCGGGAATGTTACCCCCATTGAGCAATATTGATTATTTGAGAAAAAGCTATGCATAGACTCTTGGGGATGTACATCGGGGGACGGTCTAAGGACAATTCAAACTTGTCGGGTTGGCTGGATAACCGACAGATGAGCCTCATCAGCCATAGGACAGGCATGCATCATATGCATTTGTATGCTTTGCTTGGGTTTGATCTTGTTTTGGTTTGCCTAATTGCTAAACTGTTCTTAACTGCTACTTGAACTATTTGCTGTAACTGCTACCTACTTGTGCTTTCCTTGTCTGTCTTGCCTGTGTTTGTCCTGGCGTGCTACATTTAAGAATGAACTTTAGTGCTGAATTAATAACTGTGTTGTTTGATTGCATGGTTGGTTTCTGATTGAGATTTTTCTTATAAGAAAGGAAAGATTTTAGATTTCTGAAAGATTAAACATTGTTTCTTTGAAAGAGTTTTGAACGATTTCCTATTGGTTTAAAAGATTCATAAGGCAATGATAATCACTGAGCTTAAAAACAGTTTTCTTATTAAATATCTTCTTATGACAACTTTGAAACTTCGTGGTGAGACCGTGTGGTTAGGTTCTCACCTCCCTACAGTTTTACCCTTTTCAGGTACCGGATGAAGAAGCATTAAGAAGAGATATACTACGTTTGTTTTTATAAGATGTTGTATTAATTAGATTATTTTCTTCCCTCGTCTTTGTTAGTACAAGTTTGTAAGAGGGATAGGAATTGTATGTTTTATATGTATATTATATTATGAATTATTATGTAATGAGTCTTGTATATGAATCTATGCCTGTTTATATTTTTCTTAAGATAAAGTGTTTATTGTCGGTTTTCTAAGAAATCAGCGATACAGTGTTGAGTCACAGGCTCCTATTTTAATATTTAGTATGTAAAGTAGTCGTAATACTTCTTGTTATCAGAGTAGCGCAGCCGGAAGCGTGACTTCTGATAGTGAGGGTGTTACATTGTGGTATCAGAGCGGTCTTTCCTGTAGAGCCTTGGGAATGGACTGATTATGCAACAATTGCATACTTTGAGAGTCTGTCATGTAGTAGGTCTTGTTTGAATAACGAGAATTAGAGTTTTATGCACATGACGGTCTATTGATTAATGCCATTAGTCTTGCATTGCATAATTCCTGGTATTAAGTTTGGCCGGCTTAGCACTGTGAATTATGTATATGGAAGCACCAATGGGTTATCATAGACGATATGCGAGTCATAAATATCATGAGTCGCGGGTTTTGGGAACGTTAGGAATTATTTCTCAAAGTTACGCGGTTAAGTGTCTTGAACTCTGCGAATATTACATATCTTATTCCTGCTTGGAATGCTCTATGGTTCCTGTCTGCGATACTTTTCTTGTAAAGTGATCAAATTATCTTTCAATCCTACTCTCTTGTTCACGTACGCTCTTGTTTGATTCTAGCTGCATATGCTTGTTTAAAACCCTTGGTGTATTTAGCTTCTTTATTTAGCCACTTCCACTTGAATCATGTATTTTTTTTTTTATATATACATTTGAATCTGTTTTGATGCAATACACATTTTTAAGTTCATATTTTGAGTCCTTTGTAAACAAATTGTAATTTAGTTTTTTTTCCTTATTTGACGATAATTACAGCCATTCTTTAAATCTTAACAAAACCGCTTTTAATTTGATATGTACTTTATATAAACGTTGAAAGATTCTTATACAGTTTAAAACTAATTGTTTCCAATACCTCGCCTGTTTCTTCACTGATTTATGGAAATATATATATACTTTAAATACAATTTGATTTTCTAGCAACTTTATTACAATTTTTACGAATATCCTTATTTGATTATATACTTAGATATTTTTCAAAGAAAGGTTTTTATCTCCTCCTAGTTAGTTTTTATTTGGTAAACTTCACCTATTTTATTTTTAATTTGAATTTGGTTTAGCATACTATATTGTTTATGCAATTATTGTTCTTCTAGAAAAAAAAAATGTTGGACTCATATATTTCTTCTTGTGAATAAACCAATTTCTTTCTTAAGCTTTTCATTTCTGAGAATGTTATATTTGATTCTGTTTTTAATTACTCTCTCACCTTTTTTGAACGTCACCATTAGTCTTAGTTTTTCATTTCTTATGAATCTCATGCTCATTCGAGTCAACTTGAATTCGTTTCCATCTAATGCACCATTTGTCCTTTTATTTGTCTTTCTTTAGTCAAAGATTTTCTTGAGAATTTTCCATTGATTAAGTTATCTTTCCTGACGCATTTTGTATTCCTTTGGACCAATTGGAAACTCATTTGATAATCTGTGCCTAGTGAGTTTTTTTTTAAGAAATTTAAGTTTTGAATCAACTTCTTTAAGTTGCTGAGTTTCTTTTTAAGCTTTTCGTTTCTATGAGCGACATGCTTTATGAATCCTAATCGAAATCCTTTAAGTTCCTTTCTTAAAATGAATTAGTTTCCTTTTTAGCGCATCTTAATATTATTGAACATCTTTATAAAGTTGTAACTTCAAGTATATTATTGGAATTTTATTTTAAACCTTTTTAAACAAGTTTTGATTTATTCTTATGCAAAGTTGTCCTTGACTTTGAATTGCTTTACTTGAGCAGTACCTCTCTTTGATGTGATTTGAACTCGTTCCAAGGCGATATAACCGTTTATTAAAGTTTTAATAAAATCGCTTTCAATTCAGGCTACACTCCTTTACTTTATACTCTGAAAATTTCTGTATGTGATTTAAACATGTTCAATTGTAATGCATCAACTTTTCTTTTATGAGTAAAACTTTATGTCAGGTTTTCTTCCAACAAGATTGTAGTTTTCATACATGCTTGAAAAAGAAGAGAAAATACAATTTAGCTCTTAGCCAAATTAATCCTTCCATTTACAAAGTTTGTGTAATCTATTTCCACTTGAATTTATATTGAAATAATGCTACATTTATACTTTTATTAATCTTTTGAAGGATGTTTGTTACCCATTTTCTCTTTCAGAACATGAAATGATTTCCCCTTAAGTTTTCTATTTTTTTACGAACAATGTATTCGAAAATATTTTTAAACCATACTCTTGAGTTCTATAAACTTTGTCTTTGGTTTGGATATTCTTCTTCTGTAAACCTCATATTTTTTATTCATCTTGAATTCGTTTCAAAATACTGTGTTGTTTTTCATCTTATTGATCCTATCGAATCCCGTCGACTCAAGAGTTACCCTTAAAGTTATCAGTTGATCCTCTTTCCAACATTCTTCGTTTCTTGTTTATCCTTGTCTACTTATGATTTCAACAATTCCTTTCAAATTCTCGCGAATACGGTCCTTGCCGCTTTTCTTTCTTTGCTAAGGTCTATTATCCTTCGGAGTATACTCGAAGTTAGTTTTGGTATCTTGTGTGACTGTTGGACTTAGTAAACGACACATTAATTCCTTAGGGTACGTTTGATGGATGCAAAAGGTGAAACTTGTAAATATACAATGTTGCAGGGAGTTGTGGAACGTTATTTCATGTGAAAGAATTTTGTTGATGGTGGGTTTGTGACCATTAAGATTTATGAAGTGTTGACGAGGTTGAAAACCTTCGGATGAGTTGCTCAATAAAGTACAGTTGAGAATGGTGGAGATAAGTTATATTGAAGTTTGAATAGTTGAGTCTTTGAAGTTGGTATGAGATTAGTATACAGATGTTGAGCACATCATTTTAACCCCGGCTTGCTTTATAGCCTTTTGCCGCCTTGCATTACCATCACACGTGTGAAATATATTATTTTGTGCATCAAGCCTATCTTGTAATTTTGTTTCACATCATACTTATACCTTTTATATTTTTATGCCATATGAAAATTCTGGTATTTGAAACTATATGAATATATATATATACTGAGGACTTTTTGCCTTTTCTTTAAATAAGTTCAAGAGCGAAGTAATATGAAATCTCTTTAATTTTGTATCAATTTTCGAGGGCGAAAATTTTTATAAGGTGGGTAGGATG
Source organism: Arachis hypogaea (assembly GCF_003086295.3). Classification (NCBI taxonomy): domain Eukaryota; kingdom Viridiplantae; phylum Streptophyta; class Magnoliopsida; order Fabales; family Fabaceae; genus Arachis; species Arachis hypogaea. Next base: position 18,579,600 of record NC_092055.1, on the reverse strand, counting down.
TAAGACCCAATACTTTTGAAAAGTTCTATTTTGAACTAATCCCAAATTATATATTTATTTATAGTTTTAATTTCAGAAATTATTCTTAATAAAAATAATTAAAGGCAATTGATCGGATTTGAAATAAATTAAAGTTTTTATCCAAACTCTATGCCTATGGATTATTTTTCCATTTATGATTTAAAGTTCTAGAAATTTGAAAATAATGATGTTTGGCTATTTAAATTAGAATTTTGTTTAAATTTATAATTATTGAATTATTTTTTATATTTAAATTATAAAGTTGGTAGTTATGAGATAATAAGAATTTTATATGATTCGATTTTAGATGCTTTATATTTATATCATTTAATACTTTAAGTCAAAGGTAAAGAAAATTAATTATATTACCATGTATTTTCAATTAGAGTAATTTATTGAGAATCAATTAGTACTTTTATACCATAAATAATATTTTAAAGTAATTTTAAAGATTAAATTAGTTTTTCAAATATTAATACTTTATACTTCAATTTTATTAAAATTATTTTGCTCAAATTAAACCTAAAATTCCCAATTCCACATACGAACCTTAACCCTAATCAACACACATTATTCCTTTATTCTAAAACGAAACCCTAGCCGCCATATTTATTCCTTCCTTCAGTAAATACAACAGAAAACAAAAAAAAAAGAAAGAAAAGGGAAGTAGAGGGAAGGGAGAACAGAGAAGGAGAGGGAGAGAGGGACGAGCTAGCACCGGTTGGCCTCCCCGTCGCCGCCGAGTTGCTCGCCGCCCGTCGCCGTCGCTATGCCGTCGGGAGGGAGATTCAAGAGAGCGAGCACGGAGTTGAGGGAGCAGAAGGGACCGCGCCACCATCGCGGAGAGTGAGAGAGGCGTCGCTGAGCCTGAGTCGCTGCTGGAAGATCTTCGTGCTTCATCATCACCGTTTGCCTTCCATCTAGCCCGAACCACCGTGCAAGGGGGAAATCACCGCCACTGCGCCACGCGTCGCCGCCGACCTGCCTCGAAGCTGCCGTCGCGGATCAGATCTGAGGCGAGAGAGAGAGAGACACGAAGGAGGGAACCGTGCGCTGCCATCGCGCCTAGTCACGCCCTCACCGCGAAGCCATCACCGCCGAACTGTCTTTGATGATGGAGGTTCCGTTGCCGAGCTGTTGAGTCGCCGCTGCCGCCGTTGGGTTCGCCGGGAGTGTGAGCCCGAACGGGAATGAGAAAGAACAGGAAGGTGGCCACCGTGGGTGTCACTGTCGGAGGAGGAAAAGGACGTTCCGCTGTGTACCGTCGTTCCGGGAACCACCGCTGCCTCTACCGCCGAATAACGCACTGTCAGTAAGGGTTTTGTTTTTAATCTCCGTTTTTCTGAGTTCCTGGAACATTGTGGTCACTACAGAGCTTTTATAGTTGCTATCATCGGAGCCTGGGGCTGTTGTCGTCACTTGAGGTAGCTGCCGGAGCATCTGCCCCTCCATTGCGGCATTTTTCTTTAACTGTGGTAATCTATTCTAGCTTTGGAATTCTTACCGTTATTATTCTGCTATAAAATTGAGAAGTTCATGATGTTAATATGCTAGGGTTGAGTTCTGGAAACTGTATGATTAAAATAGAGGCTGTTGCGGTGTCGACCTTCTTCGTTTCTCGTGGTTGCTGCCGCGAGTTAAGACTAAAAAGGGACCCTTGACGCGTTAACTCTTAAAGGTTTCGACTTTTGAGGTAGGGGCGTTTTTCTTAAACTTGTTTTATTTTCCAGAGTTGTTATAAATCGATATTAATGCGTAAAATACATTTTTGTGATTTCGTGAGTCTTATGAATTGAATTGAGTTGTTTTGAATGAATGAGATTGTTAGTTCGATTGATTGAGTGACTAAATGAGGAAGTTGAATATTCTAACTAGTTGATTGATGTGGTTAAAGTGGTTTTCCTTGAATTATTGGAAGAGATTTAGTATTGGCATTTAATTTAATTTTAGAAACGATTTGGTTTAGAAAATATTGAATGTTGAAATTTGATTTGAACCCGATTTCATATCGGAATTTGATTTTAAAACAGATTTGGAAAAGACTTAATATTTGAAAATGGTTTGTTTATTGAGAACGATTTGCTATTTTGGAAAATGAATCAAAAAGGGTTTGAGGGACGGTTTGGTTTGAAACTGTTTAGAAAAGACTGAGAATTCTTAATTATTGACTGATTGCTGTTGGTTGAAGTTGATTAAAATTGCAATTTATAGGATTGGTTGATTGAATTCTGAATCTTGTAATTTCAGTGGGTTGAGTGTTGTAATGGTTGTTGGAAGTGATTTAACTGGTTAACAGGTGTTTGGTTTGGTTTGGTTGGGACCCGAAAAGGGTGGCAGAATCCGAGTTTTAGAGGAGATGCTGCCGAAATTTTATAAAATTGGAAGTTTTGTTTGAAGTAACTGTTTAAAAAGATTTAGTTCTTAAACATTATATGTAAGATTGATTTATTTAGAAAAGAAAGAATTATGTTTTGGATTGAGATTGTTGATTAATGGAAAGAAGGATGATGAGGATTGATTTGAAATATGATTTTTGAATGAATTTGAAAATGGGATATGGATTGACGAATGATGATGATATTGAGAATGATTTAGATATTGATGAATGATGAATGAATTATTTATGTGGCTTATGAATTTGAAATATCTGAGATACGAGGTTCCCTGGATTAAGTGCCGTGGCTTGCCACCACGTGTACTAGGTTGAAAACTCGATACTCTGTTGACCCTACGACGTAAGTGTGACCGGGCACTATACAAATTCCCGGGAATGTTACCCCCATTGAGCAATATTGATTATTTGAGAAAAAGCTATGCATAGACTCTTAGAGATGCACGTCGGGGGACGGTCTAAGGACAATTCAGACTTGTCGGGTTGGTTGGATAACCGACAGATGAGCCTCATCAGCCATAGGACAGGCATGCATCATATGCATTTGTATGCTTTGCTTGGGTTTGATCTTTTTTTGGTTTGCCTAATTGCTAAACTGTTCTTAACTGCTACTTGAACTATTTGATGTAACTGCTACCTACTTGTGCTTTCCTTGTCTGTCTTGCCTGTGTTTGTCCTGGCGTGCTACATTTAAGAATGAACTTTAGTGCTGAATTAATAACTGTGTTGTTTGATTGCATGGTTGGTTTCTGATTGAGATTTTTCTTATAAAAAAGGAAAGATTTTAGATTTCTGAAAGATTAAACATTGTTTCTTTGAAAGAGTTTTGAACGATTTCCTATTGGTTTAAAAGATTCATAAGGCAATGATAATCACTGAGCTTGAAAACAGTTTTCTTATTAAATATCTTCTTATGACAACTTTGAAACTTCGTGGTGAGACCGTGTGGTTAGGTTCTCACCTCCCTACAGTTTTACCCTTTTCAGGTACCGGATGAAGAAGCATTAAGAAGAGATATACTACGTTTGTTTTTATAAGATGTTGTATTAATTAGATTATTTTCTTCCCTCGTCTTTGTTAGTACAAGTTTGTAAGAGGGATAGGAATTGTATGTTTTATATGTATATTATATTATGAATTATTATGTAATGAGTCTTGTATATGAATCTATGCCTGTTTATATTTTTCTTAAGATAAAGTGTTTATTGTCGGTTTTCTAAGAAATCAGCGATACAGTGTTGAGTCACAGGCTCCTATTTTAATATTTAGTATGTAAAGTAGTCGTAATACTTCTTGTTATCAGAGTAGCGCAGCCGGAAGCGTGACTTCTGATAGTGAGGGTGTTACAATGGTCTTTTTAACTGTAACCTTAGCCCTTTTATTATTGTGGTTTTTTAATGGTAAACTTAGCTTATTACTTTATTGTCATTATTTTTAATGGTAACCTTAGTCCTATTTTGTGGTCACGGCTTTCAACTGTGACATTAGGCTATTCTCTGTATTGTCATAATTCATAATAGTGACTTTTGCTTTTTTTTTTTTTGGAAAATACAATCATTTCTATCCAAGAATATTTATAAGGTAAAAATTCACGTGTAGTTATCTTTATGTGAAGTTGGATAGTTGAGAACAGTTAGATGATCTAATATGTTTGACTAAAATTGTCATCTAATAGTTCTCAACTATATATCACCTCCATATGAAGACAAATACATGTGAGTTTTTACCTGTTTATAAACTCTTGACAAAACTATTAAAAGAAAACTAATGTTGTACTCATAAAAGACAAGTTTCGTTTGACAAAAATACCTAAATCCTAAATTGTGGTTGACTTCGTTAAAAAATAACTCAAAATTCCATCCTATACTATCTTTATCATTCCTACTACTGTCTTCATCACACTCTCATCTCTCCTCAACGATCCACTTCACCATCTCTATCAGCAATATCATTATCTTCATTAATATATAGTTAACATTATACATGATGGATACACCCTGCAATTCAGAATCGTATGTCTTATTGAACACGGCTTCCAAAGAGGCCTCAAGCACCGGGGTTCCAATATATGTAGTTTGAAATCAAAGACCGTTCCTCCCAAACTTAAACTTTGTGACTGGGGAATTCTTGGAGGATTGGTTCAATGTTGACCTCATCCTTGAATACCTAGGCATTGTATTAGATGAATCTCACAAGAAAAAGATTTTTTTTTTCAGTTTCGGGAGGGAAGTTATCATCCTAGAAAAAGTAATATCTAATTGCTATCCCGACTGTTCTTTCTAAGTCGACCAATTTGATGGTCATGGATTGATAAAAACAAATTACAATAATATTTTTAAAAAATTAACACAGCTTCGATTTTCTTATCTCGGATTTCATCCCAAATCCCACCCTCAAATTTTAGAAAACCCTACATTCCCAGTTGAGGGAAGAAGAACAAACAATCGAAAGTGATGATGATCTTACGGAGGAAGCAAGTTTTCTTCGATTATTTATATGAGAAATTTGGTGAAGTTGACGAAGACAATGATGCGGATGATAGAGATAGTGAAGTTGATTTTTGGAGAGTGAAGAGCGTGTCACGAATATCGTAGTGAAGTAGATGAAGGCAATATAGTGATTTTGAATTTTTTTAATGAAATCCATCAAAATTTAGGATTTTGATATTTTTGTCAAATAAACTCTATCTTTCATGGACGATATAACATTAGTTTCATTTTTTCGTGAATAATTTTGTTAGTGTTTTGAATATTCGTAGGTAGAGATAGTTGTTTTTCCTTTTTTCTAAATGCATATTTGAAATTCTTTTTTCCTTCTCAAATGTCACATTAATATTAATAAGATCAAATATAAAATATTACATTATCTACCAACATATAGTATTCACTACATTAGTCTAAGATGCAATAATATTTTATTAATTTAGACTCTATTTTTTATTTTTCCTACATCTTGGCCACAATGGTTACATATATAAGGTTATTCTATTCTTTATAGATTCCGATGGCACAATCAAGCAAGCTCGTTTAAGTGTGAGATAGGATATAGAGCGGCCTAATGATAGAAAGATCATGCTCAAGTTCAATGTAAAACCCAGAATCTTTGAAAAGTCTTATTATGATCAAGTCTCAAATCCTATAGTTATTTATAGCCTTAATTTCAGAGATTATTTTATTAAAGATAATTAAGACAAGTTTTGATTTATTGAATTTGAGATAAGTTATGGGTATTATCCAATTTTACAATTATTGGATTATTTTCTATATTTAAATCATATAGTTGGTAGTTGTGAAATAAAAAGGATTTTTATATGATTTTGGACTAAATAATTAATATTTTAGAATATTGATATTTCTATTTTGGAAAATGGAGAAATTAAGTATATTATTTCTAATTTTTGGATTTGGACATTTTATTGAAAATAATTTATGAAATTGATAAGCAAATAGTATTTTTATACATTATTATTAACGGATTAGAATTTATTTCTAATTACTATAATATCCCTACTTTTATGTGAAATTACTAAACTAGCCCTAACCCTAATTGAATCCACATTTTCCCCTTCTTCCTAAAGCCAACCCTAGCTGCAGCCGCCACTCCCTATCAGAAACACAAGCACTCCTCTGTGAAAGAAAAGAAAGGAACGAAGAGAGGAGAGAATAGTGTGCGACAGGGGGAAGGAGGAGAGAAGCGGCGCGTCGGAGCCGCAGGGTCTCGCCTCGCCGTCGTGTTGCCGTCGAAGGAGAGGAAGCCGTGGACCATAGTCACGGGCGGAAGAGAAAGCGCGAGCCAAGGCACGCGAGACGGAGCCGCCACTGCTGGGTTGCCGTCCAGCCTTGCCCCACCTTCCAGCTTTCATCACCACCGCGTCCACGCCGTGCCGCCGCCTCTGTTCGTCACTCCTAGCCGCGCCGTCGCCAGTCGGCGAGAGAGAGACGCGCCGTGAGGGGGTAGCCACTGCGCTCAGCTGCCATCACTTCCTGCCACCATCGGAGTTCGCGTCACTGTCACCCATGGCCGTCACTTCTGCTGTGCTCCATTCGGGTTCTGGGTTGAGCCGCGCCGAAACCAGAACTGCGAACGTGAGGGATGCGACGCAGGAGCCCGACGCGAGAAAAAGGGAGCGTGCGTGCGCGCGCAGGGGAAGGGCGACGCTGCTGAGCTGCCGCCGCCACTGCCGTCGGAAGCTACCGTTCGAACCGCTACTGATTTGGTGAGCCTTGTCCTGTTTCTGGTTCTTCTTAGTTCTGCCAATTCATTCTTACTTTGAATCTGTCACTGAAACTAGTTGTGCTTAATAAATAGTTATAGTAAGTGACATCGCCACTGCCATTTATGGGGATAGTTGCTGGAATCTCTGTTAGCTTGCCCTGTGCTGCTGAGTCACCACCGATGCTGAGAGTAGGTGCTGGGAACTACTAACGGAGCAGGCTGAGTCACGGCGATTCCGGCTGCCAAGGGTGGTTCTGTGGCTGTCGGAACCACCGCCGAAGCTTCTGTCCTTTGGTTCAGTCAGTATTCTTTAGTTACCGTAAGTATCTCTGCCTCGAAACCTTCCCCGTTCATATCCCGTGATGTGTTTTAAGGTTTTCGCAATATTAATGTCTTTAGGATTAAGTTAACGGGGCCACATGTTGCGAGTAAAGGTTGTTTCTGCTGCTGCTGAAGTGAACAAAGCTGTGCTTTGAAGCTGTCTCTGATTTTGGGTTGAGGCAGAAAGGACTCTGTGAGGCGTTTGGGGTTATGGTTTTGCGTTTTGAGGTAGGGGCGCTTTCCGAAAACTACAGTTTATTATTGGAATTATTACATATGGATACTGATGTGAGATATGGTGTAATTAGTGATTGTATCTGCCTTATGTATTATTTGATTGACTCGAACGATTATGGATGTTGGCTTGGCTGAATTGTTGTGCGGCTTTGTGAATTGTAATGTTTGAAGTTGATTCTTTAAAGATTTGAAATCTAAGTTTAATCCGTTGAGGATTGATTTGATTTGAGTTAATTATTTTGATGATTGGAGAAGTCGAATGCACTTTTGAATTCAGCCTGGTTTACTTTAATCGACTCGGTTTTGGACAAATGATTTGTTAGTGAGCCGTTTCTTTAAAGCTTTGGAAATGAGTTAAATCAGTTGATATTGAGCTGATTTTGAAATGGTTTCCTTGAGATATGCCACTGAGGCAACTGTTGGATTTAGCTTGCTTTGAATTTCTTTCTGGTTTTGAGCTGTTGAAAAGAAATGAGAAACGGTTTAGTGGGGACCCGAACCGGGTGGCAAAAGTCCGAGTTTTAGGGGAGATGCTGTCGAAATTTTTATAAAATCCGAGTCTTTATTGAAATATTGTCTGAAATAATGATGAGTTAAAGACTTCTACTATTCTATTTGAATTATCAAGAAAAGGATGATTCATGCCTTTGAAATGAGTTATTAAAAAGGAAACTGTGATTTAGTCTTGTTTCTCAAGAAAGGTATTACATTTCCTTTGTGAACAATTTATTTAAACGAAACTTATGCCTTAAGGCCGTTGGAATGTGAAAAAGGTTTATGCCTTCGAATTTGACTTGGGGTTTTCAATTAAAGAAGTTTCAATGGTTTTGAAAGGACCCGAGTGTCTATTGACAAGTCTCATTTTAAAGTGTTTTCGGAAAGGTTTAAGTACTCCTCGAGTTCTGAAGTTTAGCAAGACTAAAACAGTTTCTGAGCAGTTGAAATGCTTTAGAATCCCTCATGGGGTTGAAGCTGGTTTTTGTTTAAGTAAAAGGAAAAGCCTTTGAAAGAAGTAAATGATTATGTGACTCGGTTTGGCTTAGATTCTATTTTATTACTCAAATCAGGAAGCCAAGGTTTTTAATGAATTTAAATGAACTTGGCAAAATGAGTTATGTTATTCTCCCCTAAAGACTTGGGACTCTGCCGAAAAACTTTTGTTATAAAATCCCATCGTTGGATGGATGATTTTGAATACTATGAAACAAATCCTTAACTTGCCATGGTTTTGGAAGTTTTGGAAAGAGAATGCCAAGAGTGGCTTTGTTTTAAAAAGGGAACTCACTTTGAGTAAATTCGGCTTATGAGCCTGAGATGATTTGAGAAATGAGATTTCTAAAGCCAAGGCTGAAAAGAGTTGAAACTCGATTTCAAAGTGAAATGAATTGAGAAAATGATTTATGGCTTAAATGCCGACTTTATGAATTTAATGATGTTGAATGGTGGAAGTGCTGTTTTGTCGTGAGCCGGAATGGCTGTGTATGATTATACATATTGGTTGGTTCTGGATTGAACCGTGAGCCGGAATGGCTGTGTATGATATGAATATTGGCTGGTTCTGGACTGAACCGTGAGCCGGATGGCTGAGATGGATGTTGATCCATGGATGAGATTGAATGCATGTTTATGCTTAATCATTGATAAATGTGAATGTTGCACTTCCACTATCTGAGATACGAGTTTCCCTGGGTAGTAGCAGTGGCTAGCCACCACGTGCTCCGGGTCGAGACTTGATACTCTGTTGACCCTATGTCATAAGTGTGGCCGGGCACTGTGAAAGGCCCGGATGAGCTCGTCCCCGTAAATATTCACCAGTGAGGGTGATGGATATGGATCATGATTATGATCAAGTTTATGATGAGTATAACTCGAGTTGGGGATGCACGACAGAGGGACAGTCCAATGGTTAGCTACCAGGACTTGTCGGGTTGGCTCTATAACCGACAGATGATATCATCAGCCACTAGGGACAGGCATGCATCATATGCATTTGTGTGACATTGGTTGGGTGTGCATATTATACTTGGTTTCCCTATGTGATTAATTGCTAACTGTTCTACTTGTAATAACTGTTTGTTTGTGCTTGAACTTCCTATCTGTGTTTGCATCTGGGACTCTGTTGGATTTGTGGTGACTGGTTGTTGGTTGGATTGTTTGGGCCTAGGGCCGTGGTTGGAAAGAGATGAACTGATGGTTGATTTCGGTTTTGTGTTTCTGGTTTGGAATAAAATTATGAAAGGCTATTTTGGTTCCGCATAGGTAAACCGTTTTGAAAGGCTTTTGAGTTTTGAGAATTGAATGGTTCCTCTTTCAGTAAAGATTTTTGACTTTACTTTTATTGAAAACCGTGTTTTTGAAAAGAGGCATAAGAAAGTTATTAATCACTGGTACGGTTTATCTTCATGTATCCTATTACAGTAATTCCCAAAAACCCTCTACTGAGAACCCTTTCGAGGATGATGTTCTCACCCCCCCTACATTTTTCCCCTTTCAGGATATGGGCGCAGAAGTTATGAAGAGCTTATTTAATTGTTGTTGTGATGCTCTGTATTGTTTTAGTTATGGTTTATTGTACCCTCGCCTTTATCTTGATATATATTATGTAAGAGGGATAGGAATTGTATTGGTTAATGTTTGTAATATTATTTATATATATTTATGTATATATATGGATGTACTCTTTTTGAGTTGTTGTAAGTTGAATGGTATTTATGGATGTACGTTATCGAACGAAAGTATCTTTGGGAGCGGTATTGCGGTTTAAAGTTTTAAACAGGCTCATATTTTAGTATTAATTAATATAAGTGTCGTCGTAATGTCCGAACTATCATAGTCGCGCAGCCGGAAGTGCGAGCTTTGGTAGTTAGGGTGTTACATTATGGTATCAGAGCAGTTCTTCTTGCAGAGCCTGAGGAATGGACTGACTATGCTTCAATTGCATGCTCTGAGCGTTTGTCATGGAATAGGTCTTGTCAAATGACGAGAATTAGAGCTTTATGCACATGACGGTCTATTGATTAACGCTATTAGTCTTGCATTGCATAATTCCTGATATTAAGTTTGGCCGACTTAATACTAGTGAATTTTGTATATGAAAGCACTAATGGGTTATCATAGATGATATACGAGTTTTGAGTGAAGCGAATCGCGGGTTTTGGGAATGCTAGAAACTATTTCTCGAGGCTATTCAATTGTGTGTCTTGAATTCTGTTCGAGTCGACCTGTTCTTTCGTATCCTAGCTTGAAGTTCTTGTTTGCTAATTCTCTTGAAAAGTAGTTTGATTTTCTCGACTCTATTCCTCTATTCATATGCCCTCTTGAATGATCTTAAGTGCATATGCTTGTTTGAAATCTTTGTTGCATCTCTCTTCCTCTGTTTGAGTTCTTCTTGATTCAAGTATTCTTTGATATAGTCTTGAACTTGTCTTAATGTGCTGTGACTTTTAACTCCGGGTTCCGTGCTCATTCTTAGAGAACTTGTTGATTCCGCTTTCCTCTTATTTGACAATGATTACAGCTAATTTTGAGATTTTTATAAAAATTGCTGTTGATTAGATACATACTTATCTATATATGAACTTTGAAGATTTCTTATACAGTTTAACAATTATTTACTCCTAATACCTCAACCGTACTTTTACTGGTTTATAGAACTGCACCTACTTAAAATACAAGTTGACTTTCTAGTAACTTTACTATAGTTCCAATGGACATCTTCATTTGATTATGTATTTGGTTATTCTTCAAGATCCCGGAAAGAAAGAATTTTTCGCTTTTACTTAGGTTGAGTTTCGTTTAGTAAACTTCACTTAATTCATTTTGATTGGAGTTTGATTTAGCATACTACATGGTTTATGCCATTGTTGTTCTTTTGAAAGTGTTGGACTCATAGCTTTCTTCCTATGAACGGACTAAATTCTCTATTAAATCTTCCATCTCCATGAATGTCATGTTTGACCTTGTTTTTAACTGATCTTTTACATCTTGTGGATATTGCCATTGATCTTGGTTTTTCCTCTTGTGTGAATCTCACTCTTATGTGAGTCAGCTTGATTTGTTTCAATTTCATGCACCGTTTATCCTCTCATTGTCTTTACAAGAGTTTTTAGTCAAAGATTTATCCTTGAGAGATTACTAATGGTTGAGTTGTCTTTTTCTATGACTTTTGTATTCTTTTGGATCAATTTAAAACTTGTTTGATGTTTCATGTCTAGTGGCTCTTGTTTGAACTACTTTAGATTAAGATCCTTTCTAGTATGGCTTGACTCCTTTTTAGTACATCTTAAACTTCTTGAATGTTCTTCTGAGATGGTGATTTTAAGGACACTTTTGGGAGTCTTGTTCTGAACTTTTTAAGGAAGTTTTGAATTCTCTTGTAAGAAGTTTTAAACGGAATTTATTTTTTGTTGCTTGATTTAGATTGAAACCATTGTTCAATTTTGACGAAGTTAATTTAAAAGTTGGCATGTGCTATTTTAAGTGAAGTTTTGAAAAGCTCCCTTGTTTAGTGGAAACCAGTTCGTTTGTAACGCACCACTTATTTCCTTTACCAAATGGTAAGCAAATTTTTACTTCGGAGTTTCTTTTCTAAACAGAGTTTAACTTCCTCTTTTGTACTTGCTATAAATGTTATACACGCTTGTTTGAATATGAAATTTTGAGGATTATGAACAAGCATTTGATTACTTCCGAGTTTTTATGAACTGCTTTTGGTTAAGTTGTGCATCTAATTATCTTTCTAAAATATTTGAGGAAATATTTTAGCTCTTAGCCAAAGTTGTGTGCATTTTGTTTTTGGAAACTCTACATAATCTACTTCAACATGAAATTGTATTGAAGTAAAGCCACGTTTATGCTTTTGTTACTCTCTTGAAGGATGTTTGTTGTTTAACTTCCCTTTCAGACTGCGAAGTGATATTTTTACAAGTTTTCGATTCTTTTAAGAACAATGTATTCGAAAGTATTGTAATTATGCTCTTGAGTTCCGTGAGCTTGGCTTGGGTCTGAGATATTCATTTCTGTAACCTCTTACTTCTTCGACTCATCTTGAAATTGTTTCAAACTAATGCGCTGATTCTCCTTCCTATTGATCCTATTGAATTTCCTTGATCCAAGGATTATCTTGAAGTTGTCAATTGAATTGAGTATAGCAAACTTCATTACTTGAGTGTCCTTGTTTATTTGGAATTGGATACATTCTCTCAAATCTTTGAATATTACCCTTGACAATTGTCTCTCCGTTCTAAATCTGGTATCCTTCTGAGTAGACTCGAGAATTGTTTTGATATCACGTGCGACTTGTAGACATAGTAACGTGATGCGTTAGTTCTTTAAGACGTGATGTGTGTATACGGGAGTTGAAGCGGTAGGTGTGCAACGTTATGAGTTGTGGGCGTTTTGTTCCTTGCGAACGGGATTGCGGTTGTCAGGCTTGTGATCGAGTATGGGATTGTAAAGTGCTTGATGGAGTTGGAAAGTTGAGACTTTGAGGATGATATGAGATTAGTGTGTGGATGTTAAGCACGTCATTTTAACTCCATCCTGTTTTATAGCCTTTGATACCTTGCCCTTCTATCACATGATTGACCCATGTTATCTTTTGCATTGAGCCTACCTTGTAACGTTTGCTTTGCAATCACACTCCTACCTTTACATCCATATGTTTATGACAATCAAAGTATTTGAAAATCGTATATATGATTATATTTTGAGATATTTTGCTTCTTCCTTGAATGTGTTCAAGGGTGAACTGTTATGGAATTTCTTTCATTTTGTATCAATTTTCGAGGGCGAAAATTTTTATAAGGTGGGTAGAATGTAAGACCCAGAATCTTTGAAAAGTCTTATTATGATCAAGTCTCAAATCCTACAGTTATTTATAGCCTTAATTTCAGAGATTATTTTATTAAAGATAATTAAGGCAAGTTTTGATTTATTGAATTTGAGATAAGTTATGGGTATTATCCAATTTTACAATTATTGGATTATTTTCTATATTTAAATCATATAGTTGGTAGTTGTGAAATAAAAAGGATTTTTATATGATTTTGGACTAAATAATTAATATTTTAGAATATTGATATTTCTATTTTGGAAAATGGAGAAATTAAGTATATTATTTCTAATTTTTGGATTTGGACATTTTATTGAAAATAATTTATGAAATTGATGAGCAAATAGTATTTTTATACATTATTATTAACGGATTAGAATTTATTTCTAATTACTATAATATCCCTACTTTTATGTGAAATTACTAAACTAGCCCTAACCCTAATTGAATCCACATTTTCCCCTTCTTCCTAAAGCCAACCCTAGCTGCAGCCGCCACTCCCTATCAGAAACACAAGCACTCCTCTGTGAAAGAAAAGAAAGGAACGAAGAGAGGAGAGAATAGTGTGCGACAGAGGGAAGGAGGAGAGAAGCGGCGCGTCGGAGCCGCAGGGTCTCGCCTCGCCGTCGTGTTGCCGTCGAAGGAGAGGAAGCCGTGGACCATAGTCACGGGCGGAAGAGAAAGCGCGAGCCAAGGCACGCGAGACGGAGCCGCCACTGCTGGGTTGCCGTCCAGCCTCGCCCCACCTTCCAGCTTTCATCACCACCGCGTCCACGCCGTGCCGCTGCCTCTGTTCGTCACTCCTAGCCGCGCCGTCGCCAGTCGCGCGAGAGAGAGACGCGACGTGAGGGGGTAGCCACCGCGCTCAGCCGCCATCACTTCCTGCCACCATCGGAGTTCGCGTCACTGTCACCCATGGCCGTCACTTCTGCTGTGCTCCATTCGGGTTCTGGGTTGAGCCGCGCCGAAACCAGAACTGCGAACGTGAGGGATGCGACGCAGGAGCCCGACGCGAGAAAGAGGGAGCGTGCGTGCGCGCGCAGGGGAAGGGCGATGCTGCTGAGCTGCCGCCGCCACTGCCGTCGGAAGCTACCGTTCGAACCGCTACTGATTTGGTGAGCCTTGTCCTGTTTCTGGTTCTTCTTAGTTCTGCCAATTCATTCTTACTTTGAATCTGTCACTGAAACTAGTTGTGCTTAATAAATAGTTATAGTAAGTGACATTGCCACTGCCATTTATGGGGATAGTTGCTGGAATCTCTATTAGCTTGCCCTGTGCTGCTGAGTCACCACCGATGCTGAGAGTAGGTGCTGGGAACTACTAACGGAGCAGGCTGAGTCACGGCGATTCCGGCTACCAAGGGTGGTTCTGTGGCTGTCGGAACCACCGCCGAAGCTTCTGTCCTTTGGTTCAGTCAGTATTCTTTAGTTATCGTAAGTATCTCTGCCTCGAAACCTTCCCCGTTCATATCCCGTGATGTGTTTTAAGGTTTTCGCAATATTAATGTCTTTAGGATTAAGTTAACGGGGCCACATGTTGCGAGTAAAGGTTGTTTCTGCTGCTGCGGAAGTGAACAAAGCTGTGCTTTGAAGCTGTCTCTGATTTCGGGTTGAGGCGGAAAGGACTCTGTGAGGCGTTTGGGGTTATGGTTTTGCGTTTTGAGGTAGGGGCGCTTTCCGAAAACTACAGTTTATTATTGGAATTATTACATATGGATACTGATGTGAGATATGGTGTAATTAGTGATTGTATCTGCCTTATGTATTATTTGATTGACTCGAACGATTATGGATGTTGGCTTGGCTGAATTATTGTGCGGCTTTGTGAATTGTAATGTTTGAAGTTGATTCTTTAAAGATTTGAAATCTAAGTTTAATCCGTTGAGGATTGATTTGATTTGAGTTAATTATTTTGATGATTGGAGAAGTCGAATGCACTTTTGAATTCAGCCTGGTTTACTTTAATCGACTCGGTTTTGGACAAATGATTTGTTAGTGAGCCGTTTCTTTAAAGCTTTGGAAATGAGTTAAATCAGTTGATATTGAGCTGATTTTGAAATGGTTTCCTTGAGATATGCCACTGAGGCAACTGTTGGATTTAGCTTGCTTTGAATTTCTTTCTGGTTTTGAGCTGTTGAAAAGAAATGAGAAACGGTTTAGTGGGGACCCGAACCGGGTGGCAAAAGTCCGAGTTTTAGGGGAGATGCTGTCGAAATTTTTATAAAATCCGAGTCTTTATTGAAATATTGTCTGAAATAATGATGAGTTAAAGACTTCTACTATTCTATTTGAATTATCAAGAAAAGGATGATTCATGCCTTTGAAATGAGTTATTAAAAAGGAAACTGTGATTTAGTCTTGTTTCTCAAGAAAGGTATTACATTTCCTTTGTGAACAATTTATTTAAACGAAACTTATGCCTTAAGGCCGTTGGAATGTGAAAAAGGTTTATGCCTTCGAATTTGACTTGGGGTTT
This sequence comes from Arachis hypogaea, assembly GCF_003086295.3. Classification (NCBI taxonomy): domain Eukaryota; kingdom Viridiplantae; phylum Streptophyta; class Magnoliopsida; order Fabales; family Fabaceae; genus Arachis; species Arachis hypogaea. The sequence goes on along the minus strand of NC_092055.1, from coordinate 18,564,106 downwards.
TCAATTAAAGAAGTTTCAATGGTTTTGAAAGGACCCGAGTGTCTATTGACAAGTCTCATTTTAAAGTGTTTTCGGAAAGGTTTAAGTACTCCTTGAGTTCTGAATTTTAGCAAGACTAAAACAGTTTCTGAGCAGTTGAAATGCTTTAGAATCCCTCATGGGGTTGAAGCTGGTTTTTGTTTAAGTAAAAGGAAAAGCCTTTGAAAGAAGTAAATGATTATGTGACTCGGTTTGGCTTAGATTCTATTTTATTACTCAAATCAGGAAGCCAAGGTTTTTAATGAATTTAAATGAACTTGGCAAAATGAGTTATGTTATTCTCCCCTAAAGACTTGGGACTCTGCCGAAAAACTTTTGTTATAAAATCCCATCGTTGGATGGATGATTTTGAATACTGTGAAACAAATCCTTAACTTGCCATGGTTTTGGAAGTTTTGGAAAGAGAATGCCAAGAGTGGCTTTGTTTTAAAAAGGGAACTCACTTTGAGTAAATTCGGCTTATGAGCCTGAGATGATTTGAGAAATGAGATTTCTAAAGCCAAGGCTGAAAAGAGTTGAAACTTGATTTCAAAGTGAAATGAATTGAGAAAATGATTTATGGCTTAAATGCCGACTTTATGAATTTAATGATGTTGAATGGTGGAAGTGCTGTTTTGTCGTGAGCCGGAATGGCTGTGTATGATTATACATATTGGTTGGTTCTGGATTGAACCGTGAGCCGGAATGGCTGTGTATGATATGAATATTGGCTGGTTCTGGACTGAACCGTGAGCCGGATGGCTGAGATGGATGTTGATCCATGGATGAGATTGAATGCATGTTTATGCTTAATCATTGATAAATGTGAATGTTGCACTTCCACTATCTGAGATACGAGTTTCCCTGGGTAGTAGCAGTGGCTAGCCACCACGTGCTCCGGGTCGAGACTTGATACTCTGTTGACCCTATGTCGTAAGTGTGGTCGGGCACTGTGAAAGGCCCGGATGAGCTCGCCCCCGTAAATATTCACCAGTGAGGGTGATGGATATGGATCATGATTATGATCAAGTTTATGATGAGTATAACTCGAGTTGGGGATGCACGACAGAGGGACAGTCCAATGGTTAGCTACCAGGACTTGTCGGGTTGGCTCTATAACCGACAGATGATATCATCAGCCACTAGGGACAGGCATGCATCATATGCATTTGTGTGACATTGGTTGGGTGTGCATATTATACTTGGTTTGCCTATGTGATTAATTGCTAACTGTTCTACTTGTAATAACTGTTTGTTTGTGCTTGAACTTCCTATCTGTGTTTGCATCTGGGACTCTGTTGGATTTGTGGTGACTGGTTGTTGGTTGGATTGTTTGGGCCTAGGGCCGTGGTTGAAAGAGATGAACTGATGGTTGATTTCGGTTTTGTGTTTCTGGTTTGGAATAAAATTATGAAAGGCTATTTTGGTTCCGCATAGGTAAACCGTTTTGAAAGGCTTTTGAGTTTTGAGAATTGAATGGTTCCTCTTTCAGTAAAGATTTTTGACTTTACTTTTATTGAAAACCGTGTTTTTGAAAAGAGGCATAAGAAGGTTATTAATCACTGGTACGGTTTATCTTCATGTATCCTATTACAGTAATTCCCAAAAACCCTCTACTGAGAACCCTTTCGAGGATGATGTTCTCACCCCCCCTACATTTTTCCCCTTTCAGGATATGGGCGCAGAAGTTATGAAGAGCTTATTTAATTGTTGTTGTGATGCTCTGTATTGTTTTAGTTATGGTTTATTGTACCCTCGCCTTTATCTTGATATATATTATGTAAGAGGGATAGGAATTGTATTGGTTAATGTTTGTAATATTATTTATATATATTTATGTATATATATGGATGTACTCTTTTTGAGTTGTTGTAAGTTGAATGGTATTTATGGATGTACGTTATCGAACGAAAGTATCTTTGGGAGCGGTATTGCGGTTTAAAGTTTTAAACAGGCTCATATTTTAGTATTAATTAATATAAGTGTCGTCGTAATGTCCGAACTATCATAGTCGCGCAGCCGGAAGTGCGAGCTTTGGTAGTTAGGGTGTTACATTCAACAGTGAACTGCAACCAATTATATTGGAGATGAAGCTGGTCTATTGAGTGGCGTTCTCAGTTTGTTAGGTGCTGACTATGGTAAATTTCCTATTTGTCAGGAAAGTTGGATAAAGATTAGTTCCAAAGACAAGGTTTATCACGATTGTATAAAGGTAAAAGTTTATAGTGTTGTTGAATTAAACCTGCTTCATTTAACAATTACTAATAATTTAAACTTATCATTGCAGCAAATTTTTTACTCTGAAGATAGTTGAGAAAGTATCCGGAGTACAATTTTAAAAAATATAAGGAAGTTCTGAAAGAATACAAGAAACAGGTTGTATCATCAGTATTACGACTCAAGAAAAATAATTGAACAACATCTTGAGGAATGCCCGCCGGGAATTAATAAAAAGCATTGGAGATGGTTCTTTGGATATCGCAGTAAACCCGACACACATGCAACCTATTTTTAATTTATCACACAAGAATATTATTTATGTTGCATTGAGTTGGACAAAATCGGTGTCTAATCATCTTACATTTGATGGCATAATAATAGGAGAAGTGTAGGAAAAACGCTCTAAATCAATCGAAACATGTATACACTCGCATTGGCGGTTCGAAAAGCTTGGTGAGGCAAAAAGAAGAAGATATAATTTACTGTTGAATACCATTTTTAAACTATCTCTTCGTCTATATTTTCCTTGATTGGATGGAATACGGTGATGGTATAAACTATATTGTCATAGTCGGAACTACAAGGGAGAAAAGTTAGTAGAGGAGAATTATGGAACTTAGTGCACAAATGAAGTGATGGCTCCTATATCCATGAAGAAGCTAGGACAATTGGTGTGAATACTATGTCGAGATTCTATATGTTGTTTCCCATTAGTTTTAATTTTAAATTGTGTTAAAAGTATATTCAATTATGCTCTAGCTCTCAATTTTTATGTTAGCTAATTTATGTCTGTAGGAAATAATTGTGGAGATTGAGCAACACGATGAGTCTTCTAGAGTATTGTTGTCTCAAAGTGATTCGCTTGCTCAAGCTCTAGGAAAAGAGCACTCGGGTAGAGTGCATGACGTGGGTTTCAGACCGACTCTTAGTCAATTCTTTGGTCCGAATTCGCATTAGTCGGGCGATGGATTTCAAATGGAGGAGACCCAGATGGCTCTTCTTGAACTACAGGCAGAGGTGGCGGCCAAAAATTTGAAAAGAAAGGCGGAGGAGGATGAAATAACAGCAGAAAAGAAAAAGAAGCAGACAATGAAGAGTGCTTTGAGATATCTAATTCAACATCACGGTGAAGATCTACCACCATACATCGCTAGAGGGGTGAATTCCTTGGAGGGACAGAGTGAAAAATAGATATTAAAATTGGATGTTATTTTATTTGAAGTATACATTTGTTTAAAGTTGACTATGTAACTCTGATGCGTGAGCATCTTATCTATCTTTTCCTTGTGAATTTGTACTTGAATTTCTAAGTTTAATCAAAATTTAAATATCTTTTAGCCACTATGGATGCTACTTTGAGTTGTGCATAATTCTATTTATTTCAGGTAGCATTCGAATGGATTTGACGGAGTTTTGTAGCAGAAAAGGAGGAAAGCGAATGATGCTGTCAATCCTGACCTCCCTGCACTCAAACTGGAATAACTTGAGCTACAGAGGTTTAATTTATGTGATTTTAGCGGCATTAGAAAGCTAACTTTCAGAGCTTTCCAACGATATATAATAGTGCATACTTCTTCTCCAGCAACCTCTGCCTCCTCCACGTTGAACTTGGCCCCTGCCAAGTTCAGCGTGGAACTTGAAAGCTCCTAGGGAAGCGCGCACCACATCCCACACTGAACTTGGAAAAAGCCAAGTTCAGCGTGGACTCAAAGGGAAACAAGAAAAATGATGCTGCCTCCTCCACACTGAACTTGGGAATTTCCAAGTTCAGTTTCCCAAGTTCAGCGTGGATCCTCAATATCAAAGTGGTCCCCAGGCTTCCATACAAGCTGCACATGAAGACAAATTAATTTTGATTAAATTTGTATTTTATTTTAAAATAGAAAAATATATTATTTTAGTTTTAGGAAATATATTTTATATTAATTAGGATTAGATATAAAAGGGAAAAGAATCAGCCCTTCGGGCATCTCTTCTCCTCTACCTCATTCCATATTTACAGTTTTTGAGAATCTTAAGGTTAGGAGCTCTATCTATTGTATGGATTGATACTATTATTTTTCTATTTTAATTCATGTATTGATTTCTATTTCAAGAATTGTTTTCGTTCTTTATATTATGAATTTGGGTGGAACGGAAGTATGACCTTGTTCTAATTGAGTTCTTATATAACTTAGAAAAGCTCTTTACTTGAACAACAGCTTGAAAACAATTTCTCCTAAACTTCTAATTATCTGGACTTAACGGGATACGTGACATATAATCCTTTTATATTTGTTGCTTGATCCATCAATCTTCGTGGGATCGACCCTCACTCACCTGAGGTATTACTTGGTACGACCCGGTGCACTTGCCGGTTAGTTTGTGGTTAGAAATTCCGCACCAAATTTTTGGCGCCGTTGCCGGGGATTGATAGTGATTAACAACTTTAGTTATTTGATTGCTTAGATTAGGCGTTTTAGTTTGAATTTTTTTAATTTTTGCTTAGTATTTTCGGAAAAAAATTAAATAGCACTAATATTTTTCTTAATTTCTGAAATTAAGTTTGGTGTTTCCTAGTTAGTCTTATTTTAATTTTTCTTATTTAAATTTTGCTTTAGTATTTTCAAAAAAAAAAAGAATTATGTTCTTTCTTCTTTACTTTCCTGTTTACCACATGGTGCATTTAATTCTTTTTGGTGTTTTGTGCTAAGAAAAATAATGGAGAGAGATCACATGGGTTACTATTCACACCCAGGGAGTGATTCTTATTATTGTGAATGGGGGAACTACCCAAATTTTGGTTGGCAAAGTCAAAACCAAAGAAACTTCAATGCTCCATATCCCAACTGTCAAGAACCACCATTTCTATATTCATACCAAGAACCACCACCTCTCTATCCATATCAAGAACCATCATCTTTCTACCCATATCAAGAGCCACTATCTCCCTATCCATACCAAGAACCATCATCTCCTTCTTATTCATATCAAGAGCCACCATCTCCTTATTCATCTCAAATACCATCAGATCTTGAGCTTCTCATGAAAGAATTCTTACATGATATAAAGACGAGTGTCAAAAATGTAGAGAAACATGTGCAGTCGATTATCAAGTCACAGGAAGAGGAGCAAGCAAATTCCTTCCCAAGAGATATAATACAAGATCCTATAGAAGTAAGTGAGAAAATCAATCAAAGGAGTTTACACTCCAATAAATTAAAGTACTTTCCACCCTCACACATGGAAGAAGAGGAAGATGCAAAAACAAAGGAGAAAGATGTGCCAACAAAGAAGGAAGATGCAGAAACAAAGGAGGTTGTAAGGGATGAAGACAATTATGGGAATCTACACTCCAATGAAGTAGAGACTGGCATAGATAGTGACTTTATTGAACTACCAATTCAAGAAGTTCTTGATGAATGGTACACTCTAACTATCACACAACACCCAGATTTTGAAATCAAAGAAGTGAAGGCAACCAAGGAAAGCACTGAAAAAGGGATTGTGACCAAGAAACAGAAGAAAATATCCATGAAAAAGAAAAGGTCAGCAAAAAACAATCCAACCTCTACCCCAACAAGCAAGGTGAATCAAGCTAATCACAATAAAAGAAAGCTTGTTAGGAGAAATTTATATCAGGGGGCACTAATCTTCCCCTCTCCCCCCTTAGAGACATTTCTTTTAATCAACTGGAAGAAGAGGAAGAAACTTCAATAATCAAGTATCAAACTAGTGACGTTAAAGAAGCTTTTGTCGGGAGGCAGCCCGATGATTTCGTATCCTTAATCTATTTTTCGTAGTAATAGTTTTATTATTTGTTTAATTTTTTATTGAGTTTTTACTGTTTTTCTTTTGTTTTACGTGTGTTTTGATCATGCAGAAATTTTTAGAACAGAAACCGGACACTTAAAATAATTTTTACTCATTTTAGAGAAGGTTGATTCTGCCAGCTCCACGCTGAACTAGGAATTTTCCAAGTTCAACATGAAGTATGCGTACAAACTGGACGAGAGGCACTGCCAAATCCATGCTGAACTTGAGATTTTCTAAGTTTAGCGTGGTAAACAACATCACAAGAGTGTAATTGAGCCAAGACCCACGCTAAACTTAAAAAATCCCAAATTCAGCGTGGTGAACGACGTACAAAGGGGACGCATCAAAACCAAGCAAAAGTTGACGCCGAACTTGATCAGTTGCAAGTTCAGCATGGGAGCCTTTTCTTTTACTCCAAGTTGGGCGCCACATTGTCAAAATTAAGCGCCAGCTTCCATAATTCAGAACCATATCAATTAAAATCACAAGAGATCATATCAATAACTCAATCCCCACACCCCTGCCTCATATCAAATCCCATCCCAATTTTTGTTTCTATTTCCTTCCTTTCCCTATATATATATTATATATATATATATATATATATATATATATATTTATATATATATACACCTCCCATACTATATATTTATTACTATATATCTATCTACGTATATAACCCGTTCCCCCCCCCCCCTCTTCTATACATATATATATATATTTATACATCTACGTTCCCTTCCCCCCCCTCCCCCCTTATATATATACGTCCCCCCCCCCCCTTTCTATATATATATAATAATAAAAAAATCAAATAAAAATACAAAAAAATACAAAAAAATAAAAAAATAATATATATATATATATATATATATATATATATATCTTTTAATTATTTTCACTTCTCTTGTCCTTTTATTCTTCTATTTTTTTTATTTACTAATTTTTTGTTTTTATCTTCCGTACACTTTTTATGTCCCTCCCTGTTTTTAGATTTTCTTTGTTTGAGGACAAGCAAACTTTTAAGTTTGGTGTTGTCACTTCGCTTGTGACTTTTCTGTTTATTTTAATGGCACCAAGGGAGGTGAATCATCTTCACGGAGGAGCACAACCTGAAGAATGAAACGGCCACAAGGATAACTGAGGTGGTTGAGTTCCTTTCATTCTATATTCCTTTCCATTCTTACTATGTTATGTTCCGGTTTTCTGCTGTTTTGTTTTTTTTGTTATTGCATGATCAATTGTTATTTCAATTTCTAAGTTCTAGTTTAATTTATTATTTATTTTGCTATTTGATTTTTATTCTGAAAGGGTGTCTCATGTATTACTCACTGAGCTTGAAATCAAGAAGAAAAGAAAAGAAGTGATGTATTGCATGAGAAATTGAGTTTATATTAAAGAATAGTCTTATTTACTTAAATGTGGTGGTATTATTTGTGATTATGAATGAATGACATAAACAGTGCATATTTGAATTTGAATCAAAGAATGTTGATGTATAAGGAACAAGAATTTAGAGAACTATTATGACTTCTCTAAAATTAGTGAAAGCTTAATCCTTGAAGCAAAAGAAAAATAAAAGCAAGGTCCAAGGCTCTGAGCATCAATGACTAAGGAGGTCAGACATGATTAAAAGCTCAAAGAGTTGTTTCCTTAGTCATATGATTGTGGTGTTCTTGTGTCAAGTAATCTTTGAGACAGAATATTTAGAGTCGAGACCAAATACATTTGGCAGAGTATGTCCAAGGCTTTGAGCTCCACTGTGTGGGAGTAACTGAAAGAAAAATCAAGACTTAAAGAGAGTTCCCCAGTTAATTAAGTGCTTGTGGTGTTTTTGTGTCAAGTGAAGCTTGAGACAAAACATTTAAAGTCACGGCTAGGCTCAAGGTGCAAAGCACCAAAGAAAAGAGAATTAAAGGAAATTTGCTGTGTTCAAGGATTAAACTGAAGTATAAAGATCAGAAAATTCATAATATAATCCGGATTCTAATTCCGAATAACACTGACAGTCCTCTGATTCAAGGGAGAGTGAGATGCCAAAACTGTTCAGAAGTGCAGGAGATAAACCCCACTTTAAGAATAGACCTGAGCATAACTGAACTCCCACTTCTCATGCAAATTCACATCTTAATCATGCACTTATTTTGGTTGGTTGAGGACAAGCAACAATTCAAGTTTAGTGTTGTGATGCGTGAGCATCTTATCTATCTTTTCTTTGTGAATTTGTACTTAAATTTCTAAGTTTAATCAAAATTTAAATATCTTTTAGCCACTATGGATGCTACTTTGAGTTGTGCACAATTCTATTTATTTCAGGTAGCATTCGAATGGATTTGACAGAGTTTTGTAGCAAAAAAGGAGGAAAGCAAATGATGCTGTCAATCCTGACCTCCCTACACTCAAACTGAAATAACTTGAGATACAAAGGTCCAATTGACGTGATTTCAGCGGCATTAGAAAGCTAACTTCTAGAGCTTTCCAACGATATATAATAGTGCATACTTTTTTTCCAGCAATCTCTGCCTCCTCCACGTTGAACTTGGCCCCTGCCAAGTTCAGCGTGGAACTTGAAAGCTCCCAGGGAAGCACGTACCACATCCCACGCTGAACTTGGAAAAAGCCAAGTTCAGCGTGGACTCAAAGGGAAACAAGCAAAATGTTGCTGCCTCCTCCACGCTGAACTTGGGAATTTCTAAGTTCAGCGTGGATCCTCAATATCAAAGTGGTCCCCAGGCTTCCATACAAGCTGCACATAAAGACAAATTAATTTTGATTAAATTTGTATTTTATTTTAAAATAGGAAAAGATATTATTTTAGTTTTAGGAAATATATTTTATATTAATTAGGATTAGATATAAAAGGGAAAAGAATCAGCCCTTCGGGCATCTCTTCTCCTCTACCTCATTCCACATTTACAGTTTTTGAGAATCCTTATTTTCTCTCTGAACCATGAGCAACTAAACCTCCATTGTTAAGGTTAGGAGCTCTATCTATTGTATGGATTGATACTATTATTTTTCTATTTTAATTCATGTATTAATTTCTATTTCAAGAATTATTTTCGTTCTTTATATTATGAATTTTGGTGGAACGGAAGTATGACCCTTATTCTAATTGAGTTCTTGTATAACTTAGAAAAGTTCTTACTTGAACAACAGCTTGAAAATAATTTCTCCTAAACTTCTAATTATCTGGACTTAACGGGATACGTGACATATAATCCTTTTATATTTGGGTAATTAGAGTTTCTGTGGCACATAAACTAGAATTGAACTTCATCCTCTAATTGAAATTAAGTGACCAAGGAATTGGCGGTTGATGAAAGTTAGAGTAGACTAAGAAGGTCTAAGGAATTAGGGCTTAGTCATATATAGTTTGCCATGAATTAAATCTTGCATGATTAAAATAGTTAGTAAGAAAAGTCAATCCGGAAAATAGATATCTCTGAAGCCTTAACTGTTTCTCCATATATTATTCTCATCAATTTACTGCTTGCTGTTTTAATTTCTGAATTATTGTTTAATGCTTTTGAATACTAAAACACTATTTTCTGTTTGTCTCACTAAGCCAATCACTCAACCATTGTTGCTTGATCCATCAATCCTCGTGAGATCGACCCTCACTTACCTGAGGTATTACTTGGTACGACCCGGTGCACTTGCCGGTTAGTTTGTGGTTAGAAATTCGCACCAAACTCTTAACAAGAAATATACTTTATTGATATTTTTATAAATATATTAATTTGTTTCACAGTTATATCTTTATTTGTTTTCTTCGTCAATATAGATTTTTAAATGAAAAATAATAGGATTTGTAAAATTAAAAAAAAAATCCAAAAAGTGACATAAAGTATATCTAGAATATTAAACAAAAATAACAGCGGCAGTTATAAAACTGCCGAAAATAAGTTTAAAAATTGTGCGGTTGCAAATGCGGCGGTTAGTTACTATCGCAAAAAAAATTGGAGAAAAAAATTAAAAAATGGATTCAGATTGCAGCAGTTTGTGACCATCGGAAAATATGAGGCTAATGCTGTCAGTTTCATATTGCGGCAGTTTCAAATTGCCACAATAATATCCGACGCAAAATATAGAATTAGCGGCGGTTATACCAGCAGTTATTGAAAATCACCACAAAAACTAACGCCCTTGCGACAAACCAGGACAGTCTGCGAATCATTGGATTGGGTTTTGTAGCAGTTTAAAATCGCCGCAAATAGCAAAAAACTACCGCAAATTCCCTTGTGTTTTGTAGTAAGAGTATGCAAGCAACTCTTCACTCCCTGAAACAATTGTTCAAAGCATGTAATTTTTCACATCATTAATTATTCTATATAAAAAAAATTAAAATTAAAAGTATCGTTACCTTCGATATCAAAAGTATTGCTAGCTATCAAGAAATAATTCAAAACTGTGATTATAGAAAAAAAAATTGTGACCATAAAATATTTATAGTGACGGTTTTAATTAATCGTGACATAAAAAATCATGTCTTAAAGAAAAAATGTTGTAGTGTAATAAATTATAAAAACTAAAGCGTTTGACTTGTTAACTTAATAATATTCAATTAGCAGGTGTTATTACATAGATAAAAAATAGTTAAGAAAGTGAAATAAATAATAGTATGACTAGAGTAAGAAAAGGTAACAACTGGTAGTATTATTGTATACATGGCTTCAGTATGAAAACGACATTAGGGGTGGCAACGGGGCGGGTAGGGGTGGGTTTTTGCTCTATCCGACTCCGCTCCGCCTGACAAAAAACCCGCATAAAATCCGCCCCGTCCTACCCGTGGGTAGTAAAATGTTAAACCCTAACCCGCCCCGCCCCTACCCACCCCTGTAATTATTAAATTTAACAAATAAAATAAAATTTTAAAAATTATATAACCACCATTTACGTACATAACATAAATTAAAGTAAAAATTTATATATGATATAATATTATTAATCATTTTACTAATTATTTTATATATGCTACATATATTATATATTAAAAATATATATATTTATATATATAAATATATTATATATACCGGGGCGGGTCTAACCTAAATCCGACCCTGCCCCGCCCCGCCCAAGAACCCGCCCCGTTAAAACCCGCCCTGGTGCGGGGGCGGGTAATTACCCGCCCCGAACGGGTAGGGACGGAGTGGGTACCCGCGGGTTCGGGTAGTGTTGCCACCCCTAAACGACATGAAACCTAATAAATAAATGATGAATGGCAACCAATAATTAGGTGCTATGACATAGATTAAAAAAAAAAACAATTAAGAAAATGTAACAAATAACAATAGTATGACTCGAGTAAGAAAACGTGTAACAGATATTCAGTAGTATTATACTGTATATATATGATGAGTGAGAAATGACATGAAATCTAATTAAACGATGAATGGCAATGAATCCTATATATGTATATATGTATGTGTGATAATAATAATAATAATAATAATAAAATCTTCATTAGACTATTATTTTATTTCCGGTTGAATGAGGATGGAAACTTTAATAATCATCATAATAATTCTCCGTTCATTACTATTTTTACAAATCAAACAACTGCGACATATTATTATTTCAGTTTCTTCATGGTATAACAATAATAAAAGAAATGTACAAGAACAATAATTCATGTCAAAATAAGAACAAATTAAATAATAATGTCAACACATGCATATATAAATCAACACCACCTAAGAATCTACAACGTATAATCTTTCTGATGTGAACATGTGAAATATATATAGTCTTATTTGAAATTTCTTCTAAAAATTGTTTGAGCATTTTAACTAACATACAATTAAAATACAACAAAATTTAAACCGGAATATACAGCAAACTTTAACTCATGCTTCTATTTTCCTCTACATATAACTTATTCCTTCTTGAAAAAATGACAAATAAATAATTCTTCATTTTTTTTTATCTCAAATATAAATAAGTTTCTCTGAATCCAATACGAAAAAGTTTATGTGTTTTACCTTTAGAAAGGTTAAAAACATTTGAATTTTATTTGATAAAAAATTTATTTATCATTTTTTCTGCTTTTTTTTTCCCTATTATTAGTCCCTCTTATTCTTAGATCGTTGTCTCTTTTTAGCTGCTTCTATTCCTCCTTCTCTTTTCTTGTGTCTTTCTTTTTCCCTCTCAGATGGTTGTCTCTTTTCCGCTGTGGCTTTTATTTCCTCTGCTTTTTTCTTCCTTTCCTCTATTTCCCTTTCTTTTTTCTTCCTTTTTTCTTTTTCTTTCTCAGTAACTTGTTTCTTCTTAGCCGTTGCGGCTTCAATTTCCTTTGCTTTTTTCTTCTTCTTTTCTTCTTTTTCCTTTTCCTCTTTTCTTTTTCGTTGCTCTTCTCTTTCTCTGTCTCTTCTCACATGACTATCTTTTCGATTATCTCTACAGCATCGACAATTGAAGTTGATTGTGAACTCTGATATTGAAAAAAACATAATTGAATTGCCAATGATCTAGATAGGAAACACAAGTAAATAAAGTTGAGAGAGAGAGTGTGTGAGGAATGATAGAAGCTAAGTAGTGAATGTGCATGAACCTTTGAATTTAGGTTTAATTTTATAGAGAATTTTGAAGGAAGGTTGATGGAAACTAAGGTTAAGTGGAAAATACGAAGAAAGAGAGTATACATTAGTAAATACCAAATAGGCATATGAGAATAGTTATTAAAAAAAATGTTTTTTAGTGGAAGACTAATAACGGAAGACTTGCGTTTATCTATTTAGTCTTGCATACAGCTTACCTTGATCAATAATTTAACACAACACACAATATATAAAATCGACAATTGGATATTGCTTTTCCTTTTTCATCATTATTTTCCTCCATTCACCATTTATACATGTAGGCCACAACTATGGTGACTAAGGTGATGGTGGTTATGAATGGCTGAATATTGACTATCAAATAAAAAAGTGACGCTTGTCAACCAAATACTGATTATGGTTCAACTTATATAATAATAGAGGTAATGTACAAAATAATTCTTGAAATTCTCAACCGGCATCAATTATGTCTTTGATTTTTTTAGAATGACTGAATAAATCTTTTAAGTTGCAAAACATAAATCTCCGCACTATGCTAACAAGTACAGTTAAGTGCCAACATGATACAATGGAATACGACATCGTTTTGGAGTGGAAGCTAAAAAGATCAAGACGACGCTGAATTGCTCCTATCTTCGTCAAATTATATCCTCTCTTTGGTCTCCCACCAAAACCTCTTCCTTCTTCCTCATGGACTCATCTCCTCCATTGCTATCTTGATCGTCTAGTAGGGACTCCACTTCGGCACCCTTGGCTCTCTCACGTACAAGGATTTTCCGACAATCACAATATGAACAGAGACAAATATACCAATCTAACCTACCTTTCCTAGTTTACAGATTTCTCTAACTCATTCTCATTACCGTCATTGTCCCTTTTTGCTTTCGGAGAATTCGAACCTCTTCCAGAGTCCTGTACTGGATAAATTTGAGCATCGTACTTCTGTGATGTGAGGTAGTTTAGACTTTAGAGTTGTAACAACGTTAAATATAATCGGGATGAATTAGAACACGTTATTTTTTGAGAGACTACCAAAGGAAAGGCATATCACCACGCATTGAGCTCAATGTGGCAAAGAGGATGTTCACTTCGCTGTGAGAGCTCAAATCGGGTTTTGTTTCTTCATCCAGATACTTGATAGGCTAGCTCTAGGCACCACTTTGCACAACATGGAATCACTCCAACTATTCCTCTGCTGGGCCGACAATGCAGTATGCAATTTCTAGTTGGATTTAGCATTAAGATGCATAGTCACCATGCTTAAAACATGCATACATAGTATTACCTTTTTGTAATATAGTATTTCAAGACTATGGCAAAATATTGAATGTACCTTCTTTCATACTAAGTGATTAAAACTTTTAAATTTCATAAGCCTGAAATTATAATCTTAGAAAAGGTGAGGGGGATGGGGAGTTTTTATAGTCAAGCTCCTAACTAATGTCTAATAGTTCTTGAAGGAGGAAATGCATAAAATGAACAAGGATCGGAAAAAATGTCTAGCCGCCAAACTTTACGGTGTCCCTGAAATAAAATTTACAACAAAAAAACACAGGTTGGTCTGTTTGCAATGGTTCACTAAGAGTCGATAGTGTCCTATAAATTCTTACTATAATATTTTAACAAACTTCCCATGCCAATAATGGTTAATAACTCGACCAATAAATTATAAGACACCATCGAAAATTCGAAACATGAGAGAGAAGATAACAAAGAACTCGGTTCCTCTCAAACGAAGGAGAAGATAAGCTGATTCTCAGATTTGGGGCTTTAGGGATTTAAAATTAGTGATGGGTTTGAATTGAGTATAAACAAACAATTTGAGATACTATTTTAAACATATTATTTTGGTGTCATATCATACAGCCAATATAGTAGTTAATCATTCACATCAACATATCACTAATGTCTTGAGAAAAGGACTAATAGAAATTTATGTTTTAGAACTTGAGGAATTTATTTGGTCATTTTAAAAAGTCATCAGAAAATGAAGAGTATTAGAAATTTTAAAGATTATTTTAGACATTATTTCTATAATAATAGTTTTGTTATATATCTAAATTTTTTTTGACAACTAAGTCTAACCAAGTTAGTCCAAACCCAACAAAACTCATTCACACAACATATACCTGAAATCACGCCATTCTTTTTCTTCATGTTTTTCTTTGTATTTTTTCGTGTACCTCCTCCTCCTTCTATTCGTACTGTTATTGCTATATTTTATTTTTTTTTTTTTCTCTTCTTCATCTAATATTACAGTTATTTATTTATTTTTTATTTATTTTATTCCTCTTAAGAAAATAAAACAAAAGAAATTACGAAAAAATAAAATAAGAAAAAGAAGATGAAAAAGAAAAAGAATGATGTGGAGAGAAAAGATGAAGGATTTTGAATTATGGATCATTTATCAGAATAAAAAATATCAAAATTTCTTAACAATAAAACATAAATTTTTAAGTTTTGCCACTAAAATTTTGCTTAAAAAACATAAAAATATCTTTTTTAATGTTGCTTTTTTTTCCTTCTTTTTATTCTTCTATCTTTCTTTTTTTTATTCTTATTTCTTCTTTTAGGAGTATTACTTCTCATATTAGACTTGAATGAACATGTATATATTGTATTGCAATCTTATTTAGTTAAATGAATGTAGATTTCTCCTCTTTCTACTGATTTTGCAGTATTATATATTTTTTCTTTTTTTTTGTTTGATTTTTTTTATTTTTATTCTTGTTAAGAGAGTAAAATAAGAAGAATCATTAGAAGGTAAAACAAGGAGAAGATGAACTAAAAAAAAAAGATGATGATGATAATGAAGAAGAAGGATGAGAATGAGGAATTTTGAGTTATCATTAAGTAAAGTGTACTTGTTTTGAACTGAGTTTATTTGTGTGTTGTCATCATTAAGTAATTTCGATACATTCTGGATTTAAATAAGGTGATGTGGATGTGAAAAGGGTAGTAGGGCACTCATCCCTTGATTTATTCTCCCACATTCTCGTTGATTGTGTTTCGTTTGATGTGAAGAAGGTGGTAGAGTACTCATCCCTCGATGTATTTTCCCACGTTTTCTCTCTGTCTGCAAGGTGGCAGGGCATTAATTTCTTGATTTGTATGGCATGACCTCATAGAGGAATGGTAGGGCACATATCCTCGATTATATGCCTCTTGAGGTACGCAAAAGAGAGACGATGGGTTAGCTACCAAATGTGTCGGGTTTTGGTAGTTTAACCGACACGTGAGCTCATAACCAGTAGGATAGGCATGCATCATATGCATCTATATGAAATTGTTTGAGTGTGCATATTGTATTTAGTTTGTCTATGTAATTACTTCTATTTAACTGCTAATTGCCATATTTAGGCTGCATTTGTTTTTTAGAATAAGACAAGACACTGAGAATAAGACACAAAAGATAGAGATACAAACTTTTGTGTTCTTGTATTCTGTTTGGTGATAGACCAGAATAAATTATGAAAATCCAATTTATTCTCATTTTTTTCATTCAAAAAATTTGAGAAGAAAAATATAATAATAAAAAATATAATTATAAAAAATTAACAACAATAATGAAAGAAAAAATAAAAAATAAGTTGTGTCCCTTGTTAATGTCTGTTAGTGTCTCTGTGTCCTTCTTGTCAGGATGGATACAAAATACACTAATTCAGTATCTCTGGACACAATATCTCTGTCAATGCCTCATCTGTCAAACACGGTTTTGTGTCTTTGTGTTCCTGTCTCAGTGTCCCATCCCTGAAAACAAACGCAGTCTTACTGTTGGATGTGTTTGAACTTCATTGTTTGTGCTTGCTACTACTAAATTGATTATTGAATACTGGTTTACTGTGATATTGAAAATTAGAGATGATGAGAAGTGTTAGAAAGA
Source organism: Arachis hypogaea (assembly GCF_003086295.3). Taxonomy (NCBI): domain Eukaryota; kingdom Viridiplantae; phylum Streptophyta; class Magnoliopsida; order Fabales; family Fabaceae; genus Arachis; species Arachis hypogaea. Next base: position 18,547,630 of record NC_092055.1, on the reverse strand, counting down.
GCTGAGATTTAATCTATTTACCCTGTTTGGATTAGAAAGGACCCTAGGTTTGAACCTTATGCAATTGGAGATTAGGATTGCCTAGCGAGTTCATATAGTTTTACATAGTCTCTATTTAGAATTATTACCCTACTGGGAACCTTCAGATTCTCACCCGTTGTAGAATTTGTTGATTTTCAAATACAGGGCATGACACACCTTTCTGAGCGTGCAAGACTCCTTTTGGTGAAAGCGGAGACTTGTCTTTTGGATTTTATTTTCAACTTAGATGTTTATTCTCTACTTTTGAACATGTATTTGTATATTCCTCTTATATGTTATGTATTATGGAGAAACAAGATTATATTTTATATACTTTGGGTTGTAATATTGTCTAGTTGGTCTTTTCTTCGCAAGTCGAAATTAGTACTACTTATGAATCTATTCTGAATCTTATGTATATATATGTATCCTTTCTGTTATGTATCTAATGTTGTTTGATTTTAATGTTTTGTGAGTGATACAGTTATTATTTTGTTATCATTTTTTTAAGACTCCTAGTTATATTATTATTCTTCGAATATATGTATGTATATTTTGTTTTTAGGCGTCGTAACGTCTCACCACCTCTGATTTACGACTATAACATAAGACGTTGTGCACACACACACGCACGCGCGCACAGAGATATATAGGAGTAGAGTTTTCTGGTGACCAAGATAATAGTGCCCAAAGGTAGCCAAAGATTGATCCACAAATTAGAAGTTGATATGTGAAATAGTTGATTATAATGAGAATCATTTTAGGAGTAACTTTTTGTGAATTACGTTAAAAATGGAAAAAATTAAGCTATAGGAAAAAAAAGTATAAATACACAAAAGAAAAAAAAGGAATAAAAAAAACTGTGAAGTTAATAAAAATGAGATTTTATTCAAATAAATTAAATAAATATTTTATTTATTGAAATAAATAATTATAAAAATTATTGCAAAAATATGTCTCTCAATCTTATCTCGTTTATACGGTAAACGAGATAATTATAAATTCAAATTATGTGATACGTCCAGTCGTTCATTAATTAATTAGTTAAAACCATCTATCTTCTTTGTTATTTTGAAACTGTTCATCTTTTCTATTATTTGAAACAACCTATTTTTTCTATTATTTAAAACGTTCCATTTTAAGAATTTAGTTTAATTTAAATTATTAATATTTTTTATTATTTTTAAAAATTATATTTTTATATTTATAAATACATATATCTCATTTACACGATAAACGAAATAATTATAAATGTTTCTTGTTTACATTGTAAACGAAATATGTGTATTTTTTCAAATTTCATACTAAACAAGATAAATTCATAATGATCTCGTTTTTCAGTAATAAAAGACATATTTTTGTAATAATTTTTATAATTATTTATTTCAATAAATAAAATATTTATTTAATTTATTTAAATAAAATTTTTGTTTTTATTAACTTCACAGTTTTTTTATTCTTTTTTTTCTTTCGCATATTTATATTTTTTTTTCCTATAACTTAATTTTTTTTTAATTTTAATGTAATTCACAAAAACATACTCCTAAAATTATTCTCATTATAATCAATCATTTCACATGTCAACTTTTAATTTAGGAATCAATCTTAATCACCTTTGGACACTATTGTCTTGGTCATCAAAAAACTTCCTATATATAAACATTGAATATAAGAAAAATGCAACATCTATTTATTGAGTTCTAGAAATAGAATTAAATAGTTTATTATTTAAAACTTTGTCATCGTTGTCAATGTTTCACAATATTTTTTTGGCAGTGAGATTATGTCATTGCTATGCCATCATGCATAATTGAAGCAAATATTTCGCGTCCTCCTTGTTTCGTTATTTTTCTCATTTTCTCGTTTCGATTTTATATCCCATACACAATAATAAATGTAATAATAAATTCAATTCTTACAATTGAAATGTTTTCATTAAGATGATAAAAACATGATGTTTTTTTAATTTTTTTCCAAATTTTGTTTTGTAAATATAATATTTTGGTAACATTACCTAACAAAATATATATATATATATATATATATATATATATATATATATCACACACGCACATAATATAATATACATGTATTAAACTTAAATATTTGATGCGCACACATGGTAAAATTACATGGAAGTCATAAAGATATCTAAAATATATATTTTTTAAAATATATTTTAGTAATTAAAATTTAATACATATAATCGATTAAATTATATTATTTGTATAAAATTAAGTCAGACAAATTAATTTAATTAAAAAATAATAAATTAAATTTTAAATTAGTCTAAATTAATATTTTTTTTATTTTCTAAAATTTAGATTTATCAAAAACTAGAAAAATAACTCTTCTCATTCAAACCATGCATCATCTTTTCAAACAATATGCCAGAGGCCCAAATCCACGCAAATGACAGCAATAAAGTCTGATTCCAATTATGGAACCTACCATACAGAGAATTCCATTGAGCTATAAATATTTGGCTTGATCTGAAAGAAATCAGCTCCAAAGAGGGTGGGTCTGTTGTAGACATCACATGTTGTTGCACCATTGAAGGATTTGGAATCTTTGTATATCTTTATGAAATTGCATCTGCACACTAGAGCAACCCATTTTGATTGGATCTAACAAAGGCAAACGAACATGTTAGTGATATATATTCTTAAAAAAGTTTGGGGTTTAGAATATATACATACATGGTGTCTCTGGTGGCAGTGTATTTTTGGTGATTAGGATGACTAAAAGCAGTGCATAAATAAGAGTTTGACAGTTGGTAAGGGAGAAAAGGTTTTGACCTGTGTTTTGACTTCCTTAATGGTAATAACTAGTAAGTAGTAACATCAAATCAAAATATGGTTCAAATATATTTATGCATGGTAGCAATGTTGTAGGATTAGTACTAGGCTACGGCTCATTTAAATAATTATGCTATAGATAGAAGTATGATGTAATAATGTGAAAAAATATGACGTAACTAAAAATTTTAATTTTATTTTGGGCTCAAATTTTAGAAATTTTTATTTTATTTTTTTAATTTCTATCTAGTTATTTTTATCTCTTGATACAATACTATATTAAATAGTATTTTTATTGAACAAATCTCCTATGATACTAAAGATAGTTATTATTGGCTTATTTCTACAGAACAGTTTTAAAATGCTCAAGAAATTACAAATTAGCAAAGATTTTTAGAGATTGAAAAATGTTTCAAAAACAAGGTTTACTACAAAAAAATGTTGAGTACCGTCAGATTTAGTGTCGCAGAGTAGCGACAGATTTACTAGCGGTAATAACATTGAATTGGTAAGGTTAAAAAATTATCGATGGATTTACGTTTCCAACGGTAAATTTGTTGGTAATAATTGGTGGAAAACAAAAATAAATGAGCGCATCCATTAGGGTCAGATTTACCATAAAAAAATCCGACGATAAATCCACTTAGTGAAATGTTGCGTTTTAGTGACCCGTAATGGTTTACCATCAGCGTTTTCTGACAATAAATCTGACGGTAATTGTACCATAAATTTAAACCACGAACCCTCTTCTCTCTCGCCGCCTCCCACACTCTCTCTCTAACTCTCTCGCTCCCTCATTCGAATTTCTCTCTCTCTAACCCTCTCGCTGCCTCCCACTCTCTTCCTAAACCTCTTGTAACGGCTCACATTTTTTAAAATATAAATATAAATAAATTATAATTTATTTTATAAATTGGAACCTCTTATTTTTAGAAACTAATTTACTAAAAATAATTAAATTAATTTATGATTATTAAAATTTAAATTAATTATGATTTATTTTATTAGTCTAAACTATTTATTAAAAATTACTTTAACAAGTAAAATTAAAATTATTATTATTATTGTTGTTATTATTATCACTAATACTATTATTATTATATTATCCTTATTATTATATTATTATTACCCTTAGTACTTTCTTTTTGGCCGAAGGCATTGAGGAAATAAAAGAAAGAAAGCCAAATATGGCTTAATGAATACATATATATATCAACGTGATACACCATTTGTTTTACTAATCCCCATCATCATTTTTACTTCAATCATTCTTCTGGTCACCGAATGGAAATTAAGAAGGCAAGAGAGAAACCAAGTGAGAGAGTGACCGAGAAAGAGAACCGTAATCCCCACCGAACTTCCAGTTTTGATTTTTTGTGATTCGTAATCCCAATCAAAAGTTTAATTCCGTAAAAGTATTTGTATCTTCCTCCTTTACGTGTTGGTATCATTTTTGTTCGGTGGAAGTTGACGGTGACATAGCTTCTCTTCCCGTTGAGTTCGACCAATTAGAGTTTTAGGAAGCACAGACGATTCCTGACGTTTTTTTTTTTCAGCAGTTCGGTCAGAAAACTTCTCCGAAAGTTTCGTTGGTTTAATTTCGTACGGAGGTAGGGTTTGGTAACTTTATAATGATTAAATGTAAATTTGATAAGTGAACGTTGATTTGGTTGATTATTGCTTGAATTTGAATGAGTTTATGTTGAATTATTTTTAAATTATTGTTGTTCGCTTGAGATTTTGATTCAGTTATGTATGAGCAGCCAGCTGGGGTGTTTTGATTATTTTGGGAGCAAAAATAGAATTCTCAAAAAGCTTTAAGAATCATATTAACTGATTTTGAATTATTAAAGAAATAATTTTTGCTGCTGGAATCGGTTTGATTTTGGAAACGATTAGATTTCTAATTGGTTTAATTTTATATTTTTGATATTAGAATTGGTTTAAGTGAAATTGTTTTAAGGGTTTTGGAGAATGTCATAAAGAGGTGGTTTTGGTTTTAAAAGAAAAAGAGAAGATAAATCGACACGTGTGATTATGGGAAGGTCACGAGAGGGTGACGATAGTATGGTTAAGGTGCCGAAGGATAAATGATAAGCAATGAGCTTTATGTGTGAATGATTGTATGGGGATGCCCATATATATGGAATGGCTTCCAGGAGAAAGGGGCACATGCTTCAGCGGGAGAATCAGCGCCTGAAAGTACTTGCAGAGGTCATATTCGACATATTTCAGCTGGAGAATCAGCGCCTGCAAGAAGTAGTAACTTGCAGAGGTTATGTCGCCGGAATGCCTTATCTGACTTGCGAGTCGGATTGCGTCGGGTATGGGTCGAAACCAACAAATGAGCTCATTACCTACGATAGGAATAGACATGCATCATACTTGTTTGCGCATATTTGTTTGTGAGTGTGTTTCTTGAGATTGTGGGTGTGCTAAATGGCTGTTTGACTTCTGTGTTCTATAATTGTTGTATTAGATTGTCCCTTGTTGACTGTTATTGCTGACCAAGTATATATAAAATGAACTAAACTTCTAACCCCCTATCTCCACCCCTTTCAGCTACAGGTGCGAAGGCTTAGTGTGGAACTACAAGAGCATAGAAGATTCTATTTATAAGTTGAGTTGTTAAATTTTATCTTTCCCTCGTCATTTATTGTTTTAGTTTTTAAAGGGGTAAGAATTGTATTTGAGAATCTTGAAATAAGTCTATGTATATAATGCTATGTGAATATATATATCTTTGTGATTAAGTGATTAAAAGTAAAACTTTTCGTTTTCTTAACTAAACTCTCGGTTCGTACTCGCGAAGGCTCAATATTAAATAAACATAGTATATAATTAAAGGAATAGAGGTAAGTAGCGCTTGAACTTTTAGTACGATCATGAGGTGCTAAAAGTTAGGGTGTTACACCTCTACCCCTTCTCTCTTTCTCTTCCTATGTTTCTCCTCTTTCGCTGTAGCTGCCGGCCATTCTAAACTACCGCGGCTACCTTCTCTTTCTTCCGTTCTCTCTCTAACCCACTCTAGGTCAGCCCCTGTCTCTCATTCTCGTCCACAGAACAGAGCAATAACACAGCCCTGTTCGTCGTTCCGGGTAGCTTCAAACTCCGCCACTGCAACTCCTTTCCTCTTCTTCGTTTCGTTCTATTTTGGAAACCCAGGTTACTACTCTGTTTTCAATTTTTGTTTCAGTTAATTTTAGTTTCATTAACCTGATTTTTATTTAGTTAGTTAGAATTAATTTTTTGTTAGTGGATTTTAGATGGTCAGGATAGGTTAAATTAGGTTATTAGTTTTTGAATTGCTAAAAAGTGTTTGGGTTATTGAACTGAATTGTTGAATATTGTTGCTGGAGTTGTTTGAAATTGTCTGAATTATGTTAATTCACTATGTTACGGCTGATTTTGCTGAGATTTGATTATCATATTATTTGGATTATGCTTAGTTGTTGCTGGTTTTGAGTTTTTTGTTGCTAGTGTTGATTGTTGATTTGAAATTGAGACTGTCAATTGCTATTTAATCTTGATTTTGCATGTTTGATATTTGTGCATGCCAAGTGTTCGTCAATATGCCTTAGAGCATGTTATGGTTGTTATTATGCATTGATAATGGAATTTGATTTATTTTTATTTGACTAAAATTTTTGAATTTTTGAATGATTGAGACATTTATTTAATAGTACAAGATTAATTAAGTTGGTACTTTTTAACCAATTTAGTTCAACTTTGTATGTTTAATTGGTTTCGGGTTATATTAGGAATGAATTTCAAATGTTGAACTTAATCTTGTGGTATCATTATAAGAATTACATTGATGTTTAAACTTATTGTTGATTATTTAGTTCTAAACTTAGGGTACTGAACTTGTTTAGTTTAAATTTTTATTAGAACATATTCTGATTTTTGTTCCTTATTTGGTTCTGAACTTAGGGTTCTAAACTTGTGTAGTTTTAATTTTAGTTAAAACATTGGCGCAAATGTTTTCCTTATTTGGTTCTGAACTTAGGGTACGTGATTCATAGAAAACTTGCCTCTCAACAAATTTTCTTTCGGCAAGTGCACCGGATTGTTGTCAAGTAAAAACTCACTGTAGAGTGAGGTCGAATCCCACAGAGATTGGTAGATTGAGCAATGTTAATTGGAGAATTATGCTAGTTGAGCGAAATCGGGATTGAATTGGGAATTGCAGAAAGTAAAAATTGGCGGGAAACTTAAATTGCAAGAAATTAAAAGGGAATGGAGATTTAACATGAAATTAAAGAAGCAGAATGTAAATAGAATGGGTAGATCAGAGATGGGGGAATCATTGGGTTTAGGAGATGTATAATTCTCCGGATCAAATTCATTTTCATCTCTTCCACAATCAATGCATTCATTAATCTCCTTGGAAATCTTAATTGATTAGATCCCAATTCCTTGGCTCACTAATCTCTCTAAGCATGAACAATTGCCCAATTCCTTGATTTAAGTGCTCATGGGAAGAGATGAAGTTTGGTCACTGATTATACCACACAAATTCATAGATCAAAGTGTTGGTAGGATTACATGTCACTATATCCATCCAAACCCCAATCTAATCCAATGTGAGAAAGCATTTCTAGCATGATCTCCGCATTCCTCTTCCAAGGTTTCGAGGAGATCCAATTATGAATAGCTTCTTTCCCAAGATAACTATCCAATTGGATGAAGAACGAAAGCTTTCTAGCAAAATCAAGAGAAAAGAAAGAAGAAGATGAATGAAAACTAGTATTGATCCATTGAATTTACACAGAGCTCCCTAACCCAATGAAAAAGGTTTAATTGTTCATAGCTCTCAAAATGAAAATTGGAATTGAAAGATACATTGCAAAGGAAAAATAAACAGAAAGTAAAATGTGCAGTACAGTAAAAGGAATAATCCAAAAAAAGAAAGAAAAGGTCCTGTCTAACTCAAATTCTAAGCTATTTATACACTCTCTTCCATTGATCTTCAATCTCTAAATTGGGCTTTTGGCCTTGATGGAATTGGGTTGAAAATGGCTCCAATTGATTTTCCTTGCTGTTGAGAAGAGATCTGTTTGAATTGTGAGTTCTGATGCTTCACGTTGGAGTCAACATTTGATGGCCAACGTTGACTCAAACGCCCTTCAGAAGAAAAAAAAAAAACAGATACTTTGCTGTCATTGGCGTTTGACCCAACGTTGGAGGGCCAACATTCTGCTTACCCACACGTACGCGTGCATTACGCTTAAGTGTGAAGTCTGTGTTTTTGCTTGTTCATGCGTACGCGTGCACCACGCTCTCGCGTGAATTGCCCTTTTTCCCATCCACGCGTACGTGTCAATTCACGTTTTTCAAATCCAAATTCTGGGCTCTTTATCGCGGACGTTGGAGGCTAGCGTTTGAGGCAACGTTGGACTCCAACATTCGTGTAATGACGCGTACGTGTGAATGGTCAATTTTTTCCATTCCACGCGTGCGCGTGACTCACATTTGCGCGTGGATATGAAAATTTTCCTTTTTCACGCGTACACGTCACTCAAAATTCATTTAGCTCCAGAATTGAACTTTTTTATTACCACATTGGGGGTAACGTTGGATGTCCAACGCTCCCTCCAACGTGAGCATCAACTATTCATGCAGAGTCTTGCTCTGCTTCTCTTCCAACGTTGGAGGCAACGTTGGTGGTCCAACCTGGCCACCAACGTTGCTTCCTCTTCATCTTTTTCCGGCTCCTTCTTCAACCTTCTTCCATGCTTTCTTTCACCTATTATCAACCAATACATGCATCAAAGCCTTGCTAAAGTCATGAGAATTCTCATCATTCTTAGCATACAAGCAATTATGGCATAATTCTCATGAAATTGCATCAAATTAATCATGGTTGAATGATTCTAGGCATACATAAATTTCCAACCCAATTGCTTACTTATAGCTCAAGAAAGTGCATAAAACCTATTAAAAACAAAGAAAAAGGCTAGTGAAACTAGCCTAAGATGCCCTGGCATCAGTACGTCACTTGTTTTGAAATTAGAGTACTGAACTTGTTCTGATTCTAATTAAAACATGTTTTAATTATTGTTGATTTGTTCTGAACTAGTTACTATAATTTAGAAAGTTGATTTATTATTATGAATTTCTGACTATTGTTGATTTGTGTTGATTATTGTTGATTTAGTTCTCTTTGTTTAATTGGTATCTTCTTTGCAGACATGACCACAAGTAGAGGTATTATGGATCAGCCTAGTGGTCATGGTCGTGGTAAAGCGAGGGATTTTGCCGATACTCCTTGAAATTCTGGATCTTCTACCTCTACTCCGACTACCCCGCTGACATCACAGGTTGCGGGTGCATCAGACCAGCCGTTCATCATGGTCCCTAACCCCAACTACGTCCCTGCATCTACAGCGATGACGCTGCCTCCATCTGCTCAACAACCCAATGTCTCGGTGATGCCGCCTCTAGCGACGGACATCGTGGCTCCAAAATCCTCTCACGAAAGTGAGCCAGCTGATGCCCTCCACCACCTCCCATCATACGGTTGATGATTTGGCCTGATGGTGGAACGACGTAAGTACTACTTAAAGTCTTCTATATGCTGAAAGTGTTTGATTATTGATTCTAATTTAGTGGATTTAGGGTTGTAGGTTTGAACTGCTGAAAGTGTTTGATATATTGTGATTCTTGATAGTTGATTCTAGTTTTCATGGATTTAAAGTTGTAGGTTTGAATTGATTAAAGTATTTGATATATCCTGATTAATGAATTGCTAAAAGTGTCTGATTATTGATTCTAGTTTAGTGGATTTAGTGGATTTATGGATGTTGCTTCTTGATTATTTCCTGTTGTTCATTGCTTGTTGACAATCGATGCTATTTAAGTTAATCGTTAATGGATAGAGTTTGTGGCGCATTCCAATTATAGATAAAACTTTATCGAAATTTCTAAAATAATCTCTATATATTATGGTTATTTGCTTCTGAAGTTTTAATTTATATTACCATATTGGTTTGTTTGTGAATTGTTGATAGGTTTGCGCCAAACAACAATGCATGTGCTCAAGAGATGACCAACGTCATCAAGCTGATGTAGACCACCCATGGCCGAGTTACAAGAAGATCCCCCTCTGAGATCAGAGAGCGAAGGTTTTAGAAGTGGACGCTAAAAACTTAATATAGTCAAACCTTAATAGCAAGTTACAGGAGGACATTGATTTGAGGCTACAGGTACAAGAGCTTACCCGCAGCCTTCACGAACAGGTAGGGGTGGTAAACGGGTCTAAACCCGCTGGGTTGTCCCGCAAACCCGCTAAAAAAGACGGGCCGGGATGGAAAATTGGAACCGCCAAAGAGCAAAAATCCGCCTAACTCGCACCGCTTAAACCGCGGGTTTTGGCGGGACGGGGCGGGATTCCCCGCTGGGCTTAGTTTTTTTTTGTAAAGGGGTATTTTTGTAATTTTTTTTGCCAAAACCCAACTTCTCCCAACCCAACTTACAAGAGTATGAAGATGAAAATTGAGTGTGTTGGATTATGTTTATATTGCTTTGGAGACAATATTTTGGATTATGTTTATTTTGCTTTGGAGACAATATTTATAATTATGTTTTGGATAAAAACTTGATTTATAATTATGTTTATTAGATATTTATAATTACAAAGACTTTAATATTTGTGAATATAAAAAATATAACTTTTTTATACCTTTAGAAATTATAAATTTATTAATATGGTTGTGAAATTATATATATTATTTAGTAGTTAATAGTAAAAAAAGGAGTTTTGGTGGGCTTAGCCCGCTAGCCCGTAGTTAAGCGGGGCGGGATGGGATTCTAAGACTGCCTCACTAGGCGGGGCCGAGCGGGCTTCTGGCAGGGCGGGACGGGCTTCCCCGCTTGCCACCCTTACGAACAGGCTCAGGAGCTGATCGAGACTCAAGAAAGATATCAAGATATCCTCACACGCGTGACGGACACGGATAACCTCAGTTTGGAGTGGAGGAAGGCTAGAGCAACTTCAGCGGATGGAGGCTCAGATGGAGGTGTACCAGGCTCAGATGCGCGTCGTTGGCATCAGTCCTGTTGGTGGCAGCGGTGCTGTTGGAGGCAGCAGTGCTGTTGGTGGGACACAAACATCATCGACTTCTCCGCCGCCTCAGCAGGACCACGGAAACGACAACGACGACGACGACTACCAGGATCTTAGTGATTAAGTCTTTGTTTCATTGTATTTGTTTGATTTATTTGACTTTTAAATTATTTGAATATTTGATATTAATATTATATAATTATTTTCTATTATTTATAAATTGGCCATTAATTGCGTAAAAAATTAATTTAAATAAAAAATTAAAATTAAAAAAGAAAAGATTAAAAAAATTGCGTCATAATATTTTTTTAAAAAAATTGATATTACTGTCGGATTTACCGAGAGAATAATCCGATGGTAATAGTGCGGGAAAAAAGATATTGTGGTGCCAATATTACTATCGGAAATATCCGCCGGTAGTCAAATATTTTTTAGGCAGGTAATCCGTTGCAGATTCTGACGGTAATTACCGTCAGACAAAAAAATCCGACAGTAGTAATCGTTTACTGGCGAGATTTACACCGTCCGATTTCTTCTGGCAATAAATTTGATGGTAAATAACTTACTGTCAGATTTTATTTATTTTTCCGACGATAATTTCAATGGTACTCAGCATTTTTCATGTAGTGGCTCTAACATAGTTCTGATTATGGAAGAAATGCAATCCAAATGTAGACATCCTATTTGACATAGTATTTATGTATTATTATTATTATTATTATTATTATTATTATTATTATTATGTGCTAGATTCTCATCCAATACTGCCATCAGAAATTTCTTGGAATGAAGTTTCAAATCTAGATGTAGCTTTAGAAAAAATCTGAACGTACTTGTAGAAGTATCAACCACAGCCAAAGCAAGAACCAAAATTATCAATAGACAATCCAAATCCAAAATTTCAACCTAATTTAAAGTCAGAATTTCATCTAATCAACAACAATTCGAAAAATCTAGAAGCAGAAAATTCATTTATTGTAGATCTACAATTCCAGAATTCAGATTCTGAATATGAAGATTTAGAATTAGAGAATGCAATAACAAAAGTTATAGAATTCGAAATGAATCCAGAACACAGAAAAAAGTAATAAATCCGGCCAAGAAAGAAGAGTCCAGCCACAATGGTGGCCCGACAAAGGAGGGGGTGAATCGATCACTGCCAAAGCCACCGTACTCATTTGCAGATGCGGCGGTTGGCCTGGAAACAACAAACGGTGCTGGTGAGGTTGCAGTTCTGCACCAAGGCAGCAGTGCCAAGGATGATGCCATCGCGAAGGGAGAGCAGGCATTCACGAAGCCCAGGTTGACGAAGCAGCAACAGTGGATGATGACGACGTTGCCGATCTGAACAATCGTGGCAGTGTTAAGGGAGACACCTTCACAACGAAGAAGCAAGATTTGTTGATGGTCTCTCACGAATTGGCATTGGCAACTGGTTCCAGAGAGTCGGGGTGGAGTGGCAGAGGTTGCCGTTGCATCTGCTCGATCGTGGTGACGCCACCACCACTCATGGCGGCGGTGTTCTCCTGGAAGCGTGAGAATGGGATCAAACCAGAGAAAAAGCAGGACCAGAACGATGAGGCTGTTTCAAGCGCGATTATGCCTGGAAGAAATGGCGACCGACGTGCACTGTAGAGAAGTGGATGCGGGTTGGACGCAGTGACGGTGCCAGTGCTTCTCCCGGCAACCGTGGAACCCAGGGCAAAGAAGGAAGGAGCCACAAAGATGTTGCAGGAAAGGAGAAGGGGTTTGGAGCAAATGAGTTGGGTCTTTCTAAATCCCAAAATAGAAAGAAACTGAATGATCCCTTGATTTTAGGCTAAATTTTAAAGATTGGAGTACATTTGGACCAATTAAAATTTTTTGTTTTAGATTGATAGATTGATTTTTTATTAATGGGATCCATTAGAAATTTTAATGTTTTTTAACAGTAGAATAGAAATAAGATAGAAAATATTAATTTTGGATTTATTTTTTTTATTAATTGTGATTCGCATTTAAAAGCTTAATTATGATTTATATTTTTTTCACAACCTTGAAGGCAATGTAGTTTTGAAGGGGAGGGTAATATTAGAATTAGTATTGAGCTTATGGCTCACTTAGAGAATTATGCTATAAATAGGAGTATGATATAATTGAAAACTCTAATTGTTCTTTTGGCCTAATTCTAAGGATCTCTATTCTATTCTCTTTTATTTCTATCTAATTCTCTCTCTTACTTGATACAATACCATATCAAATGATAGTATCATAAACAATGACAGATTCAGATATTTTAAGCAATAGAGACAAATATATAACATATAAAAATAATAAAAAAATTTCTTATAAATATATCAAAGCATATAAAATAAATAACATGAAAATATTAAATATTAAATAATTTTTTATTTATTCATTATAAATATTGATATATTGATGAGAAATAATGTGGTTATTAATTCACATTTTTATAAATTAAATATATAATAACAATAATAATAAATGAGATTAATTAAGATGATGAACGGATTATTTTCTAATCAATAATAAACGTGAAAAATATTTTTTATAGTTATGTATGATAAATAATATTTTAAGAAAAAAAATTATACACCAAATCTCTCATATCCTCATTATATATTTTATAGATTACTTAACAATTATTTAATTATTTAATAAAAAAAAGACAGAAAATTAATTTTACATAATAATAATAATAATAATAATAATAATAATAATAATAATAATAATAATAATAATTTTTTAATTTAGATAGATAAAAGTACAAATGCATTATTGTTTTAAGTGATTTTTAATGTAATTTATATTTGAGAATTAATTATCAAAATACATGTCTAGTATAAAATTCTTTAATTTACTAATAAATATTAGAGTTAAGTAGAAAAGAAATTTAAGGAAATAAATTTCAACTAAATAAATTCATTAATTAAATAATTTTACAATAATATTTTGTTTTTGATATATTCAAATAAAAAAAATCAATTATTATATATTGATATACAAATATATATTATTTTAATTAATTTAGATTAATTAAATAATTTATAAAAAAATAATTATTTTTAATTTATATTTTATATTTTAATATATATTTTATACCAATTTATAAATTTTACAATATATCTTTCTAACATTTTTTTTATTTTCTTAATAAATATCTTTTTGGAGTTTTATTTTGTATTAAGTTAACTATTATTTTTAAATTTTAATTACTCATCAATTAGTTTATATTTATTATACTCTTCAAATATTTATAGAAAAATATTGTAATTATACAAATATATTCTAATTAATAAAAAAATTATTTTTCTTTTAAATTTTAAAAATAATTTAATATTTTTTATGTAATATATTTAATAAAAAATATCATGTATGGTAAATAACAATTTTTTTAATTTGACCAGATTTTACCGACTTTGATTGGATTAATTCATTTCATTTTAATCAATTTTAACAGGATTTAATCGAATTTCACCATATTTGATCAGGTTAATTGCTTGATTAGTTCAAATAGTGACCCAATCCGAGTTGATAATCAGGTTTTTGGTTTGACCGATTAGGTCAAATCGAGTTTGATAACTATAGTCTATTTGATGTCATTTCCAAATCATTTTTTCTTACAGAAAATGACACTTTCTTCCTATTTAAGATATTTAAATTATATTTCTCTCGCTACAAGAAAGGCGCTGAATACTGTTGGATTTTTTGGCGAATATCAAATAAATCTGTTGATAATTCGTTTACTATCGGAATAAATTTGACGGTAAAAATGGCGCCAAAAAATGTTTACCAGCGGATTATTTCATCCGACGCTAATTACTGGCAGATTTTGCATCGGATTTTGTAATTGATATAACAAAAATAAGTGGTTGGTTATGTTAGATTTTTTCGATGATAATTTTGGCGCCATGTTATGTTTTATAGTGCTCATTTACTGTTGGATTGATCCGCCGGTAAATCCGACGATATGCAATTTTTTTGGCACAATCAATAGTAAAATTAAATTTTTTTTTACAAGAATAGTACACAAATTCTAAATACCAGAAATCAACTAATGATTTTATTAAATATCAAAGGTCTAAATATAATAAAAAATCGAAGTAAAATACAATGAAATAAAAATAAAATAAATTAAATTCCTAAACCCTATAGATATCGGTAATAATCGTGGTCATCATCTTTCCCTTGCTGAGGCAGTGGAGTAGGTGCTGATGTCAGTTCCTCACCAGCAGCGCTGCCGCTGGTACCAATAGTGTCGCTGCCTCTAGCGCGCATCTGCTCATTGGGCACCGCCATCTGGTCTCGCAAGCGCTCTAGCCACTCCAGCTTCTTCGTCAGCTCTGACCTGATGGCAACAGTGTCTCCCACGCGTGCAAAAAGTTCGTTGTACCTCAATTCAGACTATTGAGCTTATTGGTGAAGCTCCTGTGTGAGCTTCTGCACCTCCTCCTCAAATCGACAACTTTCTCAGGATCGGCAGGGCTGGTGACAGAGGCAGATGAAGTTGCCAATGTGGAGGTGCAAAGTCCGCTGGCGAAAAATGTCCCCAACCTGTACATGTAATTCTTGTAGGATTCAGAGGTGGTCTCGCTCCGAACACTATCAGGATCAACGACTGAGGCATCGGAACCGGGGTTGTGCCCCTACTGGGCTGAGATTTCAAGGTCGCAGCATCCAATCTCTGCATGTAGTCCTCATGTGTAACACACATTGTTATTAAACCGAATATATTTCAAACATAGAATTAATTAAAACTTATATAATGAGCCACAGACCACTCATCAGCAACTCTCTCCTTGTTGGCCTTCAACGTATGGGTATACTTAAAGGTCTTTGCCAATGCCGCCTCATGCTCCAACGACTTAGACTAAACATATTGAAACCAACTAATAAAATAAATCAAGTAATAATTAATTCAAGTAAAAGTTAACCAAGATTAGCAAACTATATACCAGTTTTCTCTTCGTCTTCATGAAAGTCGCCGACCCATGGTAAACTTCAACGACCTCGGCAAAATCCTGTTAGTTTTGTTCGTCAGACGGGGACACTTGAACCCCTCATTAGTACTAAAATGGACGTCCAGTTCGTTCTTAATATCTAATGGAGCCAAATCGTGAGGTGGTCGCTCCCCTGACAAACGTCCTGCGTCTTCTGCTGAAGTCGCCTAGCTATCTGGTGGTCGTAGATCTTCCTGATCAAGATATCATGTTCCATATCCCATATAAAGTTCTCATGCACAAAGTAATTCAACAACATTAGTTAGTTGGAATAAAATACAGTTAATTCAACAACATTAGGTTCTTATCGCCCACTTTTGAAACCATCGCTTTCTGGTCTCAACAGGGATCTTCGTGTATCTCGACATGGGTTGTCGTAGATGAACTTAATCACATTGGAGATCTCCGATGTACATGCATTGTTATTTGGTGCAAACCTTATCAATGAAAAACTTAAGATTAGCAAACACATAAAAACACATAAAAATTAACAAATTCAAAATAGATTACAGATAAAAGACATTAAAATAGTACTCATACCTACATGCCATCAGGCCAAATCTCCATCCATATGACCGGTGGTGGAGGAGGGGCATCTGGCTGGGATGCATTAGAGGAATCACCCACCGTGGTCTCTGTCGCTGGAGTTGTAGTGGGGGACAGAGGAGGGCGTAGCAGAAGTAGCCACATAGTTGGAGTTCAGGACCATGATGAACTGCTGGTCTAGTGGATCCGCCTGTGATGTCACAGGGGTCAATGGGGTAGTTGGGGTAGAGGGTGAGGACTGAGAAGTCCTTGGAATACCAGTGGAAACCCTCCTTCTATCACGACCACGAGACCGACTCGTGACACCTCTGCTATCTATCGTCATGTCTAGAAAGAGAATAACAATTAACAATAATCAGCACATATACAACACGAATCCTTCAACATTTATATTCTTTCAAAAAAAATTGACATAACCTCCCCTAAAATTGGACATATATCCACCTTCGGTTCTCACAAATCCAACCAACCTCAATCCACAACATCAGTCAAAACTCAATTAAATTCACAACATCTTCAGCAGAATATATTAACTTATCTATACTATTGTATACATTTATAAGGGCATCATATATATTAATATTTAAATTATCTATATCTAATAACATTTATAAAAAAAACTCTTAATTGGTTTATACACTTGTAAGTTTAGAAAATCTGAATATATAATGTTTAATTTTTTCAAGCTACGTTTTGGTAGACCCAATCTTAGAGGTGGAGATATTAGACTTGTTTCTAAAACAAAACCTATAATGAGCAATAGACCTAAGTTTGAAGTAGAAATTTTTTGGTTTGACGAATTTTCATCCCTACTTCATAAGTTATGTTGTCTAATAAGATTGTTTAATGGGGATACTAAATTGAAAAGACAACCTTTTTATTTGGGTTGTGCTAAAACATTTCAGCAAATAATTGTTATACATATTCATCCAATCATCATGAGGTTTATTTTGCAATAATAACTTCATAATATATTACTTCATATTTATTTATAATGGGTTCATATTTTCTATGCATTCATATAGATTAATATAATGAATACCCAATTAGAACTAATCTTTTACGTTCTCAATATTAAATAAAAGTTATTACATTGCATAAATTACAAGACACAAGTACTAGCACAGATAACATATGATGATTTCGGTACAATGTATAATTAATATAATTTCTATAATATTAATTTTATATCTTCAAATATCATAAGCAAGTAAATTAAAATTAATAGCTGAAATAATATTTAATAGTATTCACATAAAAAATGCTAATTATTAATTATTTAGACTTTAACAAGAAAATTTATCTTCAATGGCCTAAAGCCATGATGTAAACTTATTTGCCATATTTTCTCAATGTTGAACATGAAGTCTCCACACTCATTAACATTCCACTCTTCTAACTTCTAAGGCATGCAATTAACATATGATGACTAATGATAACCAATTCCACTTACTAACTAGAAATTAACATATAACTAAATCCTAAATTAAATTAAACAAAGAAAAATAGTGATAATAGAACTTGAGCTTCAAACAGAGGAAGAAGAACTCAGAGGAGGGAGATGCAGGGGCAACGACAGCCGCAGTTGGTGGAGCACCGTGGCAGTGCTGGATGGCAAGACACAAACAGAGAAGGAGAGAAGGAGACACGGCTGATGCTAGGTTGCGAAGGGAAGAGAAAGAAAGGGCTAATTTTGGTGAGGGGGAGAGGAGGCAGCGAAGGGAGGTTGCACAGGTGCTGCCGGTGGCGGTGAGGTTGTAGAGCAGCAAGGAGAGCAGAGGGTTAGGGAGAGTCTGGGAGAAGATAGATTAGAGAGAGAGAGAGAGTGTGTGTGTGTGTGTGTGAGAGAGAGAGAGAGAGGAGAATTCGAAATGAATGAGGAGAGGGTTCATGCTTCGAATTTTAAGGTTTGTTACCGTTGGATTTACTGGCGGATAAATCTGACGGTAACACATTGCGGTCACCAAAACGCAGCGTTCCACTAATTGATTTTTACCGGTGGAAAAATTCGCCAGTAAATTCCACGCTATATTTCGCACCTATTTTTTTTCGTTTTTCTCCAATTATTACCGGCAAATTTACCGTCAGAAACGTAAATTTGCTGGTAATAATTTGACCTGATGAATTTGATACCTAAACCATGAACAAATTCGCCAGTAAAACCGACGCTAATGTGTGACGGTAAATCCGACAGTATTCAACATTATAATGTTGTGTCTTTTCTTTGTTTTTAAAATATATTTTTTACAAGAATTAAATAACATATACTTTAAACCATTTGATTAAAATACTTTTCAATAATTATTATAATCATATACTTTTCCATTTAATAAGTGTCTTCGTAAACCTTAAAAAGTATGTTTTTAAAGCGTAGCCTTAATATAATATCTAAGGCAACGCTTCTCCAAATAAAGGTAAGTCTTCACACGGTAATGCTAGGGAGAAAAAAAAAGCCAGAATTTGCCTTATTTAGCATTTATTAATTATCGCAACAATTAATGAATGCTAAATAAGGCAAGTTATTACTGTTTTTGGCTGATTTTCTTTGGTTACCAAACATTTCCGCTCTTCACAAATGTAACTAATATTTTATACTTAGCCATCATTTTACAGACGTAGTTTGTTTGTTTTTAATTCATAAATGTAACTAATATTTTATATTTCAGCTATTTTAAAAGTGAATTCGTCTCCCAACTCTTCTCTCTAACCCTGTGTTAACTCCCTCTCTTCCTTCCCATGGAGCCTCATCCACGCCGCTACAGCCACCCACCACTATATCACCATCTTGCTATCTCCATCCCACTCTCTTCTTTCTCCTTGTGCTATGTCCCTAACTTCCTTCACTGTCGTATGCCAGAGACGCTGCCAAACTAAGTTTATATATCCCTATTCGACTATGTATGAGAATATTATTGAATGAACAGAACAATTCCCTATTCGAGTCAGGGAAAATTCCACAAAAGTTTACTCAATTCCACAATGCTTATGATGTGATTTTTTCATACAATATATCCCTCTCTTCTAACTAACTTTGCCTTTGCTACCTTTTCTTTTGTCCATCTTTTTTAATTTGTCCCTTTTTAGATTAGTCTAGGTAGGAGCATATCCTTTCTTTTCTCAAAATTTAAGTCATATTGAGCTAAGTCTAGAGAGTTTAACTGCATATCTTTACTAAGATTCTCATTATTCTTCTCTTCACCTTAGATAGTTAATTCAAGTTTTAATGGATCTAATAATATCTTTTGCTCTGTTCAATGTCTTTCACTTATTTATTTTTTCTGAATATTTAGGGTGCGTTTATTTATCTGTATTTCATTTTCTGTTTTTATTTTCAATGTTTTCTATCTTTTAGATTTTGTAAAGAAAAAAGTAAAAACAAGAGGCAAAAACAGAAAATAGGATTTTATTATTTTTACTGTTTTTACTTTTTCCTTTACAAAATCTAGAAAACAGAAAACACTGAAAATAAAAACAGAAAGTGAAAATGCAAACCAAATGTACCCTTAATTCTTGTTAGAGAATCATTAGAATCATTTTAGATCAGTTAGTATCGTTTATATTTATATAGCATATCTGTGTATTAATTGTAGGATTCTATGCCTTTATTAATTTGATTCTTCTGGCACCTATATATATGATGATTGGATTTTTGACGGTTTAGAATTCACAAATGAATTCTCGTTGCAAGTATAGCTTCTAAACCAATCACTAATCCTTTCATACAAAAAGTTGTTTGTCACTAGTACAAACCCCTAAAATTTATAAACCGAAGTATTGGACCTCGGGTCGTTCTCCCTAGGAATTACAATAAAGTGTCTTGTTATTGGTTATGAGTTATTTTCGGCTACTGGACTTTCGCCATCTAGGGTGCAGCACTCCACCGCTTCGCCTAGCAGTACGACGCTTGTATAGCTCTCCCACAACCCCGTTTTCACGGTTTAGGTTGCTCCCATTTGGATGAGAGGCATGAAAAGTAAATGGCAATGGAAATAAACTAACTACTATAAAAGCTCTTGGCAAGATATGAGAACTAGAAGTCCTATCCTAGTTATCCTTCTCAATGGTGATGAGAATTGTTCATTGCTACCACTTAGTTAACCCTTACTAATTAAAGGCAAGTCAAGTGGATGAATTGACTTGAGCCACAAGTCCTAGCCAACT
Source organism: Arachis hypogaea (assembly GCF_003086295.3). Lineage (NCBI taxonomy): Eukaryota > Viridiplantae > Streptophyta > Magnoliopsida > Fabales > Fabaceae > Arachis > Arachis hypogaea. The sequence continues at coordinate 18,527,036 of NC_092055.1, read as the reverse complement.
CCCAAGGAAAGACTAGATTTAGTGCATTCCAAACCAATTAGCAATCTCTCCAATTATCAATCAACAAAGGAATTAGATGACTCAAGTGTCACTAATTACTCTACCATAGCCAAGAGGAACAAAATCTATACTAAAATCCAACCAAGCATTTCATCAAACACTTGGAAGGCACAAAAGAAAAGTATAGTCAATCACAACAAGAATGAATTCTAACTACAATTGAATACAAAGGATCAACAACAACAACCAAGGAAATCACAATTATCATGAATTACCTCAAATTGCATTATTAAAAGGAAATAAAGAGAACAAGAGTATCTCAATTACAAAACCTAGAAACAAAATAAGAGAAATTACAACAAGAGAATAGGGATAGAGAAAAGAACCAAAGAGTAGCAATCATCAATTGAAGGTAGAAGTAGAAGGAGACTTTAATTAAACCTAGAACTATGAGATCCTAATCTAACCCTAATTCCTAATCCTAATTCTAGAGAGAAGAGAGAGCTTCTCTCTCTAAAACTAACTACAAAGCTAAACTAAACTAATTGGTAACTAACCCATGTTTCCCTCTTCACTCCTTGGGTTAAATAGCATTAGAAATGAGTTGGATTGGGCCCACAAGGCTTTAGAATTCGTTGGCCACGTTTTGCTTTAAGTGAACTAGGTGGCAGCAACGGCGCGTGCGCGTACTTTGCGCGTGCGCGCCACCATACGTGTAGCAACTATGGCAAATCTTATATCGTTTCGAAGCCCCGGATGTTAGCTTTCCAACCCAACTGGAACCGCATCAATTGGACCTCTGTAGCTCAAGTTATGGTCATTTAAGTGCAAAGAGGTCGGCTTGACAGCTTTCCGGTTCTTTCATCTCTTCATGAGTTCTCCACCTTTTCATGCTTCTTTCTTCATTCCCTTGACCCAATCTTTGCCTTCTAAATCTGAAATCACTTAGCAAACATATCAAGGCATCTAATGGAATCAAGGAGAATTAAATTTAGATATTTTAAGACCTAAAAAGCATGTTTTCACTCTTAAGCACAATTAAAGGAGAATATACAAAACCATGCTATTTCATTGAATAAATGTGGGTAAAAGGTGATAAAATCCCCTAAATTCAATACAAGATAAACCGTCAAATTGGGGTTTGTCAACCTCCCCACACTTAAACCAAGCATGTCCTCATGCTTAAGCCAAGAGAAAGCAAAGGGCATCAACATTTATTCAATGTAACCTATCTATATGCATCCTATCTACATGAATGCAACTAGATGCAAAATGGTTGTACCTACTTGGTTAAAAATAAATCAATCCTCCAAGTCATTCATGCACAAGTAGGGTCAAGATCATATAACGATTCATGAATCCTACCAATTCAAATATAAAAATTGAAGTTCAAATAGACTTGCAAGAAGAACGCTCGTGAAAGCCGGGAATCAAGGAATTGAGCATTGAACCCTCACCGGAAGTGTTTGCACTCTAGTCGCTCGGTGTTTGGGGTTGATTCCCTCAATTCTTCCTTAATCATGCTTTCCAAGATTTGTTTTTTTCTTCTAACAATCAACACTTATTCAATGCATGCATACATGTATCATGAGGTCTTTTCTTTAGGTTGTAATGGGGTTAGGGTCAAGGTAGGATCATATATGGCTAGTGGACTTAAGGATTTGAATCTTTGATTAACTTAAACTTTCCCACCTAACCTATATAATAACCTATACAATTAAGTACTAATCTAACTACCCATTCCTCACTTTTTCACATACTCATGCATTTTCTTTTCATTTCACAACACTTATGCATTGATTCTTATTGAGCTTCATTTTGGGGCATTTTGTCCCCTTTATTGCTCTTCTTTTTTTTTCTTTCTTTTTCTATATACATTTTTTCTTTTCTTTTCTTTTTTTTTCTTTTTCACTTTTATTTCTTTTTCTTTTCATTTTTTTCCTTTTTTTCTTTCAAACTATACACAAGAACATCAATGCATAAGGTCTATACATTTAATCAATACATGAGTATGTACCAATTCCCCAATATAAAAATACAAAACACAAACACCCTTTTATCCCAACCAATGTCCCAAAGTTTTCCCACTCTTGGATGACACTCACACTCACTAGCCTAAGCCAATCAAAGATCCAAATAAAGGACATTCATTGTTTTCCGCTTTAAGGCTTGTAATGTGCTAAAATAAGAACAAGTGGGTTAAGCGTAGGCTCAAAATCGGCTAACAAAGGAGAGTAAAAGGTAAGGCTATTTGGATAAGTGAGCTAATGAAATGATGGCCTCAATCATATAAATGCATGAATACAAGGAATAATGGGACATATAGATTCAAACAAATCAAAGATTACAATCATAGAAAGAGAACAATTACACGCACGAAGGAAAATAAGTGGTTATAAGATGTAACCACACCATTAGGCTCAAATCTCACAAGCTTGTGTTCTTAGCTCAAAACCATGTTCCAAAATAAATTATTTCAAGCAAGTTCAACAAAAATTTTCAAATTGGTAGGGTGCCCTAAAAACAATTTTCTTGGAAAAGAAATCATCACCATAACCAAGTAGTCCTAATATGAAAGAAGTGGTAAGAATATGTACAAATTCTAACTAACATGCAACCTATCATGCAATGCAATAGCTACTCTAACAAAGAAAGATAGAAAAATTTGGTGTTGAAAAGGAAATTGTTACCCATGGAGATCGGTCGAATTACCTTCCCACACTTGAAGATTGCACCGCCCTCGGTGCATGCAAAGGAGAGCAAGGTGGATGGGTTGCTACAATTGATGAGCTTCTTCGAAAGGTTGTGCGGATGACTTGTTCGTTGCCCCATTTAAAAGCTTTTCCGTTTCCTCCTTTCTTGGTGGCCAGCCTAAAAGGAGAGAAAAAGAAAGAAAATGAAGCCTACAACAAAGATATCAAAGCAAATAGAACGTAGGCGGGGGCTAATGCCAAATAAGAGTATGATTCTCTACTACATGGTAGCTACAACATGTGAGTGAGAAATCAATATAAACAAAAGGCATATCAACTGATACTTGATGCAAGAGTAAAGTTAAAGCATGGAGAGTATATTGAGCATCAAGATCAAATAAGAATTGACACAAACAAGATTAGTGATACGCATGAAAGCATTTGATTCTATCCTAACTCAATGATGAAGCGGTACAAGAAAAAAACAAAGGGTAATGAATTAGGAAGGACTAAAGCACTAATCTTGTGTGTTGACAAATATTACAATTAATGTAACAAGTCATGAAGCACCAAAACAAATGCAAGAAATTCTCAACAATTGAGTGAGAGAATTCAACACCATTATTAAAATGAGAAATTTAGAAAAGAAAATGAGAACAAATAGAATTAAAATGCAAAGAATAAAAATATGCAAATGTAATAGACAAAAGGAAAAGGAAGAAGAGAAAAAATTTTTTTTTTGTATTTTATTTATTTATTTATTTATTTATTATTATATATTGCTTTTTTTATTATTAATTTTTTTTTATTTACATTAAAAGAGAAAAGAAAAAAAAAATTTCAAGAGAGGAAGAAGAAAAAAAAATGAGAAAGAAAGAAGAAGAGAAGAGGAAAGAAGGAGAAAGGAGGGAGGAGAAAAGCAGGGTGCAAATCCGCGCGCGCGCGCACAGCGCGCTTACGCGTGGATGCAGCAGGGACGATCCGCGCGCGCGCGCACAGCGCGCTTACGCGTGGATGCAACAGGGACGATCCGCGCGCGCGCGCACAGCGCGTTTACGCGTGGATGAGCTTGTGCTCCAAGCACAATGCTGGCACAACGCGCGCACAACTCTCTGGTTTTTGTACCAGAAGTTGCGGAAGTGCAATCCGCGCGCGCGCGCAAAGCGTGCTGGTGCGCCGATTCCCCTTTTTTTTTATATATATATATATATATATATTTTTCAGAAGAAAAACTTGCTGGGTGCTCCCCTTAGTGTTCACAACTCTTATTCACTCAACCATCATACAATTCACAAAAATGCAATTTTTGATATTATTCATCTACTACTAAACACAACATGCATGTGACTAAGCTAACAATTAAGTTGTACAAACAAATTCGTATGAAACATCTACCTACAATGGTAACTCAAATCACTTATTAAGTAAATTTAAAAGAGTGGAAAGAGTTTACCATGGTGGGGTGTCTCCCACCTAGCACTTTTAGTTTAAGTCCTTAAGTTGGACATTTTGAGGAGCTTATTGTCATGGTGGCTTATGTTTGTACTCATCCTTGAATCTCCAAGGATCCTTGCTTCTCAATTGGTTGACAGAATTTCCAACCATTTTCGTCAAGCTTGGGCAAAGTTCTACCCAAGATATGAGTCCCCATAGTTGGTCTTCATTTAACGAACCGGGATCCCATATCTTGTCTTCACACCCATCACACCCATCCGTTAGTTGAGTTTCATGGTTTTGTCGGATGAGCGGTTGACATAGAGGTGATTGACTCATAGAATTCTCTTTACTCCACCAATGCTTCCTCCTAGATCCGTATAAAGTAATCCTTGTCCCAACATCATCCCTATACCTTGAGGCTTTGACCTTAATGAGCCTAATTCCTATTTTCCAACCACTACACAACTCGTTCTTGCTTTTAATTCCACAAAGAGTTCTAAGTTGACCATCATTTTCAAGCAAACCACATTCAAGTGAGAGATTAAAGCTCAGGGATAGAGATTTTACCCACTTAAATATTGTATTGGATGGTAATTTGGGAAGGGAGACCTCCCCACACTTACATAATGCAAGGTCTACTTCCTTGTGCTCTTCTTTGTGTATTTCCACCTCTTTGCGAGCTTCCTTGATTTCAACCTTTCCCCTTTTATCACATAGCTTGGTGTTGTCTTCAAGAACTTTGATTTCTTGCCTAATGGGAGGTGGTTTAATTTTGGATAGAAATTCATTGATGAATAGATCCATTTCTTGGTCAACCTCTTCATATTCTTCAATTTCGATATACACCATGCCAACGTTTTCCTCTTGGTAGCTCTCTTTCTCATTGCTCACCAAGGGTATGGGGGGTTGTGCACACTCTTTTATACTTTCAACTCCATGTCCAATGGGCGAGGATTCCATTGTAGAGAGGAATTCATCCATGATTGAATCCATCTCTTGATAAACCTCTTCCAAGTCTCCAACGACGGTATGCCTTAGAGGTTGCGCACCCTCTTCAACTTCAATATCAAGCTCCTTGGAAGAGTGCTCCATGAGACTACATTCCCTTGGACTTTCAACATCTCCTAAATCTTCAACCACTTCTCCCCTTTCTTCAATGATCATAGGCTTCTCCAATTGTTTCAACACAAAATTTGACTCCTCCTTTTCCACCGAATTTTCCAATTTCTCCTTCATGCTTTGCTCTTCTTTTGACTTTTCACGTGTGGTTACGGAAGTACCTTGCGTATTCAAGCATTGGTGGGCTAAAGTGTGCACCACCTTGGTCAAATTGGTCACAAACTCAAGTGTATCCCGTTTCATGGCCTCTTGTCCTTGAAGTAACAAAGTGAGAGGCTCGTCTATTGGGGCCTGGGGTGAATAGGAAGGTTTATTATTTTGGAGAGAGGGTTCATAGTAGGAAGGTGGTTCTTCTTGGTAAGGGTGTGGAGATGGTGAGAGTTGAGGTGGTTCATGGTAGTAATCTTGATAAGGTTGTGGTGGTTCTAGAGGTTCTTGCTCATAATGGCCATAAAAATATGGTATGGACGATTGGTTATATGATGGATATGGATCATAGGGTGGTGCTTGGTGATGAAAGGCTTGTGAGAATGGTTGAGGTTCATGTTGAGGATGAGATTCATAGGCATATGATGGTGGTTGTTGAGTGTCACAAAAAGAATCATCATAGCCACTAAGTTGGCATGCATTAGGATGGAAATTATACCTATAAGTATCCGGAGGTTGTTGCCAATAGGAGTGATCAATTCCTTGAGGCTCTTCCCATCTTTGTTGGTTCCATCCATGGTACATGTTGCCATTAAAGTCCACATTTCCTACAACACACTTAGAACCAAACTCAAAGCCAAAGTGGTGAGAATTCATAATGAGAGGACAAAATAAAACTAACAAAAATTAAGAAACAACAAAAGACAAACCTATTCACAATATTCACATATGTACAATAACCAATAACATAACACCATTGCAATCCCCGGCAACGGCGCCATTTTGATGATTGGATTTTTGACGGTTTAGAATTCACAAATGAATTCTCGTTGCAAGTATAGCTTCTAAACCAATCACTAATCCTTTCATACAAAAAGTTGTTTGTCACTAGTACAAACCCCTAAAATTTATAAACCGAAGTATTGGACCTCGGGTCGTTCTCCCTAGGAATTACAATAAAGTGTCTTGTTATTGGTTATGAGTTATTTTGGGGTTTTGGATGAGAGGCATGAAAAGTAAATGGCAATGGAAATAAACTAACTACTATAAAAGCTCTTGGCAAGATATGAGAACTAGAAGTCCTATCCTAGTTATCCTTCTCAATGGTGATGAGAATTGTTCATTGCTACCACTTAGTTAACCCTTACTAATTAAAGGCAAGTCAAGTGGATGAATTAACTTGAGCCACAAGTCCTAGCCAACTCCCAAGGAAAGACTAGATTTAGTGCATTCCAAACCAATTAGCAATCTCTCCAATTATCAATCAACAAAGGAATTAGATGACTCAAGTGTCACTAATTACTCTACCATAGCCAAGAGGAACAAAATCTATACTAAAATCCAACCAAGCATTTCATCAAACACTTGGAAGGCACAAAAGAAAAGTATAGTCAATCACAACAAGAATGAATTCTAACTACAATTGAATACAAAGGATCAACAACAACAACCAAGGAAATCACAATTATCATGAATTACCTCAAATTGCATTATTAAAAGGAAATAAAGAGAACAAGAGTATCTCAATTACAAAACCTAGAAACAAAATAAGAGAAATTACAACAAGAGAATAGGGATAGAGAGAAGAACCAAAGAGTAGCAATCATCAATTGAAGGTAGAAGTAGAAGGAGACTTGAATTAAACCTAGAACTATGAGATCCTAATCTAACCCTAATTCCTAATCCTAATTCTAGAGAGAAGAGAGAGCTTCTCTCTCTAAAACTAACTACAAAGCTAAACTAAACTAATTGGTAACTAACCCATGTTTCCCTCTTCACTCCTTGGGTTAAATAGCATCATAAATGAGTTGGATTGGGCCCACAAGGCTTTAGAATTCGTTGGCCACGTTTTGCTTTAAGTGAACTAGGTGGCAGCAACGGCGCGTGCGTGTACTTTGCGCGTGCGCGCCACCATACGTGTAGCAACTATGGCAAATCTTATATCGTTTCGAAGCCCCGGATGTTAGCTTTCCAACCCAACTGGAACCGCATCAATTGGACCTCTGTAGCTCAAGTTATGGTCATTTAAGTGCAAAGAGGTCGGCTTGACAGCTTTCCGGTTCTTTCATCTCTTCATGAGTTCTCCACCTTTTCATGCTTCTTTCTTCATTCCCTTGACCCAATCTTTGCCTTCTAAATCTGAAATCACTTAGCAAACATATCAAGGCATCTAATGGAATCAAGGAGAATTAAATTTAGCTATTTTAAGACCTAAAAAGCATGTTTTCACTCTTAAGCACAATTAAAGGAGAATATACAAAACCATGCTATTTCATTGAATAAATGTGGGTAAAAGGTGATAAAATCCCCTAAATTCAATACAAGATAAACCGTCAAATTGGAGTTTGTCAATATACCCCTTGTATATTGTATTATTCATCATTCTGAATAATACACAAAATACTTTTCTCAGATCTCTCTCTTGTTTCTAACATCGTATCTAGAGCTTAGGTCTTTTTTTTCAATGAATATTAGTTTATAGTCCTTTGTTTTTTTCTCTTCTGGCAGTGTTTTTTGGTCTCTCTTTTGCTCCCTTTTCAGACGCTTTGGTTTGTCACCGCCCTTACCACCGCCTTCGTCTCGTCGTTGCGAGTTCAACGAGTCCAGCCTCGTCACCGGAAACCACCGCACGCGCCGCCACGCTCCGTCTGAATTTCGCCGTCCGTTTGTCTCCGTGCAGTACTTTGTGCTCAGTTTTCAACTCCTTCCTGCCGCTTCGGTTCATCGCCGCCGCCACCGTCACCTTCCACTCATTGCAACGTTTTCAACGCCATCGAAATCACCGCCAGCCTCTGCCAGACGCGCCGCCACGCGCCGCTTGAAGTTGGCTGTCCGGTTGCAGGCGTTCTCCTTCCAGAAGCATCTGTCGCCGTTGGATCAGTGCTCCAGATCAACGGCTCAGCAACGCCCCACGTGTCATCCAAACGAGAGACGGACCGCACCCGACCCGCGCGCCCGACCCGACCCGATTTGCCAACCCGTGCCCAGTCACCCGCTGACGTGTCTTGCATTTCCAATCACCGCGTGCCACGTGTCATTGCTTGTTGAGGTGGCTGCTTACGTGGCAGACAGTGGGACCCTTTCTAAGATTTTTTGGTGAGCTCTTTCCGATTTCGGCCTCGGATTTCTCATTTTCTGCTCTGAAATTGCAGTTTTTCTCTCCTCTCCTTAATTTGTGAGTCTACTATTGTGGAAACATCAGCTGGTTTTGCTGCCACAGATAGGCAGGGTACTTTTTGTCGAAACTGTAACCGCTCCGGGCACCTCTTCTCCGACTGTCCTTTTGTTGAATGTCGCACATGCCACCAAAAGGGTCACATTAGCTACCATTGTTCCCAGCAGTTTTGCCACTATTGTAAGCTCCCGTGACATTTAATTACTACCTGTCCTACTCACCCACCACGTCCTAAGCCTGCCTCTGCTGTTGATGCTACTCTTGAATCTACCACTTCAGCTCCTCTCAACCCATCTCCTGTCTCTCTATCTGATATTGCGTCTCTTCTTCAGTGTCTTCTCTCCCTTTCTGGTAATACTCCTGCTGCTCTTTCGACTCCTCAAGGTAATTCTAAATGGTATTTTGACTCGGGATGCTTTAATCACATGTCTCCATTGCGTAATCTCTTCTCGTCTCTGTCTACCACTACAAATGGACCTTCTATCAATACTGCTAATGGTTCCCTCTTGCACGCAACACACAAGGCTTCTATCTCCCAGTCGACTCTTAGTCTTCCTGATACTTATTTTATTCCCAATTTAAACTTTAATCTTATTTCTGTTGGTCAACTTGTTAATTTGGGTTTTGATGTCACTTTTTCTATCTCTGGTTGCCGTGTACAGGATCGTCAGACGGGACAAGTCATCGGGACTGGACGTAAGGTTGGAAGGTTGTTTGAAATCGAGAATCTTCATATTCCTCCTGTACCAAATCTCTGTGCTGCTTCTTCTCTATCTACCCTTCACTTATGGCATCAACGTCTTGCCCACAGCTCCTTAGGAAAATTGCGTCCTCTTGTATCTCAAGGTGTTTTGGGTCAGGTTCCTAATGAATCTTTTGATTGCATTTCTTGTCAAACTGCCAAACAAACTGCTTTATCTTTTCACAATAATTCCTCTCTTGCAAGCTCTCCTTTTGATCTGATTCACTCTGATGTTTGGGGTCCTGCTCCCACCACTTCTATGGGAAGAGCTCGATACTTTGTTGTTTTCATTGATGATTATTCACGCTTTACTTGAGTTTATTTGATGACCAATCGCTATGAGTTACCTCAGATTTATATTAACTTTGCCACTATGATTAAAACTCAGTTTTCTAAGGTCATTAAGGTTTTTCGCCGTGATAATGCTATGGAATACCGTGATTCCAAACTCTTAACCTTTCTTGCAGAACAGGGTACCTTGTCTAAGTTCACTTGCCCTGGTACATCTCAACAAAATGGCCGAGCTGAACACAAACACCGTCACATTCTTGACTCTGTTCGTGCAATGCTTCTTTCTTCTTTGTGTCCTGAGCGTACTTGGGGTGAAGCTATTCTTACTGCTGTTTATGTTATCAATCGACTCCCTTCTTCTGTTCTTGGTAATGTTACTCCCTTTGAGCGTCTTTATCGTACTTTCCCAGATTATAGTTCTCTTCAAGTTTTTGGTTGTGTCTGTTTTGTTTTTCTTCAGCCTCATGAACATAGTAAACTTGAACCTCGGGCTCGTATATGTTGTTTCCTTGGTTATGGCACTGAACACAAGGGTTATCGCTGTTGGGATCCTCTCTCTAAACGTATTCGTATATCTCGTCATGTTGTCTTTTGGGAGCATCACATGTTTTCTCGGTTCTCCTCCTTTGAGTCTATTCCTCCTACTCAGTCACCTTTTTTCACTAACCCCAATGTTGACCTTTTTCCTAGTGATGATTCTATAGGTTCTATCTCAAGTCACCCTTCACAGCCTCCTATTCCTCCGCCTTCTCCATCTTTTGATGATTCCGGACCGAACGACGCTCCTACTCCTCCCGTCATGCCTCCTTCTTCCACTCATTGTTCCAGGGTGAGAAATCCACCTCCTCATCTTCTTGATTATCATTATTTTTCTACTATTTTTCATCAACATGAACCTAAGTCATTCAGAGAAGCTTCCACAAATCCAAATTGGCAACAAGCAATGCAGGAAGAAATACAGGCACTTGAAAAAGCACACACTTGGGACTTGGTTGATTCTCCTTCAAATCAGGAAATTGTGGGAAGCAGATGGGTATACAAGATCAAGACTCGCTCTGATGGTTCTATTGACCGTTATAAGGCACGATTGGTTGCTCAGGGTTGTACGCAAGAGTATGGTATTGACTATGAAGAGACTTTTGCTCCTGTTGCTCGTCTCACATCTGTTCGAGCTCTTCTTGCCACTGCTGCGGTCAAAAGATGGTCTCTCAGTCAGATGGATGTGAAGAATGCATTTCTTAATGGAGATTTGAAACAGAAGGTCTATATGAAACCCCCCTCCAGGTTATCCTTGTCCTTCTGGCAAAGTTTGTCTACTTCGCAAGGCACTCTATGGGCTTAAACAAGCTCCTCGTGAATGGTTTGACAAGTTCAGCACTACCATATGCGGTCTTGGTTTCACTTGCAGTCCTCATGATAATGCTCTCTTTATTCGTAAAAGTGAACGTGGAGTTGTTCTTCTACTTTTGTATGTTGATGACATGATCATTACTGAAGATGATGCTGATGGTATCTCTGATCTCAAGGTGTCCCTTCAGCATACTTTTGAGATGAAAGATCTTGGTTCTCTCAGCTATTTTCTTGGTCTGGAAGTCATATCCACTGATGATGACATCTATCTCTCTCAAGCTAAATATGCTTCAGATCTTCTTGCTCGAGCCGGAATTACCGATAGTCGCACTGAGTCTACTCCTCTTGAGCCTAATGTTCGATTTACTCCTATGGATGGCACTGTTTTGGATAATCCTACTCTCTATCGACAGCTAGTTGGAGGACTCGTCTACTTAACTGTCACTTGACCAGACATTGCCTATCCAGTTCATGTACTTAGCCAGTTCTTGTCAGCTCCTTGTACTACTCACTATGCAGCAGTTCTTCGCATTCTTCGCTACATCAAAGGCACTTTATTTCATGGCCTTTATTTTTCTGCCCATTCTTCTTTGTCCCTTCAAGTATACTCCGATGCTGATTGGGCTGGTGATCCCACTGATCGTCGTTCTACTACTGGTTACTGTTTGTTTCTTAGCGACGCTCTCATTTCTTGGCGTGCTAAGAAGCAAACGTTCACTGCTCGATCAAGCACAGAAGCTGAGTATCGTGCCCTCGCTGACACCACTGCTGAGGTTATCTCGATTCGTTGGCTTCTCGAAGATTTGTGTGCTCCTCAGTCGTCTCCTACTAATGTTTTTTGTGACAACCGCAGTGCTATTCAGATTACCCATAATGATGTCTTTCATGAACGCACCAAACACATTGAGATTGATTGTCACTTTGTTAGGCAACGTATCCTTATTGATGCTATTTGTCTCATTGCTGTTGGAACACTAGATCAGACTGCTGATATCTTCACGAAAGCTCATCACCCGACTCGTTTTCGGACTTTGTTATCCAAACTCAAGTTGGTATCCTTAGCTCCCACTTGAGTTTGAGGGGGGATGTTAGAGAATCATTAGAGAATCATTAGAATCATTTTAGATCAGTTAGTATCGTTTATATTTATATAACATATCTGTGTATTAATTGTAGGATTATATGCCTTTATTACTTTGATTCTTCTGGCACCTATATATACCCCTTGTATATTGTATTCTTCATCAATCTGAATAATACACAAAACACTTTTCACAGATCTCTCTCTTGTTTCTAACAATTCTTAGTTCTGATTTTGTAAATATATTTCGAGTTTCAAATTTAAATTGCACACTTAGTTTAATTATGTATAGATGCAAATAAAATTATAATTAGTTTTGACTTTTTACAAAAAATGCTTAAAAGAAAAAAACTACAAATAAAATATTAAAAATAGTTTTTCCAAAGGTTATAACCATAAGACCTCACAATGCACATACAAAATCATCGCCACCATTTTCAATATCATCAATTTCAGCATCCATGTCATCAAGATCAATGTCACCCGCAACAAATTGTCCACTGAGTTTTTTTCCCACTCCTAAATTTCTAGCCTCTTGAATTATTGAAAGTATTGACTCAATGCTTTGACATGATGAATCATCATCATCATCCACACCAATATTTTGCAACTCGCATCCCCTTTGGTCCATCAATTCCTCTGGCAAGTTATTTAGGTACCACGGGTGCATTTTAACTTCAGGTATGGTTATTCTCTTCAATAAAATTAGAACAACTTGTCAGAAAAATAGGTGACATTTTAATAACTAAATTATGCTAGTGATATAAAGCTAAATGTTAATTATATCAATAATTACAATGTATTTTGATCATTATACAGTACCTTTTCTGGGTTTGCTACAAATATTTGAGATAGAAGGTGTCCACAATCCTTTGAGACACGAACATAGTTTGGAATAAAATAGTGGGCATTGAGAATTCTCTGCCAAAATATTAAAAAATGGTAATTAAAATTAGAAAATTGTTTTCATAAATTATTATACTATCTACACGTGTTCGTTGGGCATATGCAAGCAAAGGCACTAAAAAGAAAATGTGTTTTGTCTACAGTTATACAATATGGTAGAAGTTCAGGTAAAAACGTTTAAAACGTCTTTAAATAAGGACGTTTGATCTCATTCATTAACTAAATTGTTATGTATTAAATTTTTGACATCTGACATAATTAAAAGTATTATTATTATTAAAAAGTGTTGCTATATTTTTAAAATCATTACTTTAGTTTTGACACTAATTTTTTTAATTTATTTAAAATTTAAATTTTTAACAAAAATTTTATTAAAGGACTGTTTTATTTTTTATTATTTTTTATAAATTTTATAATATTATTTTTCTACTTCTATTTCATTATCATTTTGATATTTTTTCATTTTTTATGAATTTAATAATTTTTTTATGAGTTAAATTTTTATTTACAGTTTTTATAATTCTTTTAATAATTATTTTTTTTAATATTTAAAAATTTATATTTTAATATCCCAATTCTTATTTCTAATTATTCCATTTTTAGTCTAACAATTCTTATATATTTTTTAATTTCTTGAATAAAACTTATGGTGAATTTGAGATTTTGAAAAAAATTATTTTATATTAATTTAAAAAATTCAATGTCATTTAATTTAATATTAGTTAGAATCATTAATTTTTGGTTTATTAATTTGGATAATTTAATTATTTTTTTATTAAATCCTCTAATTTACTTATTGATTCAGTTGTATTCATAGTTTATGTTTTTATTATTAATCCACGTTTTTTAGTTGCGGCCAAATAAACAACTTTGGAAAAAGTTGTTTTTGTTGTCTTTATATGAGTAATGCTCATAAAATATATTATTTGTTTTATTGACAGCGAAAAAAATCATTCCTTTTCTTATACCCTCAATCATTGTTAGTGTTATTGAGAGAGATGATAAAAGAGTGCCCGTGAGAGTCAAGTTAGTTTTTTTTTTTTTACGTTATTTCTCAATCCAACAAGACAATAATTAATTTGTCGTAGATTTGAGCTTCATTTAAAGGTTTTTAGCTGCCCAATGAATTATTACACGCACAAGATGAAATTCAAACTACAAATACTTGCTTAAACGGACTAGTTAACTAACCAATAAATCAATCTATGTTGGTTGAAAGTCAACTTAGTTAATAAGTTGGTTATACCATATCAGCAAAGTTGTGAGAAGTTGTTAGAGTTTGTTGGTAGAGTCTCTACTATAAATAGATTAACTTAATTACTTTGTAAAAAAGTAACTCAAATTCATTTCATTCAATATAACAGAAGTTCTCTCATCTTTTAAAAACTTTAATTTCTTCTCTTTCTCTAGTCTCTCCATTCATATTTTATAAAATCTTATACCTCATATAATATCAAAGCTGCAAATCCATGGTGTCTAAAGACAATTCGGTTGCACCAAAAACTCCTACAAGCTTTTTTCGTCAAAATTTATTTTCGATATTTGCTTCCATTAAACTCAACAAAGTAATTTTAAAGCATTGAAGAAACAAGCACTAATGTGCATCAAGATCAATAAACTTCAGAATCACCTTAATTTAAGAAAGATTCCTCAAAAGTTCAACTTAGAATAAGGTCGGTGCAAAGAAATAGCCTCAAGCTTTCATGGATTGGGAAGTTCAACATCACTGTCTTGTAGCAAGCTCGTGTTTCAATGATGAAGCTTTGTCAATAGAGTTGTTAAGTATAAATTTACATTGCAAATCTCGAAAGTCTTAGGCAGAATGGAACAAATATTAAAAAGTGAGTTTGAATTAGAATCACTAATGCAAGAGGAATTTATAAATACGTTTGAAAGAGTGGAATTAGGGCCAATACAAGCACATGGCACTCAAAAAAATGAGAATCAAGATAGCTCAACACAAGAAAGAGACTATGGTAGAGGTTGTGCTGGCTACAATAGAAGATGATATAAATGTGGTAGAGGTTTTGGCATAATAAAAGCTTCTAAAGAGGCAGAACTTTTGAGGATTAACAATACTTTTATTTATTCAACCAAAAATTTATTTATCCTTATATGCAACCTCCAAAAGCTACACCATCACTATCAATGTCATTTCATAGCAACACACAAGTGACCTTCTCTCAACCATCAACTTCTAATCCTAAGCCTTTCTTGCATTGCCCCACTGCAATGTCAGACACAACATGGTATCCAGATACTAGAGCATCTCATCATATCTACTAGAGCATCTCATCATATCCCCTTTGATTAGAGGAATCTCATCACTGGATCATATTATGAAGGCTTAGAATAGGTATATGGAGGTAATAGCCAACGTATGGATATTGCACATGTTAGAAGTTTATTAATGCATGCATCACTATCTAGTCATCCTTTTAAACTATAAAATCTACTACATGTGTCTAGTATCTCTAAGAATTTCGGTGAGTGTAGCCAAATTTACTTTAGACAACTTCCTGTTCTCTAAATCTTGGCTTCATTTATGCAATGTGAAATGTTAGATGAACAAGAAGATACTCCTCCAAGGTTTGATTAGAGATGGATTTTGCAAATTTTGAGGGAATTCACACGCTACTAAGGAATGTTACATTTATCAATCATAACTTTGTTGTTGACAATGTTGTTATTAATATTATTATTACCAATTCTGTTGATCCTACCAATGTTAATACTGCTTCTACCAATATAGATGATTCTGTTATTGTTAATACTTCTTCCATTGTTGATAATAATGGTACTACTGAAAAAAGTTTGTAAAGTTACATATGTTAGTAAAAATACTGAAAAATATATAAAAAATTCTCGATGTTGTAATAGAGAAGAAATGTCATAAAAATAAAAATAGTATATGTTGAATTTAAATATTAGTACTAACATCTCATGTAAAAGTGTAAGCCACACAATGCATCTATGCCATATAAAATTGGAGCATTTATCTGATAGGGTAGTAAAACTTGTAATGGAACAATCTAATGTCGCTAATGATTCAATAAATAAAGGTGATTTTGCACCAACCTTGTGTAATGTTTGTTATATAAATAAATTTGCATTAATTACCTCACCTCAAATCCTACACCACCTATGCACCTTTACAACTAATTTTTTCTTGATATTTGGGGTCTTTCACAAGTGTATAGTAGATTAAGTTGTAGATTCTATATTTATTTTGTGGATGTGAGAACCAGATTCACATGCACTTATTTGTTAAAAACACTGACACAAGCAATTGAAGCTTTCTTACAATACAAGACACAAATTCAAAACAACACATGACTTAAGATCAAAGAATTGTAGACAGACAATGGAGGATAGTACATTACTTTATCTTTCAGTTATTACCTTAAAACCCAAGATATCTAACACGGACTCACATTACAAATACCAACAAGATAGCATAATTGAAAGAAAGTATAATCATATCATAGAAACAACACTAACACTATTAGATTACCCTTCCATTATGATTTTGGGATGAAGCCACACTCTTAGCTACTTATCTTATCAACAAACTATTAAAGTAAACCCTCAATAATAAGTTACCATTAGAAGCCTTAACAGGAACCAAACCTAATTATACTTTTCTCATTCCACTGGGATGCACCTATTACCCCTTCCTAAGAGCATACAAAAACTTCAAACTTGACCATAGATCACAAGAATACATTTTCAAAGATTTTCCAAAAAAAGAAAAAGATACAAGTTTATTTCGATTCACCGCCGAAGCGAAAAATTTTACCTCAAGGAATGTTTTCTTCAATGAGTTTAAATTCCCAAATCATCATCTATTTCATCAAGTAGCAAAGCTCTCTACAACAACACAATCTATTCCCCAACCAACCTTCACAAACTTACCCACACTGCAAACCTTCCCACCCATCATATCACGAATATCCCAAATTTCTCACTTTCAACCACACAACACAACATAACCCCAAATACAACCCCTCATACCAAACATTGCCACACAACAACACCGACCTCATCAAGCACCTGTTTTAACTGCTGCATCTAAATCCTCATCCCCATTTATATTTTATAACATTGTGCCATACATTACACGACACTTACAACAACGTCAATAACATAATTGCACCATTATCTTCTACATCAATTTTTGTTTCTCATAATTTGGTTTTCGTTTTCACTTCTAATACTAATCAAATCAGTCTAAATTCATATAACACAGTAGACTTGCAAGTTGTGTTGCAAGAAAAACACCAATTGTACTAATCAACTTTCATCCAATGCAAACTAGAAGAAAATTTGGCATAGCTAAACCAAAGATCTATGCAATAGTGGTGGCTAAAGAGAACATTGATCTGTCCTAGAAATTATCTCAGTTAGTTGAGCAAGCACTGCATTGTGTACACTAAAAAAGAGAAATAGAGGAGGAATGTGAGACTAGTAAGAAATCAATCCAGGAAACTCTGACAAACTTGGCAACTCTACTTGAAAGCCTCATCATAGTCAATCACCATCAAGTGTGCGAACTCTAAAGATCTCTCTGGAGTAAAGCAAGCTCTAAGAGCAGTGACGGAGCTTATGTTAGACAGTGGGGAGGCCATGGCCCCTCCAAACTCTTTATAAAAAAATTAGTAGTATTGCTCTCAAAGAAAAAATGTAGTTCACTTGGCTTAGCTTCTTAACTTTAACATGAGGTATCTCAATTCATCTTGTCTTTCTCTGTTCAAACCGCCTCTATTCAAACCAAAATCAAAAAATACAAAAACATTATAAAAAAATTAAGTATTTTATTTATTTAATTTAATGCTATTTTATATTTTACTGTTTATTTAATTTAATTTTTTATATTATACAAAAATATTAAAATATTCAATAAATATTGATGTTATTATATTTTTATAGATTAATAGAAGAATTTGTAAGTTGTAATTGAAGAAGTTTCAATCTTTTAACCTAAGTTTTGAGTTCAAGCAATTATATTTTTTTGCATCATCTTTGTGAAATTAGATAACTTTTTTATTTGTTTAGTTTAGTATTGTTTTATATTTGTTGATTTTTTAATTGACTTTTTTTTGGCTAAAAATAATATTCAATAAGTATTATAAATTTTAATATTTGTCTTTTTTATCTTTTTTACATATTTCACATTATATATATTCAACTTTTTGTACAATCATAATGATGAAAAATCAAAGAATTGATGCATTTTTTAAGAGGAAGACTAATGTTCAAGAAGGAAAAAATATAAATTTTATAATATCAACACCTGTAGATAATTCTTTTACGTCAATGAATTACGAAGAAAGTGAGATACAACCTTCAAAAGTTCAAAAAGTTGCATCTGATGAGTTTGACCTTAATTCTTTGGAACAAGACCTTGGAAAATGCCTGCAAAATTGGCAATATCACCCAAACTAAGGAGATGAGGTTAGACGAGCTTATCTTAAATGAGGATCCATATCAAAGCATCTTGACAATGATCCTCTATTTGATACAAAACATCCAAGATGATTTCAATATGCTTGGTTTAGTATTTTTTCTTCATGGTTAGAGTATTCACCTTTTGAAAAAGCTGCATATTGTTTATTTTGTTATTTGGTTAGAAAAATATTTAGTAGACATAATGGGTCAAATATTTTTATTTGTAAAGGATTTAGAAGTTAAAAAAAGGTTAATGACGGAGTGAAATGTGTTTTTCTTAAACATATTGGAGATCCTTGCTCGCCACACAATAATGCAGTTGGAGCATGTCTAGACTTACTAAATTAGGCAAGTCACATCCAAAATGTAATTGAGGATCATACTTCTGAGAAAATTCAAAGGAATCGATTGCGTCTAAAATCCTTCATTGATGCAACTCGTTGGCTTACATTTTAAACTTGTGCTTTCAGAGGCCATGATAAAATTCCAAAATAAAAAAATCGAGGTAATTTTCTTGAAATGATAAAACTTATAGCATCTTACAATGATGAAGTTACAAAAACTGTGTTAGAAAATGCTCCCCTGCTAAGTATACTTCACGTCAAATTCAAAAAGAAATCTTGCATATTCTCTCAAATAAGGTGAGAAAGCATATTTGTGAAGAAATTGGAGATTTTAAGCTTTGCATTATAGTAAATGAAGCTCATGATGAATCTAAAAGAGAACAAATGACACTTGTTTTGAGATTTGTTAATATACATGGTTTTATTCAAGAGCGCTTTCTTGATCTTGTACATGTTAAAGATACTACATTATTAACTCTGAAACATGAATTGTGTGGCATTCTTTTTCAACATGATCTTAATGTCTCTAATATTTGTGGTCAAGGATATGATGGTGCTAGCAACATGAGAGAAGAATGGAATGAGTTACAAGCATTATTCTTAAAATATTGCACTTATGCTTATTATATTCACTGTTTTGCTCATGGATTACAACATGCATTAGTTGCTACATCTAAAAAAGTTATTCATGTGCCTCAGTTTTTTTTCAAAATTGACTTTCATTGTCAACATCATTTGTTCTTCTAGTAAGCGACATGATGAGTTACATGATATCAAGACAGATAAAATTGCCCATTTATTAGAGATTGATGAAATTGAAACTGGTAAAGAGGCAAATCAAATTGGTACTTTGAAACAAGCAGGTGATACTCGATGGAGTTCTCATTTCTCTTTTATTTGCAGTTTAATAAATATGTATGGTGCAACATTAACTGTTTTACAAAAGGTTATTGTTGATGGATCAACTTATTCTCAGCGTGGTGATGCAGATAGTGCTTACAATAACCTGACCACATTTGAGTTTGTATTGATCTTGCATTTGATGAAAGATATTATGGAAATAATTGATGTTCTTTGTCAAGCTCTACAAAAGCATTCTCAAGACATAGTTAATGTTGTGCAACTAGTTCTTTCTACAAAAACACTTATCCAAAACATGAGAGATGACATATGGGAGAAAACATTGAAAAATGTCAAATCATTTTGTGAGCAATATGATATTCTAATTCCTGATTTAACTGCTTTTTATGTAGCAAAGCAGGGACGTTCGCGTCACCAAAAAGATCATATTATAATTGAGCATTATTTTAGAGTGGAGATATTTTTAGTCACAATTGATAAGCAATTACAAGAGTTGAATAGTAGATTAAATAATCAAGTAACGGATCTACTAAGTCTGAGCTCTACTCTCATGCCTAAAGATACATCTAAAAATTTTAACATTGTTAAAATTTCTACTCTTGTTGACAATTATTATCCCGAAAACTTTACTGAACAAGAGAAGATTAATTTTCCTTTTCAACTTCAACATTTTATTCTTGATGCTCGTCAATATCTAGAAATGAAGAATCTATCAACTATTCATGAATTGTGTAGATGTTTAGCAGAAATAACAAAGTTAAAAATGTATTATTTGATTGATAAATTGATTCGTCTGATATTAACTATTCCAATTTCTATAGTTACTATAAAGCGATTATTTTCAGCAATGAAAATAATGAAGATAAGATTAAGAAATAAGATGGAGGACGATTTTTTAACGAATAATTTGGTTATTTACATTGAAAAAGAAATTATTGAAAAGTTTAGTTCTAATTCAATTATTGAAGATTTTAAATCACTCAAGACTCGAAGAACACCATTATAAACTATATTATATTTTTTATTTATAGAATTATTTATTTATTATTTGATTAATAATAAACTTAAAAAATAATTATATTTATAAATTTTATTTTAATATAAATATTATTATGTAATTATTATGTTAAATTTGTACCCCTTCATAATTTTTTTTTTCAAGCTTCGCCATTGTCTAAGAGCATGGTTCACTCAACTCGATCAGCTCCACCCTTAACCACTTTGGATTCAAAAACACTACATCCAACAATTTTCCTTTCACTAGATTCATTAAGACGACAACCACATATACCTGGTCGATGTAAATGATATACTTGTGACCAAAGGAAGTGGATCCTCTTAATTTTTTTTTAACAATTGAGGGAGTAAAGTGTGATCTCTTACCATTAATTATTATAAGTGGGACTAAGAGAAAATTTGAGAGAAAATACATTGAAGGGTTATAGATCACACTTTACTTCCTCAATTTTTTTCAACAATTGAGAGGATCCATTCCCCAATGGTAAAAGTGCTCATGAGACAAATCAACTCCACGTATTTCCTTAAAAGACTTAGGAGAAATAAACTTCTTTCTTAGCATTGAAGAAGTGAAACAAAGCTCCAGTAGAATACACCTATCTCAAGCAAAATATTTCAAATCCTTGCTAGTCAAGGTTGTAATGAGTGATGCAAACCCACACCCACACCGATGACATTTGCACTTAAACTTTAAGCCCATAGAAGTAGAGAAATTTTTCAAAAACTAACCTACTCTCTATAAATCAGTTGTTAGGGGGATCACAATATGTAACAATCACTAAGTTAGAGATCTAATTTACAGTGAAAAAGATGTTGATGATGAGGTACCTAGATAGGACACTTAATCATGGTTTAGTTTTTCAAAAACCAAATGAATGTAGAATATGCAACTTCTACGGTTCAAAATTGGGAAGTCACATATGATGGAAAATCTACAAATAGATTTTGTGTCTTCTTAGGACTTAATATGGTTGTGGTCAAGCAGAAAGTAAAATGTAAGAGTTTTCCTTTGTAGCCTTACTACTATATATAAGGTTATTTGGTAGATCAAGGGCTAAATTAATTATTAAGATACATGGCAGAATTTTTGCCTCGAACAACTTATGATGAGAACCCTTAAATATTATAAAGGTGCCAAAAATTAGAGCTCCCTAATGAAATATAACTTATCATAATTTTGTCAAAATTTTAGAAATATTTTAAAAAGATTATAGTTTGAAGCACAATCTAATTATGTTAATAATATTAGTATTTTGGAAGGTTAATTACCTTAAGAGTTTCTTTGAAGTTTCGTGGATCATCCGAATCTTCAAAAGGATAACCGCCCACTAGCATCACATATAAGGTTACTCCGCAGGACCAAACATCAGCAACCTACTCATCGTTCATTATGATAGCTTGTGTGTGTGTATATTTATAATTTGAAATTCAAATTTCGTAGCAAGATTACCTTTCCATCGTATTCTCTTCTTGATAATACTTCCGGTGCAATATAAGCTGGCGTTCCCACCGTAGATTTAGGTTGTGAGTGCAAAACCGATGACTGAGAAAAAAAAAAAGAAAACATTATAGTTAGGTAAAAAAATAACATAGAATATGTGAAATACTCCGTGCAATTATCTTGATGTGAAATTGATAATTGAGAGCAGTCAAATAACAATTTAATCAAATATATCAAATTATCGAACGGTTCTCAACTAGCAACTTCACATAAATATAATTGTACTGAGTTTTTCCTTAATTGCAAAAACTCCTTCACTTTTGAATATTTTTTTTCTATATATGATATCAAAAGAGTGTTGATACTACAACAACAACTATAATCATAAGGGTAAAGTACTAAATTAGTCCTTACGTTTGGATATAATCATGTTTTGCTTTTTAAGGTTTAAAGTGTTCTATTTGAATCAAAAAAGTTTCTTTTAGCTTTAATGTAGTCCCACTGTTAGGTAAAGTTAAATAATTAACAGAATGTTCTACATAATAGCAGTACAAGAACAAGGTCAATAATCTAGAGAACAAATACAAGTTTCAAAGGCACAAAATCAACCGTGAATGCATCAATATATTTTTGTATCGTTCTCCTTAGTTTTATAGAAAATATTTTATTTAAATTATAAAAAAATAATAAATAAATGTATTAATGTATCTACGATGATTTTGTGTCTCTGGAGCTTTTACTTGTTTTCCACATTATTAACCTTCTTCTTATACTGTTGTTATATATGACATTTCATTAATTATTTAACTTTAATCTTACGGTGAGACTATATTAAAATTAAATGAAACTTTTTTGAATTTAAATAAGATACTTTAAACTTTAAAGATCAAAACAGAATTACGCCTAAATAAACGAAAAAGACAAATTTAATACTTTATTCTAATAATAATAATCCGCATGTTTTAAGTCGCACATGTAGAATATGTGTGTGTGAGAAATAAAATTGCATTTAGTTGTAATGTCTTGCCTTTGAGTAACCAAAGTCGCATATTTTAAGTCGTGGTGCTGAGCTTTCATCTAAAAGTGTGTTTTCCAGCTTAAGATCCCTATGGCATATTTCCTGCAATAAAGTACAAAATTGAAAGATAGATGAAAAAGGAATTAATCATATATATTTTGAATTCACATTGGACAATATCAAGAATTTTAGTACCATTGAATGGCAATAGCTAACTCCTGAAATCAATTGCTGGAAGAAATATCTCGCCTATGCAAGCAAAATAACAATGGATGAGTATTAATGCTTAAAAATTAAATATCTAGACTATTTCACAATACATGATGTTGAAATTAATAAAATTGAAATTTTAGTGTTAATAAAAATAAAAAGAAAGTTCAACGAGTTTATGATTTAATTTGTGTAAAATTAGTAAGTTATAATTTTAGGTTATATAAAAAAACATTGTGGTTCTATTTCATTAAAAATAAATTCAAATTAATAAAAGTGAAATTAATTAAGTTCATATTATTATTTCATGTACAAATTAAAATCTACAAATTAAACAAACTTCACACTTATGGTTCAGATTAAAATGTAAGGGACTATCTCTAAATTGATTTGTGTGTGAGATGTAAGCCAATAAGACCGATGTCACTTATAAAATTTTTGGATAAAAAGAGTGACAACAATTTTATAGAAATCAAAATAATAATTCGCTAATTTAACCAAGTCCAAAATCTTATATGTAACCCGAAAAAATTTGAAAGTTTTAACATTCAAATATGGCAATTAGAGAACCTAGCTACTGTTTTGGATATATACAAGAGGCTAATAACTTGCCGACACTTTATTTTTACTTTATTTTTACTTTATATTTGAACTAATATTAATCAATAATTTTTTTTACCCTAGACGTATTGGCCCTGATTTGTATAAAAAATATTAGAGTAAAGTATCGTTTTTGTCCCCAACGTTTGGGGTAATTTTTATTTGTGTCCCTAACGTTTAAATCGTCCTATTTGTATCCCTAACGTTTATAAAAGTGATTCAATGTTATCCTACTATCAATTATACTAACAAATCAGATTATATTTTTCAATTATTCTCACTTGAATGTATTCATTCTCAATTAGGTCTCACTTGGATGTGTTTAATTTTAATATTATACCCACTATTTGTGTTTAGATTCAATTATATCTCTAGAAAAGTGAATTATGTAAATGTTGTAGGAATTAGTTTCAACTTTTGATGAGCTATTTTTTGGAGTGGATCATCGATTCTATCCCAGACATTTGTATTCTAACTTCAAAAAGAGATTTTTAAAACTCAAACTAAAACGTTCATGATTTATAATTGACGGCAAGATAACATTGAATCACTTTTACAAACGTTAGAGATACAAATAGGACGATTTAAACATTAGGGACACAAATAGAATTTACCCCAAACGTTGGGGACAAAAACGATACTTTACTCAAAATATTATGTAGACAAAAAAAAGTCAATTATCAAATTTAATATTATATATTTGTATATAAATATATATTGTTTTATTTGTTTTTAATATATATTTAATATTTTAATATATATTTTATACATATGACTGATTTGGTTAGAAAAATTTAATCCTAAGAAAAATGATAATTATAATGTACATTTAGTCTTCATATATAATTTAATATAATATTATATTAATTCTCATAAAGTAGTCAAATAAGTTAAAAAGTAAACATTTGAAGCCTCTCATGTCAACAACCAAATGGATAAAATATATTTTTATTTTTAAAATTTGTTAAAAATTTAATTTAAAATTTTTAAAAAATTTATTTTATTTTAATTTTATTATAATTTTTTATTTATATTTTGGCAGTTAATTTTTCAAGAAGTTTAGGATTAATATAATTCAGCAATAAATTTATAAAGATAACTTTTAATACAAATAAATTAAACACAAAATTATGTCACTAGTTCATAGTTATCATGCATTATCGTTGGATTGTTCTCAAGCTTCTTGAAAATTTAACCGTCAGAAGTATATTTGATAAAAAATTTCTGAGATAAAATTAAAATAAAATAAAACTTGAGGATATTTTTAAAATTTTTAATAAATTTTTTAAGTATAAAAAAATATACTTTATCCTAAAATATTTATCAAATGAATTAGCTGAGTTTTAATTATATATAATTGATATAATAGACAGATAAATAATAAATAATAGATAAAAAGTACTAGATAATTTTATATTAAACATGTTTCTTTTTTGTACAAAAAATAGATATATAATAGAAAAACATTAATGGGATTAATATGAAAGATATTTGAATTATCTTAAGGAAAGGAATAATACGAGTTGAATACTTATTATAATTGAATTGATTATTAGTATAATCAATATAATTAAGCAAGTAATTATATAACTCTCAAGTCATCAAAATGTTAAAACAAATAATAATAATAATAATAGTTGATGAGAACATGATATACCTCAATTTTGAAAAACTAATAAAATTTTGATTTGAGTATATTAAAGGGATAATGACCATTGGATACAAAAGGTATATGTGTGCATGGTTGCAATCTTTTATTATTGCAATAACAATAACAAGGAATTAATTAAAGCAATTGCACAAATAGATAATGATAATTGATAGAATGGCCTCTTGGACAAAAGCATTATCATCATAAAGTCAAGTCACTTTATGTTGTAATATATTTATATTTTATAGTATACCTCGTCCTCACTGAATCTTCCAGCATTGCATATTCTTTCAAATAGTTCTCCCCCGGCGGCATATTCCATCACTATGGCTAGATGAGTTGGAGTACACAATACCTGTCATTAATAATTATTTATACCCATTTAATTGCAAATTGCAAATGCAATAAGGCCAGAGAAAATGATAATCATATATATCAAGTGCAAAGTGCGACGATTAAGATAACAAGTAGAGTATAAAAGGTTAAATTAATTAATCATTTAATCTTCTATCTACTTTTGCCATGTTTTTGAATAAAAAGTCTCTTGGTATATGTATATATGATATATTATGTATGTATATATGTATATATTAATTGGATTTATATGTTATATAAAAGTTTTGTAACTACGCATCCTTATCATCTGTCCTTTTGTAAAACGTTTTTTTTAAAAGTATACATTCTTATTTCATCTCCTTTATTAATTCATTTTTCGTGTTGTCATATATAAGTACGTACTACGTATTCTAAAAATATTTGTTAACATCTTTTGTAAAACAATCATTTTTATATTCATATATTAAAAATTTCAAGTTTCTCATTTCTTTTAAAAAATTTGAATTAAGCTCTGTATCTAGTATAACAAGCTTAACTTCAAAAACCTTTTAAAATTTAATTACATAATTAAAACGGTCTTGTTATATATTCAAATATTTTTATCATTTAAGTGGACCAAAATCCAATAAAAATTGTTTTTTAGACATGCACATGAAATAACACTTTTTCTTCCCGTAAAAAATAGTATCGAAATTTTTTAACCATAACACATAAATTTCTTAACTTTAATACAAAAATTTTTTAATTTTTGACATAAAAAATTTTCAAAATTCTGAACTGGATGTTGTAGGAGACTTTTTTTGCTTCTTATTCTTCTCCTTTCTTCTTTTTTCGTACAGAATTTATATGTTTTTATTATAAAATTACATGTCTTTTTTTAATTTCTTGTATTTATTGTCAAAAAGATAAACTAAAAAAGAAACAAAAATTTGCATAATTCTTTCTTTTTATTTTTTTGTTTGATTTTTTTTTATTCTTCTTAATTAGAGGATAAAATGATAAGAATATATTATGTGAGAGTTAAACAAAAAGAACTTTGAAAACAAGGAGGAGTTGTTTGGAAAAAATATAAAATAATAAAATAGCACCGAAATTTTTTAATCGCAACACAAAAAATTTTTAAATTTGGCATCGAAATTTTTTTTAACTTTGACACATAAAACAAAATGCTACAATATTTTTTTGCTTCTTCTTATTCTTCTTCTTTTTTCTTCCTTCGTATAGAATTTTTGTGTTTTATTTATAAAATTATGTATTTTTTTTTCAAAAATTTTTGTATTTATTATCAAAAAAGATAAATAAAAAATAAAATAAAAATGGCATAATTTCTTCTTTTTGTTCCATCCTTTTTTTGTTTGATTTTTTTATTTTTATTTTTATTCTTTTTAGAAGGTAAAATAATAAAAATTATGAGAATGTGAAACAAAAAAAATTCTAAAAACAAGGAGGAGGAGGAGGAAGAGTTGTTTGGAAAAAATATAACACAAAAAAATAGCACCGAAATTTGCTATTTTTTAACCATGATATAAAATTTTTTTTATTTTGACGCCGAAAATTTTTAAACGTAATACATAAAACAGAATACTGCAAGTTTTTTTAATTCTTTTTTGAAAGAAGAAGACAACGACGATAACGTTGAAGAAAAATTGTGTAAAAGAAGATACACATAAAACAGAATGTTGTAGATTTTTCTTATTATTTTTTAGAAAAAGAAGAAGACAACAACCACGACGGCAATGGTGTTGGTTGAAGAAGAAGAAAAAAAACGTAAAAAGAAAAAATACACGTACGTAAATCTGACTTGGTCGGATTAAAAAAAATTGGTTGTCTAATAGTTTTCTAATTAGAAAATGACAAAATTTTTAAAATTTAAAAGTTGGATTGGATATGAAAAAATTAATTAATAGTTAAAAGTCTTTAAATTACAAAATTTAAAATTTAAATGAGATATAAACTGATTTAATTTAAACCACAACATAGCGTGAATTATATTTGATTAAAAGATTAGTTCAAATTGACACGGTACAAATCTCAATTGTTTTAATCAAATTGAACTAAATTAAAAAAGATAACCAAACCTATAGAATCAAAATTGTAATAAATCATATTTATTTTATTATCTGAATCAATGTAAACCATGTTGCAAAATACTATTTTTATAGTTGTCAAATGCTCTAATTTCCTTGTCATGGTAAACGATATATATATATATATATATCTCCCACACCGCGTAAATGATATGAGCAATATGGTGTAAAACTGTAAATCGTAAATAATTTGAAATATATATAAGTTTAAATATGGAATTTAATTTATTTATTTAAAAAATCATGTCTAAATGCTTCATTATATTCTGGAATAACTTATTTTCTGAAAAAAGAACAAAATTAATTACATTGCGTTGTTTCAGGTATGATGGACATTTTCATAGTCAAGTAATATTCTTAAAGTGAAAATTATTAAAATTCTATAAATCCAAAGAGAAAGATCACAATAGGTAGAAATTAAATGTTTACAAAAATGAACCGTTAATGTTATATTTCATGATTTAATACAAAAATATGTTAAATTATTAAAATATTAATCACTTTTTGAAGCATTATTAAATCTACTTTACTAAATCATTAGGTTGAGTATTAAATTATATATGTTTTATTATTATTATTATTTAATTTTGTAACACCCCTATATAGCCACCAGTGATTAACTTTTTTTAATAAAACTAATCATTAGTTGAAAACCAAAATGAGAGTTCTATTAATACTACATATATAGTAAGTTAATTTATCATTTATCTAACAATATTGAGATATAAATTCAAGAGTAAACTACCATTTCTATCCATAAAAGTTGAAAACGCTGACATATCTATTCATGGAACATAAAAATTATCATTTGTACCCATAAAAGATTGACTTCGCATACAAAATTATCCAAACCCTAAATAATTACATAAAATCTCAAACTACCCCCTTCTCTTCTCTCACGCACCAATCCTCACTCACTATCTGCAGCACCTAAACCACCACTACCGTAGCATTATCTCTCTTCCTACTCTCTCTCTCTCTCTCTCTTTCTCTCTCTATCACTTATTCACTCACTCACTCACTTTTTCTCTCTCACCTCTTGTCAAATTGAAGAATAGAACATGCACATATTCAAAATAAAACCCTAATTTCTTAGAACCTTCAACAAAAATTGACAATTTACAAAAATTGACAATTTCTCAGATTTCATATCACCATTTTCGTTGCAAATAACACAGAACACTAATTTGATTTTGGCGAGACTGAGAGGAGATGACGAAGACGCATCGTTAGGAGGAGAAGAGAGCAGTGATGCCAAGAGAAGGAGAAGACGAAAATACGACATTTGGAAAAGGAAGGTACTCAACGCTGAAAAAGTTGGGGTTACAGAAAATAGAGGACTTAAAATTGCTACTTCTTGAAGCCAAAAACCTCCTGAAGAAGAAAAAGAAGAGAGGGAAGAGAAAGAGAAAAATGACAATTGAAGAAGATGGAATAGAGAAGGAAGAGAGAGAGAGTGAAAAGGTGATGGTGCTGGGCAGTTTGGGGAAAGAGAATGAGACTCACTAAGGGTAGTTTGGAGATTTTATATAATTATTTAGGGTGTGGGTAATTTTGCTTGTGAAATCAATCTTTTATGAGTACAAATGATAATTTTAATTTTTTATGGGTAAATATGTCAGCTTTTTCAACTTTTATAGGTAGAAATGGTAGTTTATTCTAAATTCAATTTTAAATCAAATTTATGATATATCTAATCAGTAACAAATGAAATACAATTCAACAACAAAAATATTTAAAAATAATAAAAAATTAGTTTAAAAAATCAGTAATATTATATTATCGGTAATGCTAAGGTGACAGTAAATTAAAAAAGCAGTTTAATTTTAATTTATTTAATATTTAATAATTAATAAGTATTAAAAAAATAAATTTAAATTGATTGAATTGAATTTTTATTGTTTTTTAAACATTATTAATATATAATATATAATATATAATTCACTTCTTTGGAAGAGAAGTCAAAGAAAGAGAAGAGTCCTTTTATTGATATTCTCTGTTGAGTGTTTCCCATATAGTATGTGCTTCTTCTAAGAAAGTAATAACTAAATATAGGTAAAGTTGATAGTTGAGAATTGTTAGATAAAATTTTAGTCAAATCAATTAAATTATTTAATAACTCTCATTTATGAACTTGAAGTCTCCACCCTAAATAATACTATAATACCACCCAAAAAAAAAAGGTATAAGTTTTTTTACCCTTTGTGACCAATAAAGAACGAAAAAAGGGATGGCTCTTATTATATATATTACCTCCTTAAATCTAATGATATTGGGATGTTTTAAGGACCTATGATTTATAATCTCTCTTTGCACATGCTCATCAATCTGCAAACAAGTTCATCATCATCAACAAATAAATTGAAGAATACGCATAAGTGTATATTATTTCTCCAATAGTGCAGTTATTCATTTATAAATTTTGAAAATGTATCTGACATTATTAGAGAAAGAATAAAAGTACCTTATGGCCTCTGTGAATGAACTTAACAGCATAGAGAGCACCGCTGCGTTTGTCCTTAACAAGCTTTGCAACGCCATAGTTGCCAGACCCAATATCTTTGATAATATCATACCGTTCTTCCATTCTAATACACTCTTCAAAGCTTTGATCTAACAACAAAGGTTTCTACTGTATTGTATTGCGCGTGATGAGTGAACCGAGCTAACTAACTTATATATATATATATATATATATATGTATATAAGTGGGAGCATATATCATCTTTTTTTTTTTTTTTTGGTAAGTAGCATATATCATCTTTTATTATGCCATCCACGTAACAATGCAAAGCGATGAGAAGGGTTGCAACTTGAAGGAGTTTGATGTGATGGGTTTTGGTTTGGAATTGAAGGAAATAACATTAAAAATTACAAATGGTGAGTCAACCTTGCCCCCATAATGAGGCATATTGAAAGAAGGGCAATATAGTCATTCTAAGACGTGGCTCCGTTTATACATGGGACAAGCCAAGAACACGTTGGTCTGACGTGGCAGCTGAATAACCGTCTACGCGTTAAGGACTTGTGTACATCGCTATTGAAGGGAATGAACGTGTCCAAATTCATATGTCTAACAATTCAACTTAATTAAGATCCTTTGCTTTGTTATATATTTTAAGATCATTTGCTTGGAAATAGAATTTTGTTCTTTGTTAAGAAAAAGGAAATATTATTATATATTAGATATTATTATGAAGATTTTATAATTGTTTTTATGTAAAGATGTATCTTTTTTATCATTAGATGATGAATTATAGGGTTTAATTTAATATATTATAAAAGTGTTATCTTTTTTTAAAATGTGGTCAAATAAATAAAATACACTTTTAACATAAGACTTTTCATAAAAAGATGTTTATCATTTGAGTAGGTGCCTTATTACATTGTGATAGAACAACTTATACAGTTTTACAGACAGAAGCATGGCCAAATTAAACGTTTATAATACAAATTGAAGAAAATACAGGATGTAAAAGAATGGTAAAATTCATGGTAGCAGGTAGAGCTTTAGGAATAGTCATTGATGAATTGATATATTCCATCATTGCAAAATCTTTTCAACAGAATCTTCTTGGTGAACTTGCATTTTACAAACAACCATAAGTATGAAATTCAAAAAAATATTTACGATAAATTTAAAAACAGTAATTAAGTTTTGAACAATTCTACGATGAAGAGAATGAAAAATATTATATAATTTACTTTAAAAATTTAATAAAAATAAAATTGAGTAAAAAATAAGCCTAAAATTGACATTTTTAGGTTTGCAAAATGCCTCAACCTAGATAGTGTAAAACAGTTTGATAGTGGTTAGTAACATTTGATAAACCTCATTAAGACTTTGAAGCAAAGTTTCAGCCTGTTTCTAGAAGAAGAGAGGGGACTACCAAGAATAGCCAATAAATTAGTAACTTATTTCATCTTGAAAACATAATTTGAGGCTTGTAGAGTTTGAATGAGACGAGATTATGCAGTCACACTAGTGCTAAGAGAAGAGAATGAGAGAAGTTTAGAGACTACATGGAAACTATGCACATTGGTTATTAGAGATGGATGATACAAGCCTTATATATATATATATATAGATCGCATAGACTCCAGGGAACTAGATACAAGAACCAAGAATCAGTTAGTTTGGGTAACAAGCTACTGTTAACAACTAACAGATTTTAACAGAATGTGTTTTAGGTGGTTATGCTATTATTCTCTACAAAGGCTAAAGGTCCTTGTGATAGACTTCAATGATATCTTGAATTGTCAGTTTATATTTAGTGGATTTTATTTGAAAATTATCTTTTATAAAATATCATGTCTAAAAGAATAATTTATTAAAAATGTTATATGTATATTAAAAATTAGTTAATAAATTTAACTTCTGTATATTTATGTATGAATATAAAAATTAAACCTAACAATTATAACTATTTTAACTAATTTGTTGTCAAATGAATGCTACTTAATTACTAAACAGTGCAACTAAATATCCTTTAAGAATGATTTTTTTATTCAGCTTTTAGAAGAGAGAAAAAATAAAAAATAAATAACTTTCTTAACTTTTTGAATAACCAATATCATAAAAATATTTAAAAAAAAATAATATATTATTAAATTTAAAGACGGAACAAAATTAAAAGAGAAAAGAACAAATCGATCTTTGACTTTTTGGTCCGCCAACATTTAAATTTTTGAGGATTTAAAAATATATTTAAGTCTCTGACTCTCTTCAAAATCTGGGCATATTGATCCTTGAATCTGATTTGTTCAATTTTAAAAACTCTCTCACGTGTGCATTCATATCAACCAGGTCAGTATAAACGGAATTATGTTTGATTTTAATTTTTCTGTTGAGTCTGACAGAACCAAGTGAACATAAAATCTTAATATATTTAGATTTTGAAAATGTTAGAGACTTAAATGTATTTTCAAATTTTCAAGACTTAAATATCTGCGGATCAAAAGGCCAAAGAACTTTTTTTCCATTTTTCTAAAAATTTAAAGAATAAGTAATATTTTCATTACTAAAAACATTGATTTGGTGATAGGTTCTTCATTCTGACTCAGTTCAAAATTTTTTAGTTTTTGTTCCCAATACATATTATTTAATATTTTTGTTGTCTACTAAAGGTTGTCGTTAGATGTGATATTGTTGTTCAATAAAGATAACTTGAAAAAGACAACTTCACCATACATTATACTCCAATAACTTTTCTTTTCATTATTTTATTTTTCTTAAAGTTTTTTTATCAGAACAGAACACCTGATTATTATACTTAGAACTTTTTACTTCAAAAAATAAAAACTAAAATTCAATTATTAAATAGATTACAATTATTTACATATTCGTATTTCACATACTTCCTACCGAAATTATCAACTATGAAAATAACGAATTTGTAAGCGAGTAATCAAAAAGAGTACTCCAATCTTTTTAACATATAGCATGATCTAAACTTATAGCATAGTGTAACCCCACTATGTACATTACACAATTTAATAATAATAACATAAAACGAATCTTAGCTTCATTCTATAATTCATAACATGGAAATCTAGAGTTATGAGGTGCAACAAGATCAAACCAGAGGCATGCAGTTCCAGCAATACCTTGGAAGAGGGAATAAGCATTTCCACCATCAGCACCAGCAATAAGAGAACTTCCATTGCGGTACAAGAAACATGAGAAGACTTTTGCTCTCTCTTCGTAGATCTGTTCTTTGGTTAGTCTGAAGAGCGAAAGGAAGCCGTAGGCGTTTCCGGCCACGCCGTCCGCAAGTCCTACCTTCTTCACCAGGCCACTCTTCCACACTACTTCCCCCGCTTTGATTGCCGCGTCTCGGAGTTCTCTGTCATTTGGAAAAACCTGCACACACTCGAGCACATAACTTACTATCCATTTCGACATTTCTTTTACTAAGATTAATTTCAGACAACTGTGCTAGTGGAAACCAAAATTAGCAATCCGTATAGAATACATATTATTGAAATAAAAAATACACATTAAAATAGGTTAAATTACATATATTTATATACAAATACATAGTCTATGATTTTTTTTTCTCCCAAGCACTTTTGAATTTCAGATGCAGTTATGTGTATTCAATAGCAACAATAAAGAAATCAAAAATGAATTATATTATCTAAAATGGTTGAATTCAAAATAATAATGATAGGGAGACGATAATCCAAAATTAATTTATTTAATTAAACATCTGTAATTTCATATATGTAACATTTGTAGTTACATACTTATTACATATAAATTATTTATTTCGACAATAATTAAAAAATACAAAACAAAAAAAAAAATTGGACTGATTTTTATTCTCCCGAAACATTTTTGAATTCAAAAAACACAATTATTTTTCATTCACAAGAATTTGAAACATTCACCCAAAAAAAGAGTACCACACCACTTGTTTAAAATTGATTGAATGTTGTACTAGAAAGAACCTATAAAAAATTCACAGGATCAAACAAATTTTAAGTTAAGGAAGCTAAATCTCATATAGGAAATCATTTTCGGGCATAGTAAAAGTTTTCTAGAGTAACAGATTACTCAAGCATGATTCCTCTCGATGCTTAATTAACTTTT
This sequence comes from Arachis hypogaea, assembly GCF_003086295.3. Taxonomy (NCBI): domain Eukaryota; kingdom Viridiplantae; phylum Streptophyta; class Magnoliopsida; order Fabales; family Fabaceae; genus Arachis; species Arachis hypogaea. The sequence continues at coordinate 18,492,487 of NC_092055.1, read as the reverse complement.
ACAAGTTCCAACAACTATTCATATCACACAAATGTTATACCAAGTAGGAGTAACTCTCTTAGAAAAGGTTAAATCAAATGAAATCAAATCCTATTACCTCTGCTGCTTTGGACAGAGTAATGGCCATGCCGGTTGCGCCATGACTCCATTGCACCAACTTATCCCTTGGATTCCCTTCGCTCGACGGATAGTTGCCACTATGAGGGAACCGTTTACTCATCAAGTACCTTAAAGCTCCCTTCACATCTTCGGCATCCTCGCCGGGAAGTGGAAAATGGAGCAGCACATGCAGGATTCCGGCTAGGCCATTCGCTGCGCCAAGGTACCTCGTCCCATGCCATCGATACATCAATGGACAGTCCTTAATGTCGGAGGCTCCTGCCCTACCTCCGGCCAACATTGCATCGATAATTGGCATTAGAATATCGCTTGGAACTGCCTCGTCTCCTAGGTACTTGTTTATGAATAGCGCGGCCCATAAGAATCCGGCGCGGCCGTATAGAAGATCGTATGACATTCCAAAGCCACCTTCCTCAGGTCCAACAGGCAGGGCTCTCTCTTTTGCAACCTATGAATTGAACGTATGTATACCATGCACATGAATATAGAACAAGTAAATAACAAATTATTGTGCATAGCATAAAATTTCACTAATTTACATATACACTAAGGTAAGGTAGTTAGGTAGATTCTAATATGTTTATGTTTAAGTGACTACTGTAACTATGTAAGTCCTGTTAAAATTAAAGTCACATCTTTTTTTATATTTTGGTAACTTTTTTTTTCTTAGTAACACTTTTTAAAAAACGTCGTCTAACGATATGAAAATGTTACTTTAACTTTAGCGACACTTTTTAGAACACCATAATCATCATAACATAGTCATACTAGAATGATCCGTGTACTTAATGTGTAGTATATATATAACAATTCTACTATGGCTAGTATATATGGTGATTATAAAATTTTGATAACTAGTATATCTAAAATTAAAATCACACTTTTTTTTATTTGAAAAAACTTTCTTAACTTAAAAATAAAAAGAAATAAAAAAGGTAAAAAAAAATGTAATCAAATTAAAAGTGTTACTAAATAGTAAAAAAAAATGTAACATTAATTTTAACCACATTTGTTAAGTATTGTTAAAATTTCATAGTCACCATATTCACTATAATAATAGTCCCCATAGAATTCATGTATAATATGACTTTTAATGATGTGATTGCAAAGCTAATCAACGAAAATATTTTTCGGATATTCAAAAGTGTGTCTAATGTTTTGTTTTGATTTTTTTTTCCTACGATATTCTCCAACCCAGCAGGTCAAGAACTAATCCGTCACGGAGGGAACCCAGCAGGTCAAGAACTAATCCGTCACGAATTGGAGCTTTGTTTAAGAGTTTGTCGTTGGTCAATGAATTGCTGTATGCACAAGTCGGGATACAAAGTGTGTCTAATGTAACCGAAGAAGATCCAAGTATAAAGACAAGAAACTGTGTTGACATTAAAGCCACGCTAAAATTCAAAGGTGGTAAAGTGAATGCAGAGTTAGAAAACACTAGTTTGGATCGTCAAAGATAATTTCATAACGATGTATTTGGAAGATAGAGCGATATGATGGGAAGAGAATTATCATGATGAATTCTATATATATATCAAATTCATGCATAAAATTTCCCAACCAAACATATCTCTAAAAATTACGCGCAACTATAACTCTTGATATTATTAAATCCAAAATAAACAACTAACTAAAAAAGACTCAATAAATTACATGTTATGCGAACTAATTGTCTAATTAAATTTACTTAGAGGCTAGAGCATGCATGATGCCAAGAAAATGAAAATTACTATTGTGGACCATGCTTTCTACCTACCTGCTCTACTATGAAATCTTATATGGTCCTCCACGTATCTTTTCTAAATCGAGAAAAGGACAACGACTCACTTAAAGAGTAGGCCCCAGTATCCAGAAAACAGAAGGTTCAACAAGTGTATCAACAATTGAAAGTTTGCTAATAATGATTAATGAATGTGGAAAGAATAAAGATATCGACTATTATTCATACACAAAAAATAAACAAATAAATAAATTATGCTACATTGAAAAAAAAAACATTATCAATTAATTAGAGTATCAGTCATCGATATCATTTTTCATAACAGAAAATGTAAGAAACCAACTTTTAATTAATTTACATTAGCCAACTTTAATATTTAGATTTATAATTTAAGATTTAAAATTAAAAAAATTTAATTTAAAATCTAAAATTTTAATATAAATAAAATAATTTAAAAAATTAATAAATATTGACTGAAAAAAATAAATTAACTATCATCGTTCAAAAAACAAAAGGCAAAAATATTTAAAAAGGAGTGCTAGGGAGCCAGTAACTTTTGTGATTTGTAACTATCAAATAATCATCAATAATGATTTTAATAGTGTGAGATTGTTGTGAGATTTCATCCAATGACTGACTTTTTTTTGCTGGTTACATGCTGGCCAAAATTTAAAAAAGTTGCTGGTCCGTATACTTCTCCATATTTTAAAAATGATATCATAAAAACGTGGCGGAATTGTTACCTCAATGAATAGACCCAAAAACAGGTCACGCTTCCGAGAGTCCCCCATGTAATTAGCGACAACCGCACCAAGCGCATAAGCTCCTCCTCTTCCACATAAAAACGTCACGTGCCTGCAATAGTATCAGTATCTTATATTATATCTCTCTGAAATCAGTTGTTTTGTTTCTTTTCCTTTTTTTTTCCCTCTTAAAATAACATGTCAACTTCACTTAATTTTAACTAACGTTGCATACAATTACTTATCTTAATTTAGTAATCAATTATGCTAGCATAAGTTCCTGTTTAATTAACTTGTGCATGTTTTAAGTGCGGACAAAAATTGAACTATATATATATGGTATTACTCCTGTTTGGCAGTTTATATATATATATCCACACGGGGAGTTTATTTGGCTCTCATTTGCTGAGTATGTTATAGAAATCATTTTGCTCAAAAATTTAAGTTAATGACAGAAGATTCATGGATGATTATATTTTTAAAGAATAATATTAGAGAATTAATTTTTTTTTCAGCTAATATGAGTGAACTTTATAAGATCCTAAATCATAAATTCTTAATTTTAAATCTTAAACTATAAATTAAATATCAAAGTTGACTAATATTAACAATGTTTCATGTACTTTCTCATTTCTAATAGACTTGTTTGTACAAAATAATTTTTTCTTTGAATTTGCGTAAAATTTTTCATAGACTTTTTTTTCTTCTTTAGGTTATAAAATTTTGATATCATATTATAAAATTATTTTTTTTAAAAAAATTTAAACTAATAAAAAAAAGTACATAATAATTATATGAAAAATATTAAAAGATTATCAGAATTTATTATTTTTAACAATCAGTTAACCATCAATATTTAAAAGTATGAGATAAAATATGATATTGGATCATTAGACTCAAAGAATTAGACTAAAAGAATTAAGTTGATAAGTAAAAATAATAAAATCTAATAATTTTCTAATATTTTTTTAATTATATTTCTAATTTTTCTCCTAGCAAAATATATTACAACTAAAAATCTAAAATAATTCTTCCAACATCATGTGCTTAACAAAGACCAACTTCCGATGTGCTTTCTGTTTGGTGTACGGGGCGCATGGGAGGGAGGCAAAGAGGGGGGTGTGGGAGGAACTGAGCTATATGTGGCGGGGTTGTGTCAGATTCCTTTCTGTTTTCTCGGAGACTTTAATGAAATTTTACAAGTAGAGGATCGTAAAGGAGCTACTAGCTTGATGGCGTCATCGGAGGAATTTAAGGAATGGGTGCGAGACATGCAGTTGATAGATTTGCCTCTTACTGATAGGAAGTATACATGGTTTAGGGGGCGTTCCTGTAGTCGGATTGATAGGGTGATGGTTAATGTTGAATGGACTGAGGTGTTTCCGGATATTAGGATTAAGGGTGGTCCAAGGGGATTGTCTGATCACTGCCCAGTGATCATGGAACTAACAAGAGTAACGGGGCCCCCTAGACCATTCAGAAGTTTAGACGCCTGGTTTACGCATGAGGGATTTCTGAGAATGGTGAAGGATGAGTGGCGAAGCCTCGGAGAAACGCAGTTCCCGTGCAAGCTGAGGGCTCTAGCAATACAACTGCGGCAATGGCACAAGGATAACTTTCGGGACATGGATAAGAGACTCATGAGGTTTGAGGAGGAGCTCACCAAGCTGGACAATTCAGTCAGTGATGGAGTTTATGATGGTACAACGGAGGCTAGAAGGAAGGCGCTTGTGAGCTTTTGTTCAAAATGGTATATTAGAAAGGAAATGCACTGGAAACAGATGTCTCGGTCTAAGCATGCTGCAAACATGGATAGGAATACCAGATACTTTCATAACATTGCTTCGGCCAGAAGACGGAATAACAGGATTGATGCTCTGATGTTACATGGAAGACTTGTGCGGAATCAGGAGAGAATAAAAGGTGCGATTAGAGGGTTCTACAAGGATTTATATCGACAGGAATATGTTCCGAGGATTGGAATCAGAGATGGTTAGTAAAGTGTATCCATAGGGATGAGGCTGAAGCTTTAGAAGTGATGCCGACGGATGGGGAAATTAAGGAGGCTGTGTGGGACTGCGAATCTTCCAAGGTCCCAGGGAGTGATGGGTTTAACATGAACTTCATAAAGAAATGCTGGGATGACATTGGGCCGGAATTCACTGCTGCGGTAATGGGGTTCTTTCAAAGTGCGAAATTGCCAAAGGATGTCAATGTAACGTGGGTGACACTAGCTCCAAAGTTTGAAGGTGCAAAGGAGGTGAAGGATTTTAGGCCGATTAGTATGGTGGGGTGTGTGTACAAAGTGATTTCGAAAGTGTTGGTGCACAGGATGCGATCTGTGATGTCGGGACTGGTTGGAGAGACTCAGACTGCATTTGTAAAGGGAAGGAAAATTCATGATGGTGCACTCATAGCCTGCGAGACGGTTCATTGGCTGAAGACTCGGAAAAAGTCAGCAGTCATTATCAAACTGGATTTTCAGAAGGCCTATGACAGAGTGAGATGGGATTTTGTTGACATTGTGCTACAGAAAATGGGCTTCGGCCAAAAATGGAGGAGCTGGGTGAAGGAGTGTGTTACTACGGCCACCATGGCAGTCTTGGTAAACGGGGCACCTTCCAAGCCATTCAAGATGGAGAGGGGACTAAGACAAGGGGACCCACTTTCTCCATTGCTATTCGTATTAGTTGTAGATGTGTTGCATAGGATGTTGGGGGAGGCTGTGAGGAATGACCGCATTGCTCTACTGCTGGTAGGGGGAGATCTTATTGAACTGTCACACCTACAATTTGCAGATGACACTATTTTATTCTGCCCGCCGGAGACTGAAACAATTGTAAACTATAAGAGACTGTTACGGTGCTTTGAGTTGATGTCTGGGCTGAGCATTAACTTTGATAAATCGAATATGATATCGGTGAACTGTGAGCAAGGATGGATTGATCAGGCATGTGGACTGCTGGGATGCCAACAAGCTTCTCTACCGGTTAAATACTTGGGAGTTTCTCTAGGTGCGAATCCGCGCTTGGTGAAGACTTGGAAACCAATCATTGATAAGGTGGAACAGAAGCTGAGTTTGTGGAAAGCCAAGGTTTTGAATAAATCAGGTAAGCTGGTCCTTATCAAATCGGTGCTGAATAGTCTCCCCATCTACTACCTTAGTCTATACAAGATGCCGAAGGCGGTAGCGGACAAGCTGATTGCTTTACAACGGAACTTTATGTGGTGCAGGGAGAACGGGAACTATGGTATACCTATGGTAAAGTGGGAGATAGTTCAGGCTCCAAAAAAGGTTGGGGGATTGGGGGTTGGTGATGCAGTGCTGAGAAACACAGCGCTTCTGTTTAAGTGGTGGTGGAGGTTTTCAAAGGAGGATTGCCCGCTGTGGAAGAAGATTGTGTGTTCATGTAATAAGTTGAACCCGAATGTCATGTTAGCAACTCAGCCTTTACCAGTAAAGGGTGGCCCTTGGAAGGACATATGTCAGCTGAATATAAAAGAACCGCGGATTCGTGATAAAGTGGTAAGTGGACTGGCAATGGTATGCAGACTCGATTTTGGGAAGATAACTGGGTTCAAGGTGGTACTCTGAAAGGAAGTCATCCGAGACTCTACTCTATTTCCAGTCAGCAAGGACTTGTCATCGGGGAGTGTGGTTTTTGGGATGGGCTTGATTGGATTTGGAATTTTCAATGGAGGAGGGCACTGTTCCAATGGGAGCTAGAGCTTGTCAATCAACTGCATGAGAGGTTAAGGCCAGTGAGGTTGTCATCAGGTAGGGAGGACAATGTGGTGTGGAAGTTTGAAAATAAAGGTATTTTCTCTACTAGTTCTGTGATCCAGGCTATACAAGCGGAGACATTATCAGCTGAGATAACGAGTTATAGCTTCACAAGTTCCATTTGGAAAGGTTTCGTCCCTCCGAGAATTGAGCTCTTTGGGTGGTTTGTGCTAGTGGGTAGAGTTAACACCAAGGAGCGGCTGACTAAACTAGGAGTCAACATTTTGGGGGATAGTATGTGTGTACTGTGTACCAAGGAATTAGAATCTGTTGAGCATTTATTCCTTAGGTGTGAGGTAACATGGCAGGTGTGGTGCAAGTGGCTGAGGTTACTAGGAAGGGAGTGGGTGATTCCAGGAACTGTTAAAGAAATGTTTGAAAGTTGGCATGGAATGCATAATAGACAACAGGGGAAGAAGATGTGGATGTCAGTGTTCTTTGCAGTGATTTGGAACATCTGGTTGGAACGGAATGCACGAATCTTCAAGAATGCAAGAGCAAGCCTGGAGGTCATACACACAAGGACGTTGATGAGCTACACGGAATGGAGTGGTGGTGATCCTGGAGGAGGATGAGAGTACTGGGAATAGTAGGGGTTGGTTTATTTGTTGGTAGCTGGTTATGTGTCTTCTTCTTTCTTTTATTTGCTCCACTTTAATGTGTTGAGCTTCCTTTGTTTCAAAAAAAAAAAAAATTCTTCCAACATCATCCGTGTATCTATAAAGATGAAAGTGACCATTAACTCCAGAAAGATAGCACCAAAATAGATACTAGAAACGCACCATAAAAAATAAAACGCACCAAAAAAAAAAAATACTAGGTAATCTCCAAATGATTTTGCTTGAGGGTAGGGCTGGCAATATATACTCTACTCGCAGGAACTCAACCCGTACCAACTCGTTTGGATAGGGTTGTCTATCTTACCCGCGGCGGATAAGGTAGGTGCGGTACAAATTTGCCTACGGATAAAGTAGGATATGGGTTCAGAGTATACCCTACCCTACCTTACCCTACCCGCACCCCTAATATATATATATATATAGTGAAAAAAGTGAGTGTTGAATTCACAATCTTCCTCTTATAAAAACTTGAAATAACCACTAAGTTAGTTGATGATCATACTAGTTGTAATTTTATATTGGATTTCTTTTAAATTTTATTGTTTTTAATTTTAATTTGAACTTAATTTTTTATTTTCTATTTAATTTTTTATTTTCTATTTTATTAATATGTATAAAATTTGAAATGGTTAAATTCTATATTTGTTTAAAATTTTTTTATTTTTTTGTGGGTAGAATCGAGTAGGGTAGGATTTAGAACTTTAAGGTGCGAGTAGGATTAAGGTTGAGAGATTCTCAACCCGTGAGTAAGATAGAGTAGAATTTTAAGAAAATTTTTAACTCGCTGGTAAGGTTAGAGTAGAGTCCAAACCCTACCATATCCTACCCGTTGCCAGCCCTAAGCTGTACCACAACCTGAAAACGACAATGCATCCCATATTATACCATGTCTTGTGTGTTATCAATTTCTACATTAATATTGGGTTAATTACTTACACCTATTTTTCAGACAATAAAAACATAAGTCCATTTACTACTAAAAAAAATTATAAACGAATTGTCAATTTTTAGTGAACAAAATATATAAGCAAAGTTAATAAAATATTCAAATAATTAACGTTTTTGTTAATATAATAAAAGATAAAATATATTTTTATTTTTAAAATTTGACAAAAATTTTAAAAATATTTTTAAATTTTATTTTATTTAATTTTGACCTAAAAATTTTTTATTTGTATCAAATATACTTTCTGACAACTAAATTTTTAAAAAATTTAAGATTAATCCAATAATAACCATGACAACTATTTTTAATTTACTTGTGTTGATGATTGTTCTTGTAAAATTATTGTTGAATTGGTTCTAAATTTTTTAAAAAATTAGCCGTCGAAAGTATATTTGATGCAAATAAAAAATTTTGAGACAAAATTAAAACAAAATAAAATCTTTAAATAATTAATCAATTTAGATTGATTTAGTGATTAATTTACAATCTATTTAAACAAATGTTGAAAGTTCGAATGCATACATCAACATATTATTGACCTATACCAAACTCTTAAAACGAAGTTAATTCTTAAATGTGTTTTTAATATGTATTTTATTATAGTCCATATAAGTAATATCAAATGAAAGCGAGAAGGTTGTACGGTACCTGAGGGAGTCACGTGCAACGGTGGCGCACGTGTCGACAATCTCTGCACATAATTGCAAGTCCGTGTGGTTACCGGTGACCTCGTACGACCTCAAGCAAGTGAAAGCTGTGCCCAGCAAACCCTTATACACCGTTGGATCAACCATTTCCCTCCGCTTCCACGTCTCCTCCACCACCTATATATATGTATTTTACCCACAACAATCATTTTTCTTTTATTACTTTTAATCAAATTCATAATGTAAAGTTTTCGTAATTAAGGTCTCGAGAAGAAGATTTATTTAAAAAAAGAAACTACTTATCTAAATTTTCTTTTTAAAAAAATTTTTGAAAAAAATTATGTCTCCATGCTATCTGTAAAAGAACTCCCAGGCTAGCTAAAACAAGAAATGAATGAAAAATTAAGAAATAATTAAATTATTATGACATGCCTGGTCCTTGAGTGAAACCGCGGCTCTGAGAAAGGTTTCAGTTGGCAGTGAGAGATTTGTGGCCGTCAGATTCGTGTTTTCCGTGATGATCAAATCGGAGGGTTGTTGTTTTCCCTCGTCGTGTCCATTCTCCTCAAACACCCAAGATGTCATTGCTTCTGCAAATGGAGCTAGTAATAATAATAAGAGTGAAAATAGTGAGACAGTGTATATAAGGGTAAAGTAGTAGTAGTTCGTGGCAACTCAAAATAAAATTGCAACCATGAGAACATATGAAACACCACGAACTTTATATAATAACAAATAAATAAATAACGAATGAGTAATAGCTCAAGCATAATCTCTCCATACTCAATTAAGAGGTTACGAGTTTGAGTTTCTTATTTTTTGTAAAAAAAAAATAAAAAAAAATAAATAAATAAATAATAAAACTATAGGTAGTTATCAAGCACGGACACGTACAGACACAAATACAAATATGACATAATATTTATTTATTTTTTTATAAAAGAGAACAGGATATAATATATATAAAAATTTTTTTATTAAAATTTATTACCAAATATTATAATATTTTATTAATATTAAAATATAAATTAATATTTTAAATAAACATTTAAAATTAATTTTTATTTTAATATTAATAATATAAATTATTTTTAAATTTATTTAAAAATATAAATTAATAATAAAATTAAACAGATTTTTTTTATCAAAGATAAAAGACTCGAATCTACGACCTCTTAATTGAGTATAGAAAAACTATGCCATTTGAACTATAATTCATTAGCATAAAATTAAACAAATTGACCGTTGATAATATTTAAATATGTATGAATATATTAAAAAATTATTTTATTTATTATTAAAATATAATTAAACACAAAAAATATATATATTAAATAATTACCAAATAAATATGATTTATGAAAAGTAAAAATTTATATGTAATTATTTTTATTTAAAATTAATATTTAAAATTATTAAATAATTTAAATTTGATTAAATAATTATTTAATAATTTTTAATTATCAATTTTATGATACTTATATCTCAATTTTTAGAACGTAAAAATTGAAATACGAACATGGTAATTCAATTTAGGATATGTTTGAAAAGTTTTAAAAGTAATATTTTTGAGCTTTTAACTTATGAAAATTAGTAGTATTAATTTTGGTGTAATTTTTAAAACTAAATTGTAATTTTTAAGAAGTTATTTAAAAATTTATAGAAAAATTAAAAAAATAACTTTTTTTATAATATTATTATTTTTTTATTATATTTTTATAAAAAAATATTTTTAAAATTAAAAATTCAAATACAAAATAATTTATTTATAAATTATTTTTAATATAATTATTTATTATTTAAATTATTTTTTAAAAATAATTTAATTAAGATGTCTATCAAATTTTAATGCATAATATTTGATATCTGATTCTGATTCTTCAGCTTTGGGGAAATTAAAGGTGAAAACGTGTCGAGCTATTGTTCTGTGGAGTGGCGGTGTTTGGGGACACCGTACGCCTACGAGACACGTGTTCACAGTATTAGGATAGAAGTATAGAACGGTAACAAGAATATCATGCGAATCACATGCTATTCAGGATAAGATTTTTTCCCCTGCTAGTGTTATCATTGTGGGGCACAAATAATAGAATAGATACCATGTTAGTTGCTAATAGCCATGATTTTAATTATTATTTTTTTTCTTTTATATAAAATGAAATCTTAATTAGAAAGAGGAAAACGTGAGATTATAGTATATTTTCATTCGATTGTTAAAAAGAATTAAGAGTATAAAATATAATTTTTAATTTTTTATTATTTTTTATATTTAATTTTGGTCTTATTTATAAAATTAATAATAAAAAATTACATTTTAGTATTTTACTCTTTTAGTTGTTAAAAAAAAATAGAGAGAATTTATTTTTCGCACTATACTGGGTAATAGATTTGTTCAGTCTGTTTTCGCTTCGTAGCCGCATGTATATTTTAATTCTATGTTGACATGCTAGAGAGTGATTTGTTCGGTTTGTTCTGTGTAGCCGCTGGTATATGTTTTCCAATGTCCATTCAACTTGAGTTAGACATTACCATGCCTGTAATCGTGTTTAATTTGCGTCATTATGATAGAAAGTTGAAAAAGGTTTGGCATATATTTAAGTTAATTTTGTGGCAAAACATTTAATAATGGAGTATTTATTAGAATAATGTCCAAAACAGGGCTTAATGTAAATATGCAATATTATGGGCCTAAGTCCTAAGATCTTCTCGCACATGCGAGACGCAAGCTTATCAATAATTTTAATAATTCGATTTTCTTTTTTAAAACAACTCGCAAAAAATAAATAAATAAATAAATAAATAAATAGTTTTTTTTTAAGAAAAAATCAACTCGCATCACGTGAGAAGGAGAAAGGAATTTCTTTTTATTTGCGAAAATGTATCTTGCATTGTGCGAGAAAGGAATTTGGCACTTGGCAAAAGATTTTCTTTATTTTGAAGTAATCAAAATCCTTCTCCTATTGAAAGGGCTCTTTCGCTTTTGTAATTCTTTAGAGGTGTTCACTTGTAATAGATTTGTAAAAGATTTTAATTTTCCATCAAAATGATTTGATAATTCCCTTCTAAACAAACAAAGAACAACGATCTCAAAATTTTAATATAATCATCACATAATAGTGATAATTTTTCAAATCCAATATGAGTAGACATATTTGTGTATATCAAATTTTAAATTTATAAATAAATACAATTTAATAATATTTAAATTATCTCACGAATAAAATTATATAAAAAAATAACTGATAATAATATATTACAAAAATTTTTTTGCCTTTTATGCTTCGAATCTGTTCCTGTAATAACAGTATAAAAAAATTAAAAATATTCTAAACTAATTTCTTGTCTTTTTATTATTGAACATAACAATGAATTGTTTTTAAAAAATCATGAATCCTCAGCTGGCGCCGCCTCATTTTCTGAAATAAATGTGACAAATTATAACCCAAAAAAAGATAAATAGCAAGGCTTTGGTAACAATAAAAATTATGGAAGAAAGAAACATTATTTTCACAAAAAATGATCTCACCAGAAAGTGGGATAAAAAAAGAAATAATAGACAAAATAAATCAACAGAGGATAAATATTTCTGTTGTGATAGAAAGAGCCATTGGTCACGTACCTGTCATACCCCAAAGTACCTAGTGATCTTTATCAAGCATTCTTAAAAAAAGATGACAAAGGAAAGAAGACAAATTTTATTTCAAAGGATGTTACTGAAAATTACACCATTCATAATGAAATATCTGATTTCTTTCAGGATCTTGAAAGAAATATTGGTCATTTAATCAATGATGGAGAAATTTAATATTGGATTCATTAAGTACCGATGTTAATAAATAATGTAAAAAACTTCTTGTTAAGTTTTATCTTTTATGCATTTGACTTTCAAGTATGATGTATATAAATAATGTTTAATAAAATCGTGTTTAATAAAATATTATTGTTTATGTTTCAAAATCACTAAATATGTCAAGTTCTAAAATAATAATAATAATAATAATAATAATAATAATAATAATAATAATAATAATAATTTTTAGTATATATTACTATTTTTATATACAATAACAAACAATTTTAATCAAGAATACAATTTTACTACGTATATACTTTTACTTATTTTATATTATGATCTTATTATTATTATTTGTCTTTGAAGAAAATGGCAAAAACATATAATGAAAATATTTGCCTTGCAGATAGTACAAATTTACATATCATTCTCAAAAGTAATATATATTTTACTCATCTTGTACTAAAAGAAAAATGTGTTAATATAATTATTGGCTCATATAATGTGATAGAAAATTCCGGAAGAACTATAATTTTATTTTCTAGAGGAACAAAATTCATAATAAATAATGCACTATTGTCTACTAAGTCTCTAAAAAACTTGTTGAGTTTAAAGATATTCACCGAAATGGATATTATATTGAAACCATGAATGAGTAAAATTATGAGTATTTATATATCACAACTCATGATTCAAATAAAAAGGTTATATTAGAAAAGTTATCATCATTTTTTTCTGGGTTATATTATACTAAAATCAGTGCAATTGAATCACATGCCATTGTAAACCAGAACTTTACTAGCCCAAATGAATTCATAATTTAGAATGATCGATTGGGGCATCCTAGAACAACCATTATGCAGAGAATTATTGAAAACTCTCATGGTCATTCACTAAAGAGTTAGAGAGTTCTTAAATCTAGTGAATTTTGTTGTGCTGCATATTCTTATATCTAGACCTATTCATTCACCATGTGAACTTTTTAGATATTTTATGGTCTTATTAGACACATCTTTGAGATGGTCACATATGTGCTTATTGTCTTCTTGCAACCTGGTGTTTGTGAGATTACTTGCTCAAATTATTCAATTAAAAGTACAATTTCTAGAAAATCCAATCAAAATCATTGGTCTTGATAATGTTATTGAATTCACCTCTCAAGCTTTCGATGCTTGTTGCATGGCTAATGGTATAAGTGTTGAACATTCAGTAACTCATATTCATACACAAAATTGGCTAGTAAAGTCACTTATTAAACGACTTCAATTGATTGCTAGACCTTTATTTATGAGAACAAATCTCCCAATCTCTACTTGGAGGCATGCCGTTTTACATGCTGCAACACTTATTTGGTTAAAGCCAACAAGTTACCACCAATTCTCTCCTCTGTAATTAGTTTTTGGCTAACAGCCAAATATTTTTCATTTGAGAATATTCGTGTGTGCAATATATGTTCTAATTGCTCCGCTTTATCGCACTAAAATGGAACCCCAAAGAAAATTGGAGATATATATGGGATATTATTCTCCCTCTACGGTGAGGTATCTTGAGATACAAACTGGAGATGTATTTAAAGCCCGATTTGTAGATTGTCATTTTGATGAGTCAAACTTTTCAACATTAGGGGGATAGAATAAACTTCTTGAAAATGAACTTAATTGAAATGCATCATCTTTGATGCATTTAGATTCTCGATCAGGGCAATGTGAACTAGAAGTTTAAAAAGATTATACATTTGCAAAGAATAGCAAATGAATTGCCTGATGAATTTTCTGATACGAAAATGATAACTAAATCTTATATACTAATTAAAAATGCTCCAATTTGAATTAATATCCCAGTCGGACAAATAGCCACCGAAATAAGTTCATGTCAAAAGTGTGGTAGGTCTGTCGGTTTCAAAGACGAAAATTCTCAAAAAAGAAAAGAGGTAAATACTATTCCTGTTGAAAAAAATAAAGACATAGTAAAGACACATGCAGTTGTCCAAAACTCTGATATACTTTTAATGTCAGGAGACGTTTTAGTACCTAAAAATTCTGAAAATGATGAGATCTCAATAAATTATGTATTTACAGGAGAAAAATAGAACTGAAATACAACAATTGTCAATGAAATATTTGCATATAATGTGGCATTACACATCATGCATGAAAGTAATGATCTTGAGACAAGAACAATCGAAAAATGTCGACAAAAAAATTATTGGCCAAAATAGGAAGAAGTTATGAAGGCTGAGTTAGACTCACCTGCAAAACGTGAAGTTTTTGGATCTGTAGTCCGTACACCAGAAGATGTAAAACCTGTTGGATACAGATGAGATTTGTGAGAAACAAAATTAGAAAAATGAAATTATATGCTAGAAAGCTCAACTTGTGGCACAAGATTTTTCACAAAGGCTCAATATAGATTATGAAAAAACATATTCTCCTGTAGTTGATCCAATAATATTAGTGAATATTAGGATTTTTATTTTAATAAATAATCTAATTATAGTAATTACGAAAATAAATAATTTAAAAAATATTTATCAAAATAAATACTCCTCTCTTATGTCGTTTATAGTCCTCTTTTTTTCGTTTACAGTGTAAACGAGATACGTGCAAAATTATCTCGTTTACAGTGTAAACGAGATACAATTGGACAAACTTTCAACAGCTATAAAAAAGATATTTAACTCTTGGTATTCTCCACACACATTTCATATCTTTTTCTATACCATTTTTCTCACAAAAACAAGCCAACGATGACTAGTAATAATGTGTACATAGTTGTGTGTGTTTACTCCAATTGTCGTATGAGAAATGGCGACCACGGGATGATATTTGAGTGTGACAATCTGATACTGTTACGGACTCAGCATGTAAGTACGCTGTCGGAGTTAAAGAGTTTGATATTGAGCAACCTCGGTGGTACATTTGCGACGGAAGGTTGTTTGCAGGGGACGAGCATGTGCGGCTCATATTCGACATCTATGGGAGAATTATGGTGGAACAAGTGATGGAGCTTTTCCCGATGTTGGAGATGTTGGTCGTGCTGGTTCTGTACACTTGACCTACGTACAAGACGATCAACCTCTCGCACCACCACCCATTCATGTCGCCATTCCAATAGAGGAGGGGGAGGGTGACGAAGAGTCAAACGAAGAATACGTGGCGGATAATGTTGATAGTGATTCTTCTGAAGAGGGTGAGGAGGATGAGTTTGTACCAGAGACGCTCGCTGAGGCTGCGGTGTGCCATGTCTTGCCTCCACTCCACCCAATTCTAGCACCGTCAGCAGTACCAAGTCACTATCATAGTCTGGATCTGGATGCCATGCATGAGAAGACTTCGTTTTCTAACATGGGGAAAGAGAATTACAACCTAGACGGTGGGGTAGAGTTTCGGGTCGGCCACATGTTCAAATGCCGAGAGGCAGTGCTGCAGGGAGTGAAGAACTACAATATTCGCAGGTCTGCTGAGTACCGGGTGATCGAGTCGGACCGATTAAAGTACCATGTGCAATGCCGTCAAGCTACGAATGGATGTCAATGGAGTCTCCGTGTAGCCCTTCGACAGAACCTCGGATACTGGTGAGTTCAAATTTAATTAAAAAAATGTGTACTTCTGTGCAATATATTTAGTAGTTTCGAAATATGGCTGAGTCGATGCTTTTCTATTGCATTAGGGAGGTCTGGAGGGTTGGTGGAGTGCATAGTTGTTTAACACCTACCATGTCCTAAGACCATCGACAGTTGGATAGCAGTCTCATCTGCAAGGTCATATTACCGTTGATACAGTCGAACCCCTCCATCAGCATCCCGGTACTGCAAGGTGCGGTCTGCGCGAGCTATCATTTTAAACCCTCCTACAGAAAGGTGTGGATGGCGAAGCAGAAGGCAATTACACAGATATACAGCAATTGGGAGGAGCCGTACAACAAGGTGCTGAGACTGCTTCAGGCACTGTAGAGCTGTTTTTCCGGCACCATTTGTGAGCTACGGGACTCTCCGTACTACGATGGATACCTTCTGGTCTGTGACTGTAGCATGTTTGACAAAGTATTTTGGGACTTCGCATCCTGTGTTGAGGCTTTCAAGCATTGCAATCTGTTTGTTTCCATCGATGGCACGCATTCGTATGGGAGATACGGTGGAGTGTTGCTTATTGCGGTGGCACAAGACGGTAGCAACATCCTGCCTATTGCTTTTGCCATTGTCGAGTCCTAGAGCACCGAGTTATGGTCGTTCTTCCTTACTAATCTGAGACGCCATGTAACCCCACAAGACGGCCTACTGGTTATCTCAGATAGATCGCAGGCCATCAAGGCCGCCCTTAGTGCCGATGACAGTGGTTGGCATCCTCCTAGAGCGTTCCAAGCTTACAATATTAGACACATGACGGCGAACTTCATGAGTCATTTTAAGTCAGCCGACGGCAAGAGATACCTTATAAATGCTGCTTACAGTCCAAGCAAGGCTGGGTATGTGTGGTACATGGATGCCTTGAGAGGAGTTTCCTCGGCGATGGCGGGCTGGGATGGTCGTTTCAACAAAGAGATTTGGCTGCAGCATTGCAACAGTGGGAGACGGTTTGGTCACATGACGACAAATCTGATAGAGTGCATTGATGGTAAAATTATCGTCGGTCTAGAATATCTCAATAGAAAAAGAGAACTTCGTTGTAAGCATAGTTCCAAACCAACTAATAATCCTCCATCAAAGTTTAATATTTGGTTGTCACAAGTACAAACCCCAATAAAAACCGAGAGTATTTAAACCTCAGGTCGTCTCACAAGGAATTGCAATGAAGTGCTTAATTATTGGCTATGAAGGAACAAGGGGGGTTGATTTGGTGATTGACAAGAAAAGTAAATAACAAGAAAGTAAATGACAATTAACTAATAAAGGAAAGGAAAAGAACTCTTGGCTAAGGCATAGAAATTGAGATCACCATCCTTGTCTAATAATCATATATTGATAATTATGAGGGACCAAACCCATCAAGTCTACTTCTATGCTTGAAGTATGTCAAATAGGCTTGATCAACATCAACCCATAAGTCCCAACCTAGCTACTAATTAATTTAGTAGTAGGCTAGTATTAATGGGTATCAAATTGACCACAAAGGTTCCCAAATCACCAATCCAATTAGACCCAATGACTCAAGGTCACTCAATTCCCTTAGCCTAGGCCAAGAGTGTAGAAAACTACTCTATAACTAGTAAAAATATTTTATCAAAAACCTAGAGTGCAATAAAGGTAAACATCATAAAATACAAGAATTAATAAAAGCTACAACTACCCAATGCAAGAAAACAATAATAACATCTCAATTAAACAATAAAAACATGAAAACATAAATTGCATTAATGGAAATTAAAATTAACAAGAGTGCATCAACATAAAAGTGACATGAAAGGAAAACTAACAACAAGAACTAAAAGAGCAAAGATGTAATAACAAGAAATTAAAAGGAAAAACGAAATCAAAACAAGAATTGAAAGCTAAATTTAAGAGAGATTAACCTAACTTTACCCTAATTTCTACCCTAAATTCTAGAGAGAAGGGAGAGTTTCTCTCTCTAGAATTCTAACCTTAAATATGATGAAAACTAAACTATGACTACTTAGTTCATTCCCCTCCAATCCTTGGGTTCAATAGCATCAGAAATGAGTTGGATTTGGGCCTGGATGGTTCAGAAATTGCCCCCAGCGTATTGCCTTTAAGTTGGTCATGTGCTGCTTATCACGCGTACGCGTCGCCTTGACGATCTTCTTCCCACGCGCACGTGTGGACCACGTATACGCGTCGCTAGACAGATTACCAAAATCCCTTTTTTTCATGAATTCTCCATTTTTGCATGCTTTTTCTTCATTTCTTCAACCCAATCTTTGCCTTCTAAATCTGAAATCACTTAACAAACATATCAAGGCATCGAATGGAATTAAAGTGAATTAAAATTATCCATTTTAAGGCCTAAAAAGCATGTTTTCATTTTTAAGTACAAATTAGAAAAATTTACAAAACCATGCTATTTCATTGGATAAATGTGAGATAGGTTGATAAAATTTCCTAAATTCAACACAAGATAAACCACAAAATTGGGGTTTATCAAACCTCCCCACACTTAAACTAAGCATGTCCTCATGATAAACCAAGAAAGACTAGAAATGGGGTATGAACATTTATTCAATGCAAATAAACTATATGCACCTATCTACATGCATGCAACTAAATACAAAATGATTCTACCTACTTGGTTAAAAGTAAATCAATCTCCAAGAACACATATGAACATGTAGGGCTAACGTAGTATAATGATTCATGAATCCTACTAATTCAAATATCAAAATGAAGTTCAAATAGACTTGTAAGAAGAAAGCTTGTGAAAGAAGGGAACAAGGAATTGAGCATCGAACCCTCACCGGAAGTGTATCCGCTCTAGTCGCTCAAGTGTATAGGGTGGATTCACTCAATTCTCCTCTAATCATAGTTTTCAAGATTTGTTTTTCATCTAACAATCAACAATTATTCAATGCATGCATACATTTATCATGAGGACTTATTCATAGGTTGTAATGGGGCTAGGGTCAAGGTAGGATTGTATATGGTCAAGTGAGCTTGAAATTTGAATCTTTGATTAACCTAAACTCTCACCTAATACACATAACAACCCATACAATTCTAATATACCATCTAGTTACCCATGATTCCCACTTTTTCACATACTCATGCATTCTCTTCAATTCACATTCCATATGCATTGTTATTATTACTTTGCTTTGGGGCATTTTTGTCCCCTTTTTATTGCTTTTCTCTTTTTTTTCTTTTCTTTTTCTATTTTTTTCTTTTTATTTTTCTTTTTTTTTTCTTTTTCCTATTTTTTTTTCTTTTCAAGATAAAATATATATAAGAGTATCAATGCATATGGTTGAAACATTTAGTGCATGAATATGTACCCAATCCTATGATTTTCAACAATAATACAAAATACACTTTACCTCAACCAATGTTCCCAAGTTTTTCATACCCAAATGATACACACCCTCACTAGCCTAAGCTAATCAAAGATCCAAATTAAGAGACATTTATTGTTTTTCACTTAGGGGTAGTGATGTGCTAAAATTAAGAACAAAAGGGATTAAATAGGCTCAAAATTGGCTAACAATGGTTGATGAAAGGTAGGCTATTTGGGTAAGTGAGCTAAATGAAATGATGGCCTCAATCATATAAATGCATGTATACATGGAATAATTGACATAAAGAATCAAACAAATCAAAGATTACAATCATAGAAAGAGAATAATACACACAAGAATGAAAATAGTGGTTATATGATATAACCACACAATTAGGCTCAAAAATCATATGCTTATGTGTTCTTAGCTCAAAAGCCATGTTCTAAAATTAATTCCTTCAAGCAAGTTGAACAAATTTTTTTTTCAAATTGGTAGGGTGTTCTAAAACAGTTTTCTTGAAAAAAGAAATCATCACTCTAACCAAGTAGTCCTAACATAAAAAGAAGTGGTAAAATATATAAAGATTATAACTAACATGCAATCTATCATGCAATGCGACACTAACTAACAAATAAAATTAAGAATTGGTATTGAAAAAGGAAGTGGTTACCCACGGATGTCAGTCCTCGACCTCCCCACACTTAAAGATTGCACCGTCTTCGGTGCATGGAAAGAAGAGCAAGGTGGACGAGTTGCTACAACTGATGAGCTCCTTCAAAGGATTGTGCGGAAGGACTTGCTTGTTGTCCCATTTAGAAGCTTTTCCTTTCCCCTCTTGGTGGCCAACCTAAAAGAAGAGAAAAAGAAAGAAAATTAAGCCCACAACAAAGATATCAAAGCAAATAGAACATAGACGGGGCTAATGCCCAATAAAAGTAGGGTTCTCAACTGCATGGTAGTTACAACATGTAAGTGAGAGAACAATATAAGCTAAGGCATATCAACTACTACTTGATGCAAGAGTAAAGTCCAAGCATAAGTAAATGTCATGAAGAAAACACTCGGAAGTATCAAGTTCAAATAGGAAAGAGTGGGTCATGAAAAATAATAGAAGTTCACGTCAATGCACAAAGAATACAAGGGTCATAAAAGATTAAGCATTGACCTAAAAATTTCATCACCCAATAATATCAACAAGTCAAGAAGCACCAAAATGATCCAAGAAATACTCAACAGTTGAGTAAGAAAATTCAACACCAATGTTAAAATAATAAACTTAGAAAAAAAAAACAAGAACAAACTATAAAAACAAAATTAAAATGCAATGAATGAAAATAAGCAAATGCGATGGATAAGAGAAAATGAATGATAAGAAAAATGAGAAGTGAAATTTTGAAGAGAGGGAGAAGAAGAAAGTAAGAAAGGAAGAAGGGGGAAGAAGAAAGGAGAGAATAAAGAAGAAAAAAAAGAGAAGAAAGGAAAAGAAAATAGGGCAAAAACAGGGCCGAATGCGACGCGTGCGTATGGGTCACGCGTGCGTGCGAAAAGCAGAAAGGGGAAGTGAAGCGTACGCGTCATCAACGCGTACGCGTGGGACCAAGAAAAGAGAGGGGACGCGTACGCGTCAGCCGCGCGTATGCATGGAGTCCAATCGTGCTTCTCGCACAATGCCAACACAACTCCAGCACAACTCTCTGGTTTTTGTACCAGAGGTTCCAACATACGCATACGACGCGTACGCGTGGAGTGACCCCCCCTTTTTTTTTTAAAGAAGCCTAAAAACAGAATTTAACACTCTCCTAACCTATAAACATTCTAAATCAACCAAAATTCAAATTTAACAAAAATATTTTTGTTTTTGAAAAATTTTCAAAGACAAAACAAACAAAATTTGCACCTCAAGCAAAATGCAATTCAAAAACAACTATCCTAATCAAAACATGAATTTAACAAGTAACCTAACAATCAAAGCAAGGTATGAAAAAGTATGAAAAGAAGAAAACTACCTAACAATGGCAACTCAATTCATTCATTGATTATATATACAAGAGAATGGAAAGAGTTTACCATGGTGGGTTGTATCCCACCTAGCACTTTTATTTATTGTCCTTAAGTTGGATAATTGATGGAGTCCTTTCTATGGTGACTTATGCTTGAACTCTTCCTTGAATCCCCACCAATTTTTGCATTTCCAATAGCCTCCGGGATTCCAAATTATGCGTCCCACTCTTCTAAGAACTTTCAAGCAAGTAGTAAGGCCCCAAGATTGATGATTGTTGATGTGTATTCTGGGGTCTCATACTTTGTTTGTCAACACCACTTCCTCTTGATCTACATGCTCCCAATTGGGTGACAAACTTCTTGAATTCTCCTTATGACTCGTAGTCCTTATCCTAACTCCATTGAATTGAGCTTTACTCCACATATGAATTCTAAAGTTCGAGTTTTCATCCACTATGCACCTTGATTCTTATTGCCAACCAACATCCAACTCTTTTCTACTTTCTAGCCCATAAATAGCTCTAAGTTGACCATCTGTTTCTAACAAAACACATTAATATGGGCCAAAAAAATTAAAGGATGAGATGATTACCCACTCAATTTGTAATTTGGATGGTGACTTAGCAAGGAAGGCATCCGATGGCTTTGATAATGTAAGCTCCACTTCCTTTGACTCCTCCTTGATGACTTCTACCTTTTGACAACTTTCTTCAACTTCTACTTGTTTGTCAACTTCTTCCAACTCTTCCTCATCATCAATCAAATCAAATTTTAGAGGTTGTGTGAAGTTCACTTCAACACTTTGTAGCTTTTCTCCATTAACTTCCTCCAAGTCTTCTTCATCATCAATCACATCAAATTTTGAAGGTTGTATGAAGTCTACTTCAACATCAATTTCACATCCAATGGAAAAAGTTTCAACAAGGTCACCAATGTCACTTGGTGTAGAGTTGTCTTCAATGATGGAACTTGTCTTTTGCTCAACCTCTCCTAGATCTTCAATTATTTCTTCATCTTCAGGAGTTTCTACTTCCTCCACTTATTGCAAAATATACTCCTTCTCCTTGTTCTCAATTTGAGATTCTAGAATCTCCTTCATACTCCACTCGTCGGTTGATTTTCCACATTCATCTGTGGAGACGCTTTGGTTGTGGCATGAATCCCATGAGTCCAAGTTAGCTTTAGTTTTAGCAAGGTTAGCCTTGTTAGTTTTGTACGTCTTTTGGGCTTCCTCTTGCTTCCTTTGAAGTATGATTACTTAAAGCCGATCCATTAATTCCTTGAGACGATCCCATGGCCCTTGTTACGCTTGGTTGACATAATTAGGATCACGTTGCTCTTGGATTGATGGATATGGGTATTCTTCCATGGAGGGTTGTGGTGGGAAGGAGAGTTCTTCATGTGGTTGGAAGTTCTCATATATGGGAGGTGGTGGTTCAATATGGTTGTAGGGGTAATGATGTTGGAATGATGGTGGTTCAACGGGTGCTCGTTCATAATGATCACAAGGGTGTGCATAAGAAGGATATGGATTTGGATTGTGTGGAGGTAATTGGTGGAAATAGGATGTGAATTGAGAGTATGGTGGTTGAGGATTATGTTGAGAGTATGGTGCATGGAATGATGGTGGTTGAGTGGCATAATTATGATAAGGACCATCATATCCGTTGAAATGATATGCATCATAGGAGGGGTTGCAATCATAGTAGCTTGGTTGAGGAGGTTGCCAATTTTCCATGAGGATTGCTCATATAGATGTGGCTCCCTTCTCAAGAATTCTTTCCTCCCATAATGTGAGCCATCATTAAAGTTTCTACTACCTACAACATAACCATACCCAAAATCACAAGGATGAGAATTCATATGAAAAAGAGGATATCAAAACAAAGAATATCAAAAAGAAAAGAAAAATCAAACACCTAACTACTAGCAAAACCAAGAAATAACCAAAAAGCAAGATATTCACAATATGAACATAATCACAATAGCCAATAATATAACACCATTACAATTCATCGGCAACGGCGCCAAAAACTTGATAGTAGAATTGTCGTCGGTCTAGAATTCTCAATAGAAAAAGAGAACTTCGTTGTAAGCATAGTTCCAAACTAACTAATAATCCTCCATCAAAGTTTAATATTTGGTTGTCACAAGTACAAACCCCAATAAAAACCGAGAGTATTTAAACCTCGAGTCGTCTCACAAGAAATTGTAATGAAGTGCTCTAATATTGGCTATGAAGGAACAAGGGGGTTTGATTTGGTGATTGACAAGAAAAGTAAATAACAAGAAAGTAAATGACAATTAACTAATAAAGGAAAGAAAAAGAACTCTTGGCTAAGACAAAGAAATTGAGATCATCATCCTTGTCTAATAACCATATATTGACAATTATGAGGGACCAAACCCATCAAGTCTGCTTCTATGCTTGAAGTATGTCAAATGGGCTTGATCAACATCAACCCATAAGTCCCAACCTAGCTACTAATTAACTTAGTAGTAAACTAATGTTAATGGGTATCAAATTGACCACAAAGGTTCCCAGATCACCAATCCAATTAGACCCAATGACTCAAGATCACTCAATTCTCTTAGCCTAGGCCAAGAGTGTAGAAAACTACTCTATAACTAGTGAAAATATTTTATCAAACACCTAGAGTGCAATAAAGGTAAACATCATAAAATGCAAGAATTAATAAAAGCTACAACTACCCAATGCAAGAAAACAATAATAACATCTCAATTAAACAATAAGAACATGAAAACATAAATTGCATTAATGGAAATTAAAACTAACAAGAGTGCATCAACATAAAAGTAACATGAAAGGGAAATTAACAAGAACTAAAAGAGCAAAGATGTAATAACAAGGAATTAAAAGGGAAAACGAAATCAAAATAAGAATTGAAAGCTAAATTTAAGAGAGATTAACCTAACTTTACCCTAATTTCTACCCTAAATTCTAGAGAGAAGGGAGAGTTTCTCTCTCTAGAATTCTGACCTAAAACATGATGAAAACTAAACTATGACTACTTGGTTCATTCCCCTCCAATCCTTAGGTTCAATAGCATTAGAAATGAGTTGGATTTGGGTATAGATGGCTCAAAATTCGCCACCAGCATATTACCTTTAAGTTGGTCACGTGCAGCTTGTCACGCGTACGCGTCGCCTTGACGATCTCCTTCCCATGCGCACGCATGGGCCACGCATACGCGTCGTTGGACAGATTACCAAAATCCCATTTCTTCATGAATTCTCCATTTTTGCATGCTATTTCTTCATTTCTTCAACACAATTTTTGCTTTCTAAATCTGAAATCACTTAATAAACATATCAAGGCATCGAATGGAATTAAAGTGAATTAAAATTATCCATTTTAAGGCCTAAAAAGTATGTTTTCATTTTTAAGCACAAATTAGGAGAAATTCACAAAACCATGCTATTTCATTGAATAAATGTGAGATAAGTTGATAAAATTCCCTGAATTCAACACAAGATAAACCACAAAATTGGAGTTTATCATGCATCAATGCAGTTCTCAAGGGAACACGATACTTGCCGATTTCTGCCATCGTGCGCATCACATACGAAAGGTTGCAGAATCTATTCGTAACAAAGGGCAAGGAGGTGCAGTCATAGTTGGCGGTTGGAAACCGCTTCTCCCAGAAGAACAGAGAAGACATCCCCAATATACGTGTCACTCATTGTGATAGGAGGGCTTCTGTGTTCATCGTGGAGGAATTAGAGTCGTTCGAGGGTTGGTCGCAAAGTTCCTTCCGCGTGCAGCTATCAGCGAGAACATGTGACTGTGGACTATTCTAGTCTCTCCATTATCCGTGCCGCCACGCACTTGCCGGGTGTGCCGCCGCTAGCATTGAGTGGGCCCTGTATGTGCATTCAGTTTACAGACAGGAAGCAATGTTCAAGATTTACGAGATAAAGTTTCTACCGATATTGGATGAGTCTTTGTGGCCACAGTGGTATGAAACGATGTTGCGTTCTAACCCAGTCATGCGTTGGAAGGCAACTGGAAGGCTCGTGTTGACTAAATTCCGGAATGACATAGACGAGAACGAGCGATATGAGAAACAGTGTGGCCTCTGCAAACAGGTCGGTCATACTAAAAGGATTTGTCCTAATCAATCCAGGAACGATGCTTATTTTATATTTATTTCCTTTTCTTTATTTATTTATTTTACCACATCTTTGATTTAAATAGTGTTAGTATGTTAGAATTGCTCTTAGGATAAAGTTGTGAAGAAGTATAGCTTAACTACCTCAGTACCTGACATTCAAATTAAGTGAAAGGAAATTTTATTCATAATTTCTGAAGAACATAACTGAAGATAAAAAATTCCTATCCTAAACCCTTATGATAAATCCAATCATCACGACTACATGGCAAAAGTTCTATTTTTTTTCTCTCTCCTCACTTGTAAAACAATGTCTAACTTTTTAACTTTCTCTTTGTAGACAAACAAAGATACTCAATTTTTGACATTATCGTTAATCTATGCTACAGATCATTCTCATCAACCATTACACCCTTTCCTTATTTTTTTCGCCATTGATTTTTAAATCAGTAGTGCTACGTTACCAACTTTTTATCTGCCAAAATCTGCCAACTTGAGTTGGGCTGGGCATGAAGCCCATCTACTAAATAAAGTCACATCTAAGTTAACTATGGTTTAATCCTAATTTACCACATTAACCTAAATTACCATAGCCCCAAATTGACTGACGGTGGACCATCTCTCCCAACCTTCCTTATCCGCATCCAGGGCCAAATAAAATCCTTTGTTACCGTCTCCGCCATCAAGGGAAAGTCAACTCCGGCGGGCGACGAAACCACCACGTCTAGATTATCGTCCGATATTCGCTGCGAAGCAGTTTGGTTTGTTGCAGGCGCTCATCAGAGGAGCCTTGAAGACGCATCTGGGTGTCCGGCCTTGAACCAACTTGGGCACCACCGCGATACTACGAGGTTAGTGGGTATTTGAGATTTAAATTAGGTGCTTGTATAGGTGTGTAAATCTGAGTATTACATTTTTTGAATTGAGAAGGATTAAACATGTGTCTGTGTCTCTTGGCTGTGAACGAACTTGGGTGTTGGTGTATTGAAGTGTTTTTTTTGGTGATCTTGTTCCTATACGAAGGAGGTTGCTTATACTGTGTTGCATCAGTTCTTTGACAAAAATGTTGTGATCAGTTATT
The DNA here is from genome assembly GCF_003086295.3 of Arachis hypogaea. Taxonomy (NCBI): domain Eukaryota; kingdom Viridiplantae; phylum Streptophyta; class Magnoliopsida; order Fabales; family Fabaceae; genus Arachis; species Arachis hypogaea. Next base: position 18,465,957 of record NC_092055.1, on the reverse strand, counting down.
CAAATTTTTTTTCGTCGTGGTTATTTGTAGTTTATTCCATATGTCTTTGTTGTGTTATTTGCAGACAGGAAAACATTATTTAGTTTAGTGTCGCTGTGGTCACCCTCGTTGACAAAGTTGTTGTCGTTGTCAGATTATTTAGTACCTTTTCATCAGTTTTGAGATTTAAAATTGTTGCAGGAACTTTATTGATATAATTTATTTATGATAGAAGGATGTTATAATATAATTTTTTAAGTGTAACATACTTTAGTAATATGATTTATTCAGATGTGTCTTTATTAAATTTTGAGATAATTTTGTGGGTATGTTTGCTTTTTTGACATGTCCATTTTCGTACTCAAGTTGGTAATATTATTTTACAATTAGGCTAAATAATTGATGTAATCGTTGTTTGTGTTTAAAAGCGAATTGGGATCCAATTTTTTTATTTTAAATGGTTTGTCGTTTCTTGATCCACTGAGTTACAGTGTGCAAATTGTTTATGTGATTGGTGTGGTCTGATTTAACATGTTGCTCTTATGGAAGAAAAAAGTTTATATTATCTTTTTGTTTCCAGATTGATGTTGTAATTTTTGGGTCTATCAATTTTAGTTTGAGAGTACAAGTAGTTAACCTCAGATGTGTCTTGTTTATTTTTTCTATTTTTTTTTCTCAACTTAATTTGCTTAATGCGACTTTTTTATAGTGACTTAATGTGTCTTGTAGTGAGTTTTCTTGTGATATATATAGCAATAAATTTAGTTGAGAATGACAATATATTTTGAGCAATGCATTAAGATCCATGTGTTTTTTATTAGATATTTGCGGTTTTAGGAATGGTTAAATGAGCTTTATATTAGGAAATTGAATTTGTATTTTTTGGCTCTATAATTTTTATTTCGGAGTACAACAACTTATCCTTGCATGTGTCTTGTTCATTTTAGATCATTCACTCATATTTTTTTTTCTCAGTTTAAGTTGTTTAACGTGTGTTGTTCATAATAGGTTAAAGTGTCTTTTGGTGAATTTTCATGTGATACATTGAGCCATATATTTAAGTTGAGAATGAGTGTATAGTTTAAGCATACATAGTCTTTCTTGTTTATTTTTAGCAATACTCTGTGATTTTTTTTTTCAACTTAATTTGCTTAATGTGACTTTTTCATAGAGACTTAATGTGTCTTGTAGTGAATTTTTTTGTGATACACATGGCAATAAATTCAATTGAGAATGACAATCTATTTTCAGCAATATATTCAGATACATGTGTTTTTTTACTAGATATTTGCGGTTTTAGGAATGGTTAAATGAGCTTTATATTAGCAAATTGAATTTGTATTTTTTGGCTCTATAATTTTTATTTGGGAGTACAACTTATCCTTGTATGTGTCTTGTTCATTTTTAGTATCATTCACGCCTATTTTTTTTCTCAGTTTAATTTACTTAATGTGTGTTGTTCATCGTAGGTTAATGTATTTTCTGGTAAATTTTCTTGCGATACATGGAGCCACATATTTAAGTTGAGAATGAGTATATTTTAAGCATACATAGTCTTTCTTGTTTATTTTTAGCAGTACTCTGTGTTTTTTTTTTTTCAACTTAAGTTGCTTAATGTTACTTTTTAATATTGACTGAATATGTCTTGTACTGAGTTTTCTTGTGATACACATAGCAATAAATTCAGTTGAGAATAACTATATATTTTGAGCAATGCATAGAGATCCATGTGTTTTTTATTAGATATTTACGATTTTAAAAATGGTTAAATGAGATTTATATTAGCAAATTAAATTTGAATTTTTTTTGGCTCTATATTTTTTAGTTGGGAGTACACCAACAAATCCTTAGATGTGTCTTGTTTATTTTTTCTATTTTTTTTTCTCAACTTAATTTGCTTAATGTAACTTTTTCATAGTGACTTAATGTGTCTTGTAGTGAATTTTCTTGTGATACACATGGCAATAAATTCAGTTGAGAATGACAATCTATTTTGAGCAATGCATTGAGATCCATGTGCTTTTTATTAGATATTTGCGGTTTTAGGAATGGTTAAATGAGCTTTATATTAGTAAATTGAATTTGTATTTTTTGGCTCTATAATTTTTATTTGGGAGTACACCAACTTATCCTTGCATGTGTCTTGTTCATTTTAGATCATTCACTCATATTTTTTTTCTCAGTTTAATTTGCTTAATGTGTGTTGTTCATGGTAGGTTAATATGTCTTCTGGTGAATTTTCTTGTGATACATGGAGCCACATATTTAAGTTGAGAATGAGTGTATGTTTGAAGCATACATAGTCTTTCTTGGTTATTTTTAGCAATACTCTGTGTTTTTTTTTTCAACTTAAAGTTGCTTAATGTGACTTTTTAATATTGACTGAATGTGTCTTGTACTGAGTTTTCTTGTGATACACATAGCAATAAATTCGGTTGAGAATAACTATATATTTTGAGCAATGCATAGAGATCCATGTGTTTTTTATTAGATATTTGCGATTTTAGAAATGGTTAAATGAGATTTATATTAGCAAATTAAATTTGAATTTTTTTTGCTCTATATTTTTTATTTGGGAGTACACCAACTAATCCTTAGTTGTGTCTTGTTTATTTTTTTTATTTTTTTTTCTCAACTTAATTTGCTTAATGTAACTTTTTCATAGTGACTTAATGTGTCTTGTAGTGAATTTTTTTGTGATACACATAGCAATAAATTCAGTTGAAAATGACAATATATTTTGAGCAATACATTGAGATCCATGTGATTTTTATTAGATATTTGCGGTTTTAGGAATGGTTAAATGAGCTTTATATTAGCAAATTGAATTTGTATTTTTTGGCTCTATAATTTTTTTTGGAAGTACACCAACTTATCCTTGCATGTGTCTTGTTCATTTTAGATCATTCACTCATATTTTTTTTTCTCAGTTTAATTTGCTTAATGGTGCACGAAATTGTGATCTCCAGGCTCGAACAAATCCTGGTAATGGCTCCAGAGCTTGGTGCTCTGATCTTAATTCATAATTGTCACAACTTCGATACAACTAACCAGCAAGTGCACTGGGTCGTCCAAGTAATACCTTACGTGAGTAAGGGTCGAATCCCACGGAGATTGTTGGTATGAAGCAAGCTATGGTCACCTTGTAAATCTCAGTCAGGCAGATATAAAGTGATAATGGTGTTTTCGAATATTATATAATAAAATAGGGATAGAGGTACTTATGTAAATCATTGGTAGGAATTTCAGATAAGCGAATGGAGATGCTTTTCGTTCCTCTGAACCTCTGCTTTCCTGCTATCTTCATCCAATCAGTCTTACTCCTTTCCATGGCTGGCTTTATGCAAGGGCATCACCGTTGACAGTGGCTACATCCCCTCCTCTCAGTGAATAATATGCTCACGCACCCTGTCACGGCACGGCTATTCATCTGTCGGTTCCCGATCATGCTGGAATAGGATTCACCCTCCTTTTGCGTCTGTCACTAACGCCCAGCATTCGCGAGTTTGAAGCTCGTCACAGTCATTCAATCATTAAATCCTACTCGGAATACCACAGACAAGGTTTAGACTTTCCGGATTCACTTGAATGCCGCCATCATTCTAGCTTACGCCACGATGATTCTGGTTAGGAGATCTAAGAGATACTCATTCTAGCTTAATTCATGTAGAATAGAAGTGTTTGTCAGGCACGCGTTCATAGGGGAGAATGGTGATGAGCGTCACACATAATCATCACCTTCATCACGTTCTTGAGTGCGAATGGATATCTTAGAAGCGAAATAAGAAGAATTGAATAGAAAACAGTAGTACTTTGCATTAATCTTTGAGGAACAGTAGAGCTCCACACCTTAATCTATGGAGTGTAGAAACTCTACCGTTAAAAATACATAAGTGAAAGGTCCAGGCATGGCCGTGTGGCCAGCCCCCTAAACGAGATCACAGGATCAAAATACAATCCAGGATGCCTAATACAATAGTAAGAGGTCCTATTAATAATAAACTAGCTACTAGGGTTTACATGAGTAAGTATTTGATGTATAAATCCACTTCCGGGGCCCACCTGGTGTGTGTTTGGGCTGAGCTTAAGTGTTGCACGTGCAGAGGCCATTTGTGGAGTTGAACGCCAGTTTCTGTGCCAGTTTGGGCGTTCAACTCTGGTTTTGGATCCTTTTCTGGCGCTGGACGCCAGATTTGGGCAGAAGGCTGGCGTTGAACGCCAGTTTACGTCATCAATTCTTGGCCAAAGTATGGACTATTATATATTGCTGGAAAGCCCTGGATGTCTACTTTCCAACGCAATTGGAAGCGCGCCATTTCAAGTTTTGTAGCTCCAGAAAATCCACTTTGAGTGCAGGGAGGTCAGAATCCAACAGCATCAGCAGTCCTTTTTCAACCTCTGAATCTGATTTCTGCTCAAGTCCCTCAATTTCAGCCAGAAAATACCTGAAATCACAGAAAAACACACAAACTCATAGTAAAGTCCAGAAATGTGAATTTAACATAAAAACTAATGAAAACATCCCTAAAAGTAACTAGATCCTACTAAAAACATACTAAAAACAATGCCAAAAAGCGTATAAATTATCCGCTCATCACAACACCAAACTTAAATTGTTGCTTGTCCCCAAGCAACTGAAAATCAAATAGGATAAAAAGAAGAGAATATACTATAAATTCCAAACTATCAATGAAACAGAGCTTCAATCATATGAGCGGGACTTATAGCTTTTTGCCTCTTGAATAGTTTTGGCATCTCATTTTATCCATTGAAGTTTAGAATGATTGGCATCTATAGGAACTTCAGATTTCGAATAGTGTTATTGACTCTCCTAGTTCAGTATGATGATTCTTGAACACAGCTTCTTTATGAGTCTTGGCCGTGGCCCTAAGCACTTTGTTTTCCAGTATTACCACCGGATACATAAATGCCACAGACACATAATTGGGTGAACCCTTTCAGATTGTGACTCAGCTTTGCTAAAGTCCCCAATTAGAGGTGTCCAGGGTTCTTAAGCACACTCTTTTTTTGTTTTGGACCTTGACTTTAGCTGCTCAGTCTCAAGTTTTCGCTTGACACCTACACGCCACAAGCACATGGTTAGGGACAGCTTGGTTTAGCCGCTTAGACCAGGATTTTATTCCTTTAGGCCCTCCTATCTATTGATGCTCAAAGCCTTGGGATCCTTTTTATTTGCCCTTGCCTTTTGGTTTTAAGGGTTATTGGCTTTTTTCTCTTGCCTCTTGGTTTTAAGAGCTTTGGCTTTTTCTGCTTGCTTTTTCTTTTTCTTTCTATTTTTTTTCGCCTATTTTTTTTTCTGCAAGCTTTGTTCTTTGCTGCTTTTTCTTGCATCAAGAATCATTTTTATGATTTTTCAGATTATCAAATAACATGTCTCCTAGTCATCATTCTTTCAAGAGCCAACATATTTAACATTCTTAAACAACAACTTCAAAAGACATATGCACTGTTCAAGCATACATTCAGAAAACAAGAAGCATTGTCACCACATCAATATAATTAAGCTAAGTTCAAGGATAAATTCGAAACTCATGTACTTCTTGTTCTTTTGAATTAAAACATTTTTCATTTAAGAGAGGTGATGGATTCATAGGACATTCATATCTTTAAGACAAAGTTACTAACTACTAATGATCATGTAATGAAGACACAAACATAGATAAGCACATAACATAGAAAACGAAAAACAGAAGAAATAAGAACAAGGAATGAATCCACCTTAGTAATGGTGGCGTTTCCTTCTTGAGGAACCAATGATGTCCTTGAGCTCTTCTATGTCTCTTCCTTGTCTTTGTTGCTCCTCCTTCATTGCTTTTAGATCTTCTCTGATTTCATGAAGGATGATGGAGTGCTCTTGATGTTCCACCCTTAGTTGCTTCCGATAATTGTGTGGAAGAAAATGTATCCCCTGAGGTATCTCAGGGATCTCTTGATTTGCAGTCAAATGTTCTACCACTGAGCTATAGACCCTTGATGGAAGCTTTTTGTCTTCCCTTTCCTCTTTCTAGGGGCTTCTCTGGCCTTAGGTGCCATCAATGGTTATGGAAAAAACAAAAAAGCTATGCTTTTACCACACCAAACTTAGAATGTTGCTCGCCCTCGAGCAAAAGAAGAAAGAATAGAAGAAGAAGAAGAGGATATGGAGGAGAAGGAGGGATGTGTATATTCGGCCATATGGGTGGGATTGGGTGGGAAAGAAATGTTGAATTTTGAAGATAGGTGGGTGTATGGATGTGAGTGGTAAATGGAAGATAGAAGGGATGAGTGTTTATTGGGAATAGAGGATGATTGAGAAGAGAGAAGAGAGTGAGTGAAGGTAGGTGGGGATCCTGTGGGGTCCACAGATCTTGAGGTGTCAAGGCATTTACATCCCTGCACCAATTTAGGCATGCAAAATGCCCTTGCACACAACTCTGGGCGTTCAGCGCCAGGTTGGTGCCCATTTTGGGCGTTCAACGCCCCTTTGCTGCCATTTCTGGCGTTGAATGCCAGAACCATGCTTGTTCTGGGCGTTCAGCGCCAGGATGCTCCCATTCTAGGCGTTCAGCGCCAGAACTATGCTCTGTTTTGGCGTTTGAACGCCAGACAGATGCTCCTCCAGGGTGTGATTTTTCTTCTGCTGTTTTTGATTCCGTTTTCAATTTTTATATTTATTTTGTGACTCCTCATGATCATGAACCTATAAAGACACACAACTAAGAAAAATATAGTTAGATAAATAAACATTGGGTTGCCTCCCAACAAGCGCTTCTTTAATGTCAATAGCTTGACAGTGGGCTCTCATGGAGCCTCACAGATGTGCAGAGCATTGTTGAGACTCTCCAACACCAAACTTAGAGTTTGGATATGGGAGTTCAACACCAAACTTAGAGTTTGGTTGTGGCCTCCCAACACCAAACTTAGAGTTTGACTGTGGGGGCTCTGGTTGACTCTACTTGGAGAGAAGCTTTTTCTGCTTCCTCTCCATGGTTGCAGAGGGAGATCCTTGAGTTTTAAACACAAGGGAGTTCTCATTCCATTGAAGGAATATTTCACCTCTGTCAACATCAATCACAGCTCTTGCTGTGGCCAGGAAAGGTCTTCCCAGGATGATGGATTCATCCTCTTCCTTTCCAGTATCCAGGACTATGAAATCAGTAGGTATGTAAAGGCCCTCAACCTTTACTAATACATCTTCTACTTGTCCATAAGCCTGTTTTCTTGAGCTGTCTGCCATCTCTAGTGAGATTTTAGCAGCTTGCACCCCATAGATTCCCAGTTTCTCTATTACAGAGAGGGGCATGAGGTTTATTCCTGAACCAAGGTCACATAGAGCCTTAAAGATCATGGTGCCTATGGTACAGGGTATTATGAACTTTTCAGGATCCTGTCTCTTCTGAGGCAATGTCAGTTGATCCAGATCACTTAGTTCATTGATGAGCAAGGGAGGTTCAACTTCCCAAGTATCAATGCCAAATAATTTGGCATTCAGCTTCATGATTGCACCAAGAAACTTGGCAGTTTGATCTTCAGTAACATCCTCATTCTCTTCAGAAGAGGAATACTCATCAGAGCTCATGAAGGGCATAAGGAGGTTCAATGGAATCTCTATGGTCTCTAGATGAGTCTCAGATTCCTTTGGTTCCTCAGAGGGAAGCTCCTTATTGACCACTGGACGTCCCAGGGGGTCTTCCTCCTTGGGATTCACGTCCTCTCCTCTCCTCACAGGTTCGGCCATGGCGCTTATGTCAATGGCCTTGCACTCTCCTTTTGGGTTCTCTTCTGTATTGCTTGGGAGAGTACTAGGAGGGATTTCAGTGATCCTTTTACTCAGCTGGCCCACTTGTGCTTCCAGATTTCTAATGGAAGACCTTGTTTCATTCATGAAACTTACAGTGGCCTTAGATAGATCAGAGACTAGATTTGCTAAATTAGAAGCATTTTGTTCAGAGTTCTCTGTCTGTTGCTGAGTTGATGATGGAAAAGGCTTGCTATTGCTAAACCTGTTTCTTCCACCATTATTAAAGCATTATTGGGGCTTTTGATCCTTCCATGAGAAATTTGGATGATTTCTCCATGTTGAGTTATAGGTGTTTCCATAAGGTTCACCTAAGTAATTTACCTCTGCTATTGCAGGGTTCTCAGGATCATAAGCTTCTTCTTTAGGAGAAGCCTCTTGAGTACTGTTGGATGCAGCTTGCATTCCATGCAGACTCTGAGAGATCATATTGACTTGCTGAGTCAATATTTTATTCTGAGCCAATATGGCATTCAGAGTATCAACCTCAAGAACTCCCTTCTTCATAGGCGTCCCATTACTCACAGGATTCCTTTCAGAAGTGTACATGAACTGGTTATTAGCAACCATGTCAATGAGTTCTTGAGCTTCTGCAGGCGTTTTCTTTAGGTGAATGGATCCACCTGCAGAAGTGTCCAGTGACATCTTTGATAGCTCAGATAAACCATCATAGAATATATCCAGGATGGTCCATTCTGAAAGCATGTTAGAAGGACACTTTTTGGTCAACTGTTTGTATCTTTCTCAAGCTTCATAGAGGGATTCACCTTCTTTCTGTCTGAAGGTTTGAACATCAGCTCTAAGCTTGCTCAGCTTTTGAGGAGGAAAGTACTTGGCTAAGAAAGCCGTGACCAGCTTATCCCAAGAGTTCAGGCTGTCTTTGGGTTGAGAATCCAACCATAATCTAGCTCTGTCTCTTACAGCAAAAGGGAAAAGCATGAGCCTGTAGACTTCAGGATCTATTCCATTAGTCTTAACAGTATCACATATCTGCAAGAATTCAGTTAAGAACTGAAAAGGATCTTCAAATGGAAGTCCATGAAACTTGCAGTTCTGCTGCATCAGAGAAACTAATTGAGGTTTCAGCTCAAAATTGTTTGCTCCAATGGCAGGAATGGAGATGCTTCTTCCATGTAAATTGGAATTAGGTGCAGTAAAGTCACCAAGCATCTTCCTTACATTATTATTATTTTCGGCTGCCATCTCCTTTTCCTGTTCGAAAATTTCTGAAAGGTTATCTCTGGATTGTTGTATTTTAGCTTCTCTTAATTTTCTCTTCAGAGTCCTTTCAGGTTCTGGATCTGCTTCCACAAGAATGTTCTTATCCTTGCTCCTGCTCATATGACAAAGAAGAAGGCACAGAAAAATAATAATAATAATAATAGAGATCCTTTATACCACAGTATAGGGATCCCTGTGTGAGTGGAAGAAGAGGGGGAGACAAAGAATATAATATAATGGAAGAAACACAACTGTGAGGAGGCTAGATATGTAAGATGAGATGTTAGGATATGAATGAATAAATAGAATAAGATGGGGGAGGGATAATTTTTGAAAATTATTTTGAAAAAGAGTTAGTGATTTTCGAAAATGGTTTTTTGAAAATTGTTAGTATTTTTTCGAAATTTTTTTTTAAAAATTAAAATTAAAAATAAAAATAAGAATAATTAGTTAATTAAAAAGAAATTTTTGAAAAAGAGGGAAGATATTTTCGAAAATTAGAGAGAGAGAGTTAGTTAGGTAGTTTTGAAAAAGTTAAGAAACAAACAAAAAGTTAGTTAGTTAGTTGAAACAAATTTTGAAAAAGATAAGAAGTTAGGAAGTTAGAAAAGATATTTTGAAAAGATATTTTTGAAAAAGATAAGATAAGAAGATATTTTTGAAAAGATATGATTGAAATTAGTTTTGAAAAAGATTAGATTTTTAAAATCACAATTAATGACTTGATTCATAAGAAATCACAAGATATGATTCTAGAACTTAAAGTTTGGATCTTTCTTAACAAGCAAGTAACAAACTTCAAATTTTTGAATCAAAACATTAATTGATTATGTTATTTTCGAAAATTTGTGAAAAAATTAAGAAAAAGATTTTTGAAAAATATTTTTTGAATTTTCGAAAATAACTAAGAATTTTGAAAAAGATTTGATTTTTGAAAAAGATTTTGAAAAGATAAGATTTTCAAATTGAAAATTTGATTTGACTCATAAGAAACAACTTGATTTTAAAAATTTTTGAAAAAGTCAATCCAAATTTTCGAATTTGAGGAGAGAAAAAGGGAAAGATATTTTTTTGATTTTTGAATTTTTATGAAAAACATGAAAATTATGCAATGCATGAAATTTTTAGATCAAAACAATGAATGCATGCAAGAATGCTATGAATGTCAAGATGAACACCAAGAACACTATGAATGTCGTGATGAACATCAAGAACATATTTTTGAAAAAGATTTTGAAAAAGATAAGATTTTCAAATTGAAAATTTGATTTGACTCATAAGAAACAATTTGATTTTAAAAACTTTTGAAAAAGTCAACTCAAATTTTCGAATTTGATGAGAGAAAAAGGGAAAGATATTTTTTTTTTAATTTTTGAAATTTTTATGAAAAACATGAAAATTATGCAATGCATGAAATTTTTAGATCAAAACAATGAATGCATGCAAGAATGCTATGAATGTCAAGATGAACACCAAGAACACCATGAATGTCAAGATGAACATCATAGACACAATTTTGAAAAAATTTTAATGCAAACAAAACATGCAAGACACCAAACTTAGAATTCTTTAATGCTTACGCACTAAGAATTCAAGAATGCATATGATAAACATGAAAAGACACAAAACAAAAAATCATCAAGATCAAACAAGAAGACTTACCAAGAACAACTTGAAGATCATGAAGAACACTATGCTTTCATGAATTTTCGAAAAATGCAAGATGCACATGCAATTGACACCAAACTTATGATATGACTCAAGACTCAAACAAGAAACATGAAATATTTTTGATTTTTGTGATTTTCTAAATTTTTTTGGATTTTTATTTTATATTTTTCGAAAAATTATTTTGAAAAAGAAAAATAAGGATTCCAAAATTTTTAATATGAATTCCAGGAATCTTATGCTCTAAAGCTCCAATCAAAGGGTCAGGCATGGCTTAATAGCCAGCCAAGCTTTAGCATATAATTACATGGACTGGAGTGATTAGTTGAATACCAATCCCAAAGCAGTTTGGTTATGGCTTTACAGCCAGATAGGATTCAACATGTTTCATGAAACACTAGAATTCATTCTTAAAAATCTTGAAGCCATAGAATAATTTATTTTTGAAAACATTATTTTTATTTTTTTTTTTTTTCGAAAACAAAAGAAAAATTTTTGAAAGCTTTTTGAAAAATTTTTGAAAACAAAACAAAAAGAAAATTACCTAATCTGAGCAACAAGATGAACCGTCAGTTGTCCAAACTCGAACAATCCCCGGCAACGGCGCCAAAAACTTGGTGCACGAAATTGTGATCTCCAGGCTCGAACAAATCCTGGTAATGGCTCCAGAGCTTGGTGCTCTGATCTTAATTCATAATTGTCACAACTTCGATACAACTAACCAGCAAGTGCACTGGGTCGTCCAAGTAATACCTTACGTGAGTAAGGCTCGAATCCCACGGAGATTGTTGGTATGAAGCAAGCTATGGTCACCTTGTAAATCTCAGTCAGGCAGATATAAAGTGATAATGGTGTTTTCGAATATTATATAATAAAATAGGGATAGAGGTACTTATGTAAATCATTGGTAGGAATTTCAGATAAGCGAATGGAGATGCTTTTCGTTCCTCTGAACCTCTGCTTTCCTGCTATCTTCATCCAATCAGTCTTACTCCTTTCCATGGCTGGCTTTATGCAAGGGCATCACCGTTGTCAGTGGCTACATCCCTTCCTCTCAGTGAATAATATGCTCACGCACCCTGTCACGGCACGGCTATTCATCTGTCGGTTCCCGATCATGCTGGAATAGGATTCACCCTCCTTTTGCGTCTGTCACTAACGCCCAGCATTCGCGAGTTTGAAGCTCGTCACAGTCATTCAATCATTGAATCCTACTCGGAATACCACAGACAAGGTTTAGAATTTCCGGATTCACTTGAATGCCGCCATCATTCTAGCTTACGCCACGATGATTCTGGTTAGGAGATCTAAGAGATACTCATTCTAGCTTAATTCATGTAGAACAGAAGTGTTTGTCAGGCACGCGTTCATAGGGGAGAATGGTGATGAGCGTCACACATAATCATCACCTTCATCACGTTCTTGAGTGCAAATGGATATCTTAGAAGCGAAATAAGAAGAATTGAATAGAAAATAGTAGTACTTTGCATTAATCTTTGAGGAACAGCAGAGCTCCACACCTTAATCTATGGAGTGTAGAAACTCTACCGTTAAAAATACATAAGTGAAAGGTCCAGGCATGGCCGTGTGGCCAGCCCCCTAAACGAGATCACAGGATCAAAATACAATCCAGGATGCCTAATACAATAGTAAGAGGTCTTATTTATAATAAACTAGCTACTAGGGTTTACATGAGTAAGTATTTGATGTATAAATCCACTTCCGGGGCCCACCTGGTGTGTGTTTGGGCTGAGCTTAAGTGTTGCACGTGCAGAGGCCATTTTTGGAGTTGAACGCCAGTTTCTGTGCCAGTTTGGGCGTTCAACTCTGGTTTTGGATCCTTTTCTGGCGCTGGACGCCAGATTTGGGCAGAAGGCTGGCGTTGAACGCCAGTTTACGTCATCAATTCTTGGCCAAAGTATGGACTATTATATATTGCTGGAAAGCCCTGGATGTCTACTTTCCAACGCAATTGGAAGCGCGCCATTTCGAGTTCTGTAGCTCCTGAAAATCCACTTTGAGTGCAGGGAGGTCAGAATCCAACAGCATCAGCAGTCCTTTTTCAACCTCTGAATCTGATTTCTGCTCAAGTCCCTCAATTTCAGCCAGAAAATACCTGAAATCACAGAAAAACACACAAACTCATAGTAAAGTCCAGAAATGTGAATTTAACATAAAAGCTAATGAAAACATCCCTAAAAGTAACTAGATCCTACTAAAAACATACTAAAAACAATGCCAAAAAGCGTATAAATTATCCGCTCATCACTTAATATGTGTTGTTCATGGTAGGTTAATGTGTCTTCTGGTGAATTTTCTTGTGATACATGGAGCCACATATTTAAGTTGAGAATGACTGTATGTTTTAAGCATACATAGTCTTTCTTGGTTATTTTTAGCAATACTCTGTGTTTTTTTTTCAACTTAAGTTGCTTAATGTGACTTTTTAATATTGACTGAATGTGTCTTGTACTGAGTTTTCTTGTGATACACATAGCAATAAATTCAGTTGAGAATAACTATATATTTTGAGCAATGCATAGAGATCAATGTGTTTTTTATTAGATATTTACGATTTTAGAAATGGTTAAATGAGATTTATATTAGCAAATTAAATTTGAATTTTTTTCGCTCTATATTTTTTATTTGGGAGTACACCAACTAATTCTTAGATGTGTCTTGTTCACTTTAGCATCATTCACTCATATTTTTTTTCTCAGTTTAATTTGCTTAATGTGTGTTGTCTATGGTAAGTTAATATGTCTTTCGGTGAATTTTCTTGTGATACATGGAGCTACAATTTCATTTGAGAATGAGTGTATATTTTAAGCATACATAGTCTTTTTGTATTATGCATTAAAATTTTTTTCTTACTGAAATTGGGCATATGATTATACAAATACGTTAAGAAGATGCGGTAATTTTTTTTGCAACAAGAGCAATGGTCCACAATGATTTTACAATGGTTGATGCTTCTTTTAACACTTAGCTAATTTTTTGAAATATATCTAGGATTTTTTTGTTAGCAAATTAAGAATATAATTGGTGTGTCTAATAATTTGTCTGTGAGAGTATTTCTACTTATCTCAGATGTGTCTTGTACATTAGATTAATGTACTATGATTATAAGTAGGTTAAATACATGCTTTTTTTCATTATTAATTTCTATTATGTTAGAGTAGTTGACTTTGGATAACACAAGTGAAGATTATAATTGGAATCAATTTCTGCTATTTACGCAGAGATCAACTTATATACATGGGAAAGCCGGTAACAACTCATACACAATTTTGTGTTCTTGTTATAGTTCGTATTCAATTTTTTTATTCTGACTGTCCCGTCGTATATTTTCTAGAAATTACTAGAGACAAGATGCTCACCATGTTACATCGCCGACTTGTTCAAAGAACTGGAAACCAATCAGGATCAAGCAAAGCTTGATGAGATTGAAGAAATTGGTTTTGGTTTCCTGAAGCTTGTTCCGAAATGGCAAGTGAGGCAAGGCATAATGGTGATGTTGGCCAAAGCCTATGACACTGAAACGAGCACCCTCAAGCTAGAAAATAGGAACATCCGTATTTTGCCGGAGCTCTTTCAGCGTCTTTTTTGTATCCCTCCCGGGGGTGAGTATACCTTTACTTATTACATACCACTGAATTGTTTAGTGTTGTTTCGGTTTTCATGTTCATTGCTATTATCTACGTATGACACTATCCATATTGCCCTATCTTTTACATATCCATGGTGCAGTTGATGACTTTCCACCGCTCGACAGTAGCAATGCTGCTCATGTGTCAATTAAAACAAGGTATCATAGATTGAAAACTGTGCAGCTGAGGCATTTTGTCAGGCATTGTCCAATGGATACCGAAGATGACAGGATAGAGTTCAGGAGACACTTCATTCTACTGGTGCTAAAGATGTTTTTGTGCCCGACCGTGCAACATGTAATCTCCCCGTGGCACATCGACACAGTCCTTGATGTATTTGATCCGACGAGATATCGTTGGCCATTGCATATTTTTAATTCTCTAGAACAGGCAATTAAGAAGTACCAACATAAAAATAACAAATCCTGTGAGTGCTGCATGCTTGGGTTGCTGGTAATGCTGTTAATTTAAAATTCAATGTAATATGACTAAGATGTGCATCCCTGAAGCTGACATCTTCTTACAATATCTCCAGGTGTTGTACTTTCAGAAGCTAAAGCACGGTGAACTCGAGGGTTGTCAAGAACCTGAGCCGTGGCTTTCCGCATGGACTGCAAAGGAACTTAGCGCTATGGCAGAAACTATTCAACCGGAGGTAATCAATTTGTTACTTATGTGCTAAAATAGTCAAATTTTAACTCATAGCTCGATTTATGATGCGATTGACTGCAAAATGAATTTTTTGAGTGAATGAATATGATGGCTTTGCATTTTATTATTAAGCAATGGAAGATGTCGCTAACGGTTGTGTCGTTTATTATGTCCGTATTTGATAAATGCTGCGTTAGATGTATGTGTCTTCTTACTAGTTAATGGCCACCAACAGGATTGTGGTGAACCTGGCCGGAATGAAGATGATGGCAAGGAGGATGCTGCTATGGAGGAAACAAGTGACCCAAGCCCTGAACAAGTAGACGTGGACCACAGAAAAGTGAGTTAGGATTAACATTTGCTTAGTATTTTTTTCGTGGTTAAACATAGATCGTGTAAACTGTCAGGCCTATGTTTACCTTTCATTTACGTTGAAGTTGTGCTGTTGATGTGATTTAAGGAATCTTCTCGCCTGGATGGAGTTAGAGAGGTTTCCAAGGACCCGGATACACATGCAGTTGCGTCGGACGGTGATGACGATGACGACGAGCCAATTGCAAAGAGATTGCGCCGGAGATCTGTATCAAGGATGACACCTCAATCATCTATGAGGGCTGAGGATGCAGGCACGACTAATAAGACAAAGAAAAAAGAGGACCATAAGGTGATCAAGATGTTCTTTGTTAGTATTTGTTACTTGCAGCTATGCAGTTTGGAACATCTGCAATGGTTAAAGTTATTGTTAAACTGGTTATTGGTTGTGTCATCATTTAATAAACCTAAGTGTAATGCTCTGTCATTTAGCATTGGGTTCTCTGTGTACTGTGAAACCACTTTGAGAAGTTTGTGAAAAACTTGTTTGATATTGTGGTTTCAGGGATCCACCATGAAAGGGGGATTTAGCAGGGCATCATTGTGCATAACCCATCAAACAGGGACTTCAGAAGATGATGACGACGATGACCAGCCCATTGGCATTAGAATCCGCATCAAAACTCTTCAAAGGAAGACACCTCAGTGTGGTATGGTAGAAGGAAAAATCATCACAAGCATGCTGTCGCACTCAACTAATCAACCAACTGAGACAGTTGCTCCTGAACCAAAAACACCATCAACAGAATTGGTTGAGTTTCCAGGGGTTGAGGGATATTCTTCTGAATTTTTTGACAGGCAAGTTATTACTACATAACATTGTTTCCGGTAGTAGTATAAATTTTTTTTTTTTGTTTAAATAGCCTCCCAAACAATTCCTAAGGTTGACCACTGCATTTATTTTTAATTCCAAACAGGCATCCTGCCATCTTATCTCAGTGGGATCCGGAGTGCGAAATGATTTGGGCAAATATAGAAAAAGGCGTTTACCCATCGAGACCCGTTAGCATAGACCCGATCCAGGCAATCATTCCTAGAGGTTCTTCCTACCGCACTCCAAGTCCATAACGCCCCTCTTTCTCTCTTGGTCTAACGCAACTCTTTAAATCACCCTCACCCTCTCCTCCCCGACCTATTCATCCATTACTTCGGGGTCGGAAAATCACCGAGCGGGAAGAACAAAGAATTAGAGGATGGGCTGTGAACACTTCTCTTGATAGCCACGAAATTTTGGTGTCATATGAGGGTAGACCACACCTAGTGCTATCAAGGAAGGATGTGTGCACACTGAGACCACGTGCATGGCTAAATAACAAGGTATGTAACGAAAAATCATGTTTTTGCATTTTGTTTGTTGCTCACGCATTGTCGACATTGATGAGTTTACAAATCGGTTATGTAGGTTGTATACTGGATGTGTTGCGCATTCAATGATTCAGGTCTCAAAAGATTCACGCGTGACTTTTATTGCGTGTGTCCCGGGATTCTGGTAAGGAAACGTCAATATTAAAGATTTATTTACAGTACAGTTTATGAACTTTTGATAATTCGTACTTGTACAGGAAATGGTTTTGGTACCAAAGAATCTGGAAAACTATCATGATGGACCGAATCCAACGTATGTCGGATTGGGTCAAAACTTTGGTGCTGATACTAGTTATTTCGACAAGGAAATCGCTTCAAATAGAAATTGGGTACGTATGTTTGCAGTGCAATAACTTACTATAATCGTAGCACTATCACAAAAGATATTTGTTTTTCTTTGTAAATGCAAGTAATATACCTAGTTACAATGGTTGGTTGTGCAGTGGTTTTTTCCTGTATGTATCACCCGTCACTGGTTGGTGTATGCATTTGATGTATCTGGAAAAAGGATGTTTGTACTGGATAGCATATACAGTAAACCTGATACAGCACGGAGCAGGCTAGATTCATATGCGGTACCTCACCAGCTCATCCCTATTAAGCTCTATTTAACCGTTCTTCTAGTATTCCGTTTAAGTTTAGTAATTTGTGTCTTAGGCGAGTATCATTGAAGACATTGCACAAGTGGCCATCCCAACTTATAGGCCCACACAAAAAGGCCTGCCTTGCACTTATGCCTCTGTGCCAATTCAGCCAAATGGGTGACTCTTCCCTCCAAGAACTCGCAATATATTAATTGTTTAGTTACATTGGGTTGTTCCACTAATAAAATTACATTTTTTCCGTTCGCTTAGATTTGACTGTGGTGTGTATACAATAAAATACATGGAGTACTGGACCGAAGACAAGAAACTAAATGACTGGGAATATGTGAGCTCGCTAACCTATATACCTTATTACCATATTTTGTATTCAAATGTCAATGTCTGTACCGATAAGCATTTCTTTAACATTGATTTTTATATGCAAGACGTCGTCAAGTTATATAGGCTGGAAATAATATTGGATATCATCCTATGTCACAAGAATATATCCATTGGAGCTGCCTTGAATGCCCTTGATAGCCGTGCTCTACCTCCTGTGCGCCGCAACCAACCAAGGAACAAACGTATGGAGGTTAGAACTCCATTCACAGCTCTTGATACAAAGAGCATACTTCGGCGGGTTGGAGGAAAGCCGAAGAAAAAGTCCACCAAAAGGATCTAACATATGGGTAGTTGAAGGCTCCAGATAACTCCTTGTTTACATGTGGAGGGAATATCCTCACATCCTATGCTATATTTTGTTGGGACTAGACAAATTACTTTTCCTACACAATGGGACTATTTATTTTGGATTGTTAGGTTGTTTATAGGTAGTTGCACTATAGACCTTGACAAACTTTGTTGGTTAATTCAACGATAATGCATTTCATGTTTATATGGATTTTGTCTTTTGCACCTTGGTTTGGGATAATTTTGTGCACAGGCTCGACAACTAATGCATTCTCTAAGTGTAATTGTTGTCAATGAATACACCTGTTGAGGTTCCTACATGTCTCTGGATGTCTCTACTTATCTTAGTCATGCATTGTTACTCATATTTTGCACGCAGGTGACTGAAAATAGAACTCTGTTCTGGTGGAGGTGTAAATTCTAATTTATGTGTCTGTTTTAGCTGTGGATTCTTACAGGTGGCTTTCCATAGGTCTGTCACCCAATACATGTGTTTTTTACCAATGTTTTGGTTCGGATGTTATTTAAATTCAGATGTATCTTTTCTGGGAGAGGTGTTTTCTGCTGTGACATGTTGCTAGTGGCTAGATATGGATGTGTCTTTTTCAAGAAGTGTCCTCTAGCAGTGACTTTTTACGAGGTGTCTTCACAGGGATGTGTCGTCTACGTGATGTATCTTTTACGAATGTGTCTTCATAGGGATGTGTCTTGTTCCAGGAAGTGTCTTCTAGTTGTGACTTTCTAGGAAATGTCTCCATCGGGATGTGTCTTCTACGATATGTGTCTTTTACGAGATGTGTCTTTTACGAATGTGTCTTTAGTGTATTCTGCTAGATGTGTCTTCTGCGATTATAACTTTAAATTAAGTATATCCATATGGATGTGTCTTCCGCGAGATGTGTCTTACGTGTTTGTTAATCAATTTCACATAACCTTCAATGCTTAGCAAATTTTAAAGTTAACAAACTTATCAGGAGTTAACAATATTAATCAATGAACATAAACTCAATAAATAATGATATATCGTTGTTAACAATGTTTATTTATTTAACAACCTGAATAAATTGGCAATGATTAGAGTAAAAAGGTTACTCTTAATAAAGGGATATCTCCATACAAATCTATATTAAAAAATCTTTTAAGTAGGCCGAAATGAGTTTAACAACGACAGGAACCCGCCATGTTCCTGTGATTCATTCGCTCTCCTAGCAGAACAACTCGCTACATCTTGATTCAATGCTTGATGAACATCCTAAATATAACAAACATGCATAGACAAAGAGTGAATAACACTAACAACTTTATCCATTTAGTCAGGTTATCAAGTGGTTTGAAACAATGGAAAAAGGAAATGCTTACCAGCGGTGGATTCTTCTTTTTTCTTCGCATAGAGTTCTTGATTGAGGCGTCGAGTTCAGATCCAAGCCTCTTCATTCTCGGCCGACCCTTCGTTGAAACCCTTGAAGGACCTTGGATGTCAGATTCACCAAGATGGGGGTCGCCCTGTGTGACCGTGCTATTTTGTGAACTTGGAACACGCCTGGACAGCAAGTTCGCACGACAGTCAAGCAACTTTGACCTTAACTGATCAAGACCCGAATGTAACATGGCCGCTTCTTCTTCACATGTCACAAAATCTTGTGCTACATTGTAGAAGTGTGAACACAGTCGTCTAAATAAGTTGTGGCTTTCATCCGATCGCTTCTCATCATGGCTGCTCTTGATGAAGGTGTGTTTTCGCTGTACATTCTTGCTCCATTGATGGATAACATAGCAAGATGGTACTGTGTCTACTCCATAATAAAACAACACAGCAAGACAGTGGCAACAAATAATACCTCTTGAGCCAAACATGTTGCATTCGCACCGAATCTTGTGTGTCTTGGAGTCAAACTCAACACTGTACTTCCAAGATCTGGGCTCCCCATACAATAGGTATTGCTCGTTGACGGTCACCCGAAACAAATCACCCTCTTGAGTGACCCCACAGACTAAACAATCCCCTCTTTTACTGAATTCATGTTGGACTTCTCTAAACTTAGAGGTTGTGTACTCACGCTGAAATTGTCTTTCAATTGTAGAGCTCGATGAACATGGAACAACTCCTTTAGAGTCTGCAGCATCATCCTCCAGTTCTTTTTGCTTTTTGTTCCCAAGCACATTATCATACTCATGCACGAACTGAACCAGTCCACTTTTACAATGCAGGTAACCACCGAAAAAGGCGTGCATACTCTCACTCCGTTGGGTACTTCTCATACCAGCCCAAAATTCACCTTGGAAATATATTGGAACTCACATTCTCCGATCTTCGTAAAGGTCTACAAAACCAAAACATACATATCAAATCGGGAATCATCATCATGAATAAATAGCTACATCACAGTACACCACTAAAGACTTAGTGAACCAACTATACATCGACGTCTCAAATAAAAAATTTTCGTAAAAGTATCCAAATAGGTTACCCATCATCCGATAACAACGGTGGCTGAAATCGAGTAAAGTAAAAACCGAACCTTCCAAACATACCCACCATCCAAAAATAATACAAGATCACTATAAAGCACAAACCTGATAGCCATTTATTTTTGTGTAGGTTAAACTCATTAACGAATGCACACCAATCTTTCTCAAAAGACTCTTCAGAACGGGCATTCCAAACAGTGCCATGCATTTTATCATCTATTTCTCTGTATTTAGCATATCCTCTGAGCTTATGTGGTATCTTCTTCATTATGTGCAATATACACCATCGGTGTCTAGTATTTGGGAAGACATTCTTAATTGCGCCAAATATGGATTTGCACTGGTCCGTGATGATGGCTTGTGGGGAATTTCCCATGCAATTTAACCAGTTTTTAAAGACCCACTCAAAGCTAGGAATTTCCTCATTACCCAACAAAGCACATCCGAGTAGTGTGGACTTGCCGTGATGGTTGACACCAACGAAAGATGTAAACGGAAGTCCATGCCTGCAATAAAGACAGCCAAAAATTACTAAATCACAATATTGTTGGAAAAATGTAAA
The DNA here is from genome assembly GCF_003086295.3 of Arachis hypogaea. Classification (NCBI taxonomy): domain Eukaryota; kingdom Viridiplantae; phylum Streptophyta; class Magnoliopsida; order Fabales; family Fabaceae; genus Arachis; species Arachis hypogaea. The sequence goes on along the minus strand of NC_092055.1, from coordinate 18,444,948 downwards.
CCCCTTATAATGGAGACAAAAACACAAACATACTTGTTCCTTCTGTACGTTGTATCAAATGATACCACATCTCCAAAATATTCATACGATGCCCTGCATCTTGCATCTACCCATATCGCACTCTTAACCTTGTTAGTTTCGTCCACATCAACTGCATAGAAGAAATTCGGGTTTATATCTCTCATTCGCATGAAATATCTAATCATTTCCTTCACATCTTCGTTTACATCAGCACAGCACAAATTCCTCGTTATATAGTTTCTAACATCCTTTTCTGAGTAACCCAACTTTGATGACCCACCAACCTCATTTGCCAGTGCGAGATAAGTCTTGTTAGGCCGTATGCCAGCCTCATCGTTGTTCTGAATCACACACTTGGCATGCATGGTCAGTTCCCTGTACTCACTGTAATGCACAGCTTGCTCGGCAGAACACGCGTGGGTGTGCTTCAATTCTAATTTGGTCACCAGCCAATTATCATTATGCCTATCAAGCATCACGTACATCCTTGCTTTGCACCCAGCTATTGTTATTCTCTTTACCCGCATTGCTACCTTCACTCGAGATTCCCGATAACCTTCACGACTACAGTGTATCGATTGATTAATAGGTACCTTTAATTCCTTCCTGGTCTTGTCAAAGTTTGTATTCCTAATCCTCGTCACAAACCCAACTTTCTTCGCATAATTAGAATAGAACTCTTGTGCCCGCTGTAACGAATCAAATCTCAATCCTACGTACGGAATTTTCTCCATTGGAATTCCAGTGTGATCCGGGACCTGCAAATCCAATCAGAAAACGCATCACTCAACACAAACCACATCAATCTAAACAATTTCCAATATGTCACTAGTTTTGCGAGAAGAATAAAATATATTTCACACCTCATTATTGCTTACCGTAGCATCATCCTTTTTCTGAATAGCGTCTTCAGATTCTTTCCCCTAAAATCGATAAACGAGGACATATCACCAAACAAGATACACATCGACCATTCAACACTAATAAAATACTTTGCCAACAAACAGAAAATACCTACTAATTGACAACCCAAACTAAACTGGTATAAAAAAGTACTATCGATAATCAAAACCATAAAAAAAATTAAAAAAATAAAAAAAAATTCATAGCTGGAAACATCATCTCCACATGCTAAACTAAGAAATAATAAAATACAATTCATGCAATAAAGTGTATCCCTGCTAACTTTTGATAATACCTACTAATGGACAAACCAAATTTTTACTTTTTAAAAAATTACTATATTTTTCCTGTAATAAATATATTAACCTACCATGAACAACACACATTAAGCAAATTAAACTGAGAAAAAAAATATGAGTGAATGATGCTAAAATGAACAAGACACATCTAAGGATTAGCTGGTGTACTCCCAAATAAAAAATATAGAGCCAAAAAAATACAAATTTAATTTGCTAATATAAAGCTCATTTAACCATTTCTGAAACAGCAAATATCTAATAAAAAACACATCGATCTCAATGCATTGCTCAAAATATATAGTCATTCTCAACTGAATTTATTGCTATGTGTATCACAAGAAAACTCAGTACAAGACACATTCAATCAATATGAAAAAGTCACATTAAGCAAATTAAGTTGAAAAAAAACACACAGTGTATTGCTAAAAATAAACAAGAAATACTATGTATGCTTAAAATATACACTCATTCTCAACTTAAATATGTGGCTCGATGTATCACAAGAAAATTCACCAAAAGACACATTAACCTACCATGAACAACACACATTAAGCAAATTAAACTGAGAAAAAAAATAGGAGTGAATGATACTAAAATGAACAAGACACATGCAAGGATAAGTTGGTGTACTCCCAAATAAAAATTATAGAGCCAAAAAATACAAATTCAATTTGCTAATATAAAGCTCGTTTAACCATTCCTAAAATCGCAAATATCTAGTAAAAAACACATGGATATGAATGCATTGCTGAAAATAGATTGTCATTCTCAACTGAATTTATTGCTATGTGTATCACAAGAAAATTCACTACAAGACACATTAAGTCACTATAAAAAAGTCACATTAAGCAAATTAAGTTAAAAAAAAAAAATCACTGAGTATTGCTAAAAATAAACAAGAAAGACTATGTATGCTTAAAATATACACTCATTCTCAACTTAAATATATGGCTCAATGTATCACAAGAAAATTCACCAAAAGACACATTAACCTATCATGAACAACACACATTAAGCAACTTAAACTGAGAAAAAAAAATATGAATGAATGATCTAAAATGAACAAGACACATGCAAGAATAAGTTGGTGTACTCTCAAATAAAAATTATAGAGTCAAAAAATACAAATTCAATTTGCTAATATAAAGCTTATTTAACCATTCCTAAAATCACAAATATCTAATAAAAAACACATGGATCTCAATGCATTGCTCAAAATATATTGTCATTGTCAACTGAATTTATTGCTATGTATATCACAAGAAAATTCACTACAAGACACATTAAGTCACTATAAAAAAGTCACATTAAGCAAATTAAGTTGAGAAAAAAATAGAAAAAATAAACAAGACACATCTGAATCCCTGTTAATAACTCATGATGTAAAACATTAAAAAAAGGTTGCTGGAAGGCCTAAGCAAAGACGCCACTAAAAGAAGAATTACCTGTTCTACATGTGGTGTGTCATGTTCACTCAAACACAGAACATTAACGTCGGTAAAAATAGAATTCTCCCTCACGTCATACGCACTGCCGGACAATGCTTCTTCAAAAATTGGTGTATCCATGGACATATTGTGATGCACTCGCCTTCAACACAGACACATACACCGGAAATCGGTGCTCCAGGAAGAGTCTATGTCGCAAATGGAAAGGCTATTGCAGATTCTTATTGATGTTACTAAAATCAGGACGGAGATATTACCTGGTATAGTTCACGGCACAACGGTTTCACGACACCACCATGCACGCACGTCGCATCTATCTTCCACGAGGCTGTTGGTGTATCTAATTGGAATCCGGGAGAGAGACGGTCACTGGCGGATTGGGCACGGCGGCGTCCCGGTGACTAAAAATTTTGGCCAATTGTACGAGAGAGACGTTTGGCGATAGTTTCTTAGAAAAGAGATTGCTTGAAAAGGTTGGGATATTTAGTTTCTCTGGTTTAAGGTTAACTTGATCCATGTTTACCATTTTCTTACTTTTTCAAAATGTTTTTCATGAACCCCACATTAAACCTAATTTAATTATTTAAATTTATTTTAATTTTTTTTTAATTTGTGTTGGTAATAGTTCACAGATTCTCTCTTGATAACGTACTTTTCCTTTTTAAATAAAAGAAAAGTGAAGTTGAAAATGCAAAATAAGTTTTCCTCGAAAAAGAACCACTGACGTCTTTGACTCATTTTTAAGTAACTTCTTCAAAGCACGTAGTTTTATATGAAGATGGAAAGTAAAGAACCCGCTTTGGAGAAGTAATTGGAAGAGAAATACAAAAAGTAATTAATGCTTTTCAGACCAGGAGAATACCAATTAAATTATTCATTATTCCTTTTTTTTCAATAAATTATATTAAACTTAGAGCTCATTATCTCTAGTTGACAACCAAGTTGTAAGACCATTTCCAATAGAAAATTTATTTTAGTTTCTATTTATGATCTATCTGTTATAAAAAGTAACTCCACATCAACTTTTACGTCATAAATAATAAATAGAAACTCAAAATATCTTTCTCTTCTCCATTAGGAGGAACTAATTTTAGTATCTGTTATGATTCCACTTAATTAATTTATTAAAATACTTAAAATTAATGTAATTAATTTTTTTCAATAATGTAATTTAAATATTTAAATTTAAAAATAATTCACTATTAAAAAATATTAATATTAAATAAATTCATATATAACAATAATACACAATATATAATTTGAGGTTATACTAATTTGTAAAATTACTTAATACAAAGAAAAACATAATTAAACTCTATAGTTGACGACAAGCATTGTGAAATTGCCATATGTATTTGGAATTTGAGGAAAGTTTTGTAAGTAATTGAAGAAAGAGTTGAGTTGGTTTGGATCCATTTTTTCGAACAAAAAATAATAGTAGCAGAACTTTGATTTCGTAAACTTGGAAGAAAATGAAGAAGAGTAGTAGAGAGTGTGAGAATAGAAGTATATCTAAGTGGTATATATAGAGTAACAAAATATTAATTTATTAATAATAACGGTAACATAGTAACGGCTAGTTTCTAACGGCTAATTTTACAACGGCTAGTTATGCAATGGCTAATTTAATATAATAATATAAATATAAATAATATTTAATATTAATTATGATATAAATAATTAATATAAATTATTAATTAAATAAAATTTAATTATTTAATCTAATTAATTATTATAATTATTAATAAATTAATTATAATTTAATTACTTAATTAATTATTAGTTAAATAATTAATATAAATTATTAATTAAATAAAAATATTAATATTTAATATAATTAATTATTATCATTATTATTAAATTAATTATTATTTAATTATTTAATATAATTATTTAATTAATTAACATAACTATTTAATTAATTAATATTTTATACAATTATTTATTTTTAACCTAACTTGCCATTTGGCAAGTGTGGATTGGCTAATGAGAGTCCCCATTGAGAGGGACTCCCTCGTCTTGAAATGAGTAAAGGAACTCACTTGAGTTCCATTCCAACGCTCCAATTCTCTTTTCTCTCTGACAAAATAGTAACTAAGTTCCAAAATTTAACCCGTTGGAGATGCTCTAAGTCGAAACTTCCTTTTTAAGTTCAACGTGATTTATTAAAAAAATCTCTCACAAATTCGGGAGTTATAATATACTCGTTATAATCCAGTCTTAATTACTCTATAATTTGGTCTTTATTATAAAAAAATATTATATAGTCTATCATAATTAATTAACAACTACTTTTTTGTAATATTTATAAAAAGATAACATCTTCAAAAAAAGTATACTTTTGAAATTCAATTTTTAATTTTTGAGATTATTCTAAACACTAATTTAAATATTAGATTGTCTTTTATAAATATTTATATTTTATATTATTTTTTAACTATAATATCTCATCAAATCAAGAAAGGCATGAGGTCATTCCAAAGTGGATGAGTTATAGAAAAATACTATGTAGCTATATAAGAACATGGTTAATATTTATTTATTTGTTTATTTATTTATTTATGCTATTATAATATTTTTTTTTATCAAAGATAGGAAGACTCAAATTCACAACCTCTTAAGTGAATATGAGAAAATTATACCATTTGAACTCATTGCCTTATGCTATTATAATACTTGATTCTAGTTTGTACATATTTCTAATTTTTTTAGAATAAAACCGCCTGTTTCGTCTAAATCTGCTCTAGACTTTTTCAAACTCAAAGTGCACGGAAGTATAGCATATACTAATATACATGAATTGATCAACGTCCAAACTAATAATCATATATTAAAGAAAAAAATTCAAAGCAATAAAACCGGAATACTCAGAAATTTCAGAGAATTTGTATGACAAAACAAAAGTCTACGAACTCTAACATTTGCCGTGTAAGATTAAATAGTCTACTCTAAAATTATTATAAATTTCCATTTATTTACATATATATGGTCAAATAATACAAGTGATAATCTAAACCAATTATTATATTTACTTTGGTTGAATCTCCAAGTGAGAATCAAAATAAATATATTTACAAAATGGAAGAAACAGTACATGTAATTCTTCTTCCACGCCATGAACTAAAAGTGAAAATAAAAAGAACAAACAAATTTGATGAAAATAGTAGAAAATCCAATTCCATACAAATATATACATAATAGCCTTATTTGATGAACCTTTTTAGCAATTCATGTTTTGTAGCTGATGTTCCTCAACAATGGATGATTCCTTTGACCTTGTGGTTGGATAATTGGTATGAGAACTCTTTCTTCTTATGAGATCACCAAACCTTCTAAGCAAAGCCCTTCTCTTCCTTGTGTTTCTCTCACTCTCAGAATCAGTAAAAGATTCATCTGCCTGATAAAGCTCCATATCTGGAGTTCCCATATCTAAATAATCATAGTGATTGGATCCTGAATCAGATGAATCCACCTCATCAAAAATTGAACCCTTTAGTAGTGAATCCTCACTTGGACTTTCTCTGTTTGAAGCATCTTCATTATTGTTATTGTTTCCTACCACCTTTTGTTGTTGTCTACTGGGACTCATTATCATATCCTTAAGATTAAGACTAAAAGTTTTGCTCAAACTCCTAGTCTGTTTGGTAGTAGAATCTCTTTGATCCATTGACAAATTATTAGTTCTGGATCTACTTCTTCCCAATTCTTTCGTTGATGACGATGACAAAAATGACTTCTGAAATTCCTCATTTCTATACTCCTTTAAGGTAGATTCTGAAAGCATTCGCTTTAACTCCCTGATGTTTTCAAATGACGCAGCTTCATGAATCTTTAGCATCTCGTTTTCTTGCACTAGCAATGCTAGGCTATCCTGCAGCCTAGCATTCTCGGCCCTAGCGATCTCCGCGGCTTCTTTCGCCACGTTGGACTCATTCAAGGCCTGTTTGAGTATGTCACGAAGTTTATGGTTGTCATCCTTTGATTTGCTCTCCGCTTCCCTAAGCAATTCAAGCAATCGAGCGTTTTCTTGTTGCGCAAGCAACCTTTCCTCTTCAGCCCTCTTAATGCAATTCACAAACTCTGTTTCCTTTACATTCCATGCTAAGAGAGATTCTTCTGCCTCCAATCTTAGCCTCTCAACCGTGTTCTGGTATCTATCTGCTTCTTTCCTTGTCATCTCAAGAGCCTCCTTATACTTCTCTTCCGTGCTTTCCATCATTGCCCTCCATCTCTCTGCTTCGCCCTTCGCGTGCTCGAGTTCAACTTGGCTCAATGTAAGCTTGGCCTTCACTTGGTTTGCCTCGGTTGCGACTTCTTTAAGCGCGAACGCTAAGTCATCCATAGCCTTCTTGCTATTCTCTTCTGCCTCCGTTGCCAGCTTTAACTCATTCTTCAATGAGTTCACTTCTTCAATAAGATCATATAACTTGGAAGAAAGTGCCTCACCATCTTGAATTCCTTGTATTGCACTCAACTTCGCCTCTTTTTCGATTCCATCCTGTTGAATTGCTTTTATCTTCTCTTTGAGAGAAGCAACTTCGATTTTCGACTCTTCGAGAAAAATCTTGCTTTGTTCAAGTTGCTTTGTCTGGACAACCAAAGTTTCAAACAAATTTGCCTCGGATTCTTTTCTCTTGTTGAGCTCGGTTTCCAATTCTAGAACCCTCCTTTTAAAATCGGAAACAGTGCTCATTGCCATCTCCTCGGAATATCTCCGATCGTCTAACTCCCTCTTCAGTTTGTCGAAGGAAGAAGAGTACTTCTTGCTGTTGCTGTTGTTATCTTTCATGCCAAATTTTCCTCTCTTGGTTCCTAGCCATGATGATTCCTCAGCTTTTCTCATTTGCTCCTCCATTTTTTGGTTACTATAAGAGTGTTGTTGCATTTTCAATATCTACCAGTATTGTTATTGATCACAAATCACATTCACAATCACAACAAGGTAGATATACCCTTTTCAAAAACCAACAACATATGTCAGAATCAAATCGAATTAAATCAAAGTCCACATCATGATTTTGCATGCAATAATTGAAGAAGAAGAAAAAGAAAGAAAACTTAATAAATAAATAAATAAATTGATAGGTGTTAAGGACTCACGAGGACTTTAGGTGCTGATTCTTCTTCTTGATGATTTTGTTAGGAAATGAATCAAGAAAGTTTTGATGGAGAAAATAAGGTAATGATATATAATTAAGATTGATCATGAAGCCGAGAATTTCGTGATATCACAAGATACTAGGGAGCGGAATCAATGGAAAAAAGACATGTAGGCTAAACATTATGAATCATCTTCATTTAGTAAAAGAAGGTTCTATACTTAGAAATTTGCTATGCCGATGAGAAGAGGTTTGGGTTTCAGAGTTTTTAGACAATTAAAAATTGGGGATCTTGACGGGTTTTAGTAACATTTTTTATAGCAACCTGCAGGTTTTAGATTCAACGTTATTCCCAATAGTAATAAATACAAAATATAAAAAAATTGGATTGTTAATTGTTACGGCAAACTATATAAATTAAACTTGTCGCTTTTGCTGTGTTGTGTTGTGCCCATCAAAAATGATTTTAGAAAACATTTTATTCCTATTGTTTACTAAAATAGTGTATAAAACACCTAAAAATGTCTATTAAAAAACTGTATAAATAACGTTGTTATTATCTTAGGACACTTTTTAATATCTTCGATTAAAAAAAAAAACTATTTATATATAAACTGCAAAGTTTTGATGAAGTTTCAAAGGTAAAATAAAATTTATAAAAATATGATTTACAATTTCAATGATATTACATGTATAAACATTTTTTAAATATTTTAATTTTTTATTTTTAACAAATTAAAATATATTTGTTAACAATTTTTTTAATAAAATTTAATCTTGATGTATTAATATATCAACAAAAGTAATAATCTTTTAAATTCATCACTTAAACAAATATATGCAGACATAAAATTTAATTAAATAATCATATAAAATAATTTTTACTAATAATATATAGAAAAATATTAGAGAATCATTAAAATTTATTATTTTTGACTATTAGTTAGCTATTAATATTTAAGACTATATGATAAACTATGATATTAAATTATTAGACTAAAAAAACTAAACTACAAAAATTAAGTTAATAATTAAATAATAACAAAAAATAATAAATTTTGATAATTTTTTAGCATTTCTCTTATTGGGGTGTGGTTATTTGAATGATCCAACCAAAGTGCTTTGTCGCTAAGACACCAAAATTAAAGGGCAAAAAACTAGAATAAGTCAAGGCAAGTTGAGAACTACGTAAATAAGCCAAATTGAAATTCGTTTCAGTAATGAGCCAGGAGCTATATATATGTAATTCGAACCAGCTCGGTTCGAATTAGAATCCTTAGTAAATCGAACCAGTCAAGTTCGAATTAGGTTGATGAAAAGTTGGTTGTAATTCGAACCAGCAAGGTTCGAACTCCTTCTCCACGTAAATCGAACTAGCTCATTTCGAATTATAGGTAAGTAAAGTCTTCAAGTAATTCGAACCACCCTGGTTCGAATTACACTTATGCTGGGTTCTTAATAATTCGAACCACCCTGGTTCGAATTACTAGTGATTCGGCTATATAAGGAGTTCGAATCAGCCTCATTCGAACCATTCTCACCTTCCCCTACCCCACCAAATCTCAGAGAAAATGACCCAGATTCTCTTCGACGAAGACCTGAACGAAATACTCTGCTGATGGGGGACGATCCGGCACGGTTATATCGCTTGGACGGAGTCGCCCATATAGCTGGGGTCATCAACGAGGAGGTTAGTACGGAAATAACTTTGTTCTACCGCTACATGTGACTTAGTGGTTTTCCATGCGGGTTAGATGGTGGTTTAGTTGGTGGTTTATGTTAGTGGTTTATGTTAGTGGTTTCCGTTAATGGTTTATGTTAGTGGTTTATGTTGGTGGTTTATCTTAGTGGTTTATGTAAGTGGTTTACGTTAACGGTTTATGTTAGTGGTTTATGTTAGTGGTTTATGTTAGTGGTTTACGTTAGTGGTTTATGTTAGTGGTTTATGTTGGTGGTTTATCTTAGTGGTTTATGTTGGTGGTTTATCTCAGTGGTTTATGTAAGTGGTTTACGTTAACGGTTTATGTTAGCGGTTTATCTTAGAGGTTGACGTTAGTGGTTTATGTTAGTGGTTTATGTTAGCGGTTTAGTTGTGGTTGTTTTATGTTAGATCTTTCATGTCAGTGGTTTATGCTGGTTTCTTATGTTAGTTTTTTATGCAAGTAGTTCTCGTTCTTGGATTTTTAAGCGGTCATATTTAGTACGATTTTTTGGTTTACGAATTATCTTGTTGATTAAGTTTGTCACTGGTAATTAAGTTGGTTCTAATAATGCGGTTCATTTCTTCCGCAGCCTCAGAGATGCATCAGGAGCATGCGTCGGCAGCAGGGCATGCTCCTCGATGACAGATACGTTCCGTACCTGCAGATGGCCGGTCTATACCATCTTGCAAGGCTGAACGATAGATGGTTCCGGTTGGACGAGGCCCTTGTCAGTGCGTTCGTCGAGCGATGGCGTCCGGAAACGCACACGTTTCATATGCCGTTCGGAGAGTACACGATCACACTCCAGGACGTGGCATATCAGCTGGGTTTGCCAGTGGACGGGCGTTACGTCAGCGGCTGCCTATCAGAGTTTCAGATATACATCCAGGGTGGCCGTCCAGCCTGGGTGTGGTTCGAGGAGTTGCTTGGAGTGGTACCTCCTCCTAGCCAGGTTCAGAAGTACGCGGTCAACTGCAGCTGGTTTCAGGAGACTTTTGGTGAGTGCCCGGAGGGAGTTGATGAGGAGACTGTGCGTCGATATACCCGTGCGTACATCATGATGTTGTTGGGCACGCAGCTGTTTGCGGACAAGTCTGGCAACCGCATTCACATCAGATGGCTTCCGTTTGTAGCTAGGCTGGAGGAGATGGGGACCTACAGCTGGGGTTCTGCAGCACTGGCATGGTTGTACCGGTGCATGTGCCGAGTGGCGAACAGAAATGTTATCAAGCTAGCGGGCCCACTTCAGCTACTTCAGTCATGGATTTTCTGGCGATTTCCTCGGTTTAGGCCTGCAGGGTTTGAGACGTTCAGCTGGCCATTGGCCTCGAGGTACTGTACTAAGCCTTGTCTATTTCAATTTACTATACGTAACTACGTGTTCATTTATAATGTATTAGATACCCTAAACACACATTTAAGTAGCGGTAAGACATGCGTATGATGCAGGTGGTCAGGTTACAACCCTTCCAGTAGCGAGAAGGGTCCTAGAGTTCAGATGTGGAGGCTCTGGATAGACCGGTTGCAGGATAGAGAGGTTAGTATGTTACTTAATAAGTTTCTTTATTTAACCACACTTTACGAGTTGGGTTCATGAGTTGCCCTGACACTGTATAGTTCTTGGTGCAGTTTATCTGGATGCCGTACAGCAGCCCCGACGTACTTCAGGTTGTGCATCCAGAGGTTTTGGAGCCTCGGCATATGGCGCTATGGCAGTCTGTTACGTCGCTTATCTACTTTACCGTCATAGAGTGGCATCAGATAGATAGAGTTCTTCCGCAGTTTGGAGGGGTGCAGCCCCGTCCACATCCCGCCCTGAACATCGACTTTCTGATGTCGAAGGACGGCAGAGGCGGAGATCGATGGTTCCCGTACCATTTGCAGAAGTGGCATCTCCAATGGGAGTCCCGTGCGGAGAGCGTGCTGAGGTTCGATGTTGTTGCTGACCCTGGTCCGTCGCATGAGTTCCTGGAGTGGTGGAGTCAGCACGGGAAGAGGTTCTTGTCTCCGGATCCGGACTTGGGGGATCCGAGAGCCGTTGCTATTCCTGTTGAGGCCTCACAGCACCCGTCCATTTTACGCCACCCGCACAGCCTGCCCCGCAGGAGGACGCGAATGAGATCGAGGATGAGGAGCCGTTTATCCGCAGAGGTCAGAGGCCACGGGTACCCCGTCGTTGTGGTACGGGCTCCCACTTGTTTAGATGATTTACTTTTCATGTATTTTGGACGTTAGGGTTCATTCATTTATGATACCCATGTGGACTACTGTTGTTACTTTAGGGCTGTTTTTCCTTGTTATTTGTTCATCTTATTGTACTTCGAAAACTGGTATTTACCTAGTGGATCAGTGAATATTTATTATCATTGAATCATATAACACTTTAATGTCGACAATTAGTTATCAACTTTTGCATTTATGGGATTTCTAGCTATACTCAAAACAACAAAACTCTCCTCACTAGCCATCTTACTCCCTCTAATGAGACCACTCACGTTTAGAAACATATATATAGGCTTCTGTCTCCAACTAATTCGAACCGGCCTGGTTCGAATTATGGTTGGTTTAATTCGAACCAGCCTGGTTCGAATTACTTTGTCAGCGTTCTCTCTCTATAATTCGAACCATCCTGGTTCGAATTATGTGCACTTGAAGTTCGAACCATCTTGGTTTGATTTATTAACAACATTCAATTTGTAATTCGAACTGCCCTGGTTCGAATTACTAACAAATGCAGTTCGAACCATGTTGGTTCGAATTATATTAATATACGTTCTGGCGCATTACTGAAACCATTTCCGGTTTGGCTTATATACGTAAATTCTAGATGGCATTGGCTTATAATGGTTTTTTGCCCAAAATTAAATGTTATAAAATACAATAAAATCACATGTTAAGATTTATTTTTTTTAATAAAACCCAAAACCATACAAAATTTAGTTTTTTAATATATTATTAAAAAAATTTAAAAATTTTTGTTAATAGTAATTTTGATATATATTCTTAAAAAGTTAATATATATTAACGAAACTCAAAAATAAAATGTGGTCAATACCCGAAAATGATAAAATAATGAAATGTTCTTTGTTGCAGTCTCCAGCCAGCCGACTGTGACTTCATCCAAAACTTAGGATAAATGATATTGGGTTCATCTTAAAATACTTTCTGTTAAGTAAAAAGTATTATATTTTTTATTAATTAAATAAATTTAAGTTTTTTATTTATTATATTTTATATAAATAGCTCAAGTTTATAGTTTATAGTTTAAAATTTAAAATTTGTGCTTTAGAATTTAAAAAGCGTTATACTTTTAATTTTTTGCATAGCACATTAGCATTCGCCGTCATACTGGATTATATGTTGTTCCCATAGAACTTTTCTATTGTGTTGATTGAATTTCTTGTTGTTTTCATAGAATTTGAGAGTTGTTCTAAAATATTTTTTATGTTGTAAGCAATGTTGTTTCAGTGTTTAACCGATTTCATCTCATTTATTTAATTTATTTAGAATACATTCTTCTTTGCAAAAAAATTTTGAAAGAGAAAAAAATTGACGAAAAATCACATGCCCAAAATATGTTATTATAAAAAAAAAATTATGGATTTAAATATCAATCATTTAAAAAGAAAGTGCGATTAGAAAAAAGAACATGAATATGCAAATTAGTGAGTTAGAGACACCAAAAAATTAGTGAGTTAGAAGAGGAAAATGTGCGCAAATTAAGTTAACACGTTTAAAAATTAAAAAGATAAAAAGTGAAAAAAAAATCAAAACAAAGATTACAAGATGAAACTTAATTTAGATTTAATTTAAAAAACGAGGATATAATATTTGTTAAATAAAAAATTAAGTATAATTTTTTTGTTGACTAATTTAAGTATAGTTAATTTTATGTAAAATTAATAACTAAAAATTATTAAATAATAATTTATTTAAATTTATTAAATTATTTAATAATTTTTTAATTATCAATTTTACATCAAATTAATTTTATTTGAATTTTTATCAATTTGTGAAAAAATAAATTTATAGACTAATGTTATATTTGATCCTAAAAATTTAGATATAGTTAATTTTATGTGAAGTTAATAATTAAAAATTATTAAATAATTTAAATTATTTAACTAAATTTTCATTTAATAATTCATTAATTTCACGTAAAATTGACTAAAGTTTCTATCCCATTTGATAGGAAAGACTGAAAGAAGAGATGACGATTCCGATGCTTGCTTTGTCAATCGTCGCACGCGGCAACATAGCATATACGGTATGGCATGACGCTTCTTCTTTTTTTTTTTTTTTTAATTTTTATTTTTTTATTAACAAAAATGTTACTCCATGACCTAGAAAGCATATTCTAGAATAGAGAAAATAATAGCATATTCAGATATTCTCCTGTTCTCTGAATCATTCTCTACTTTCAATTAAATGTTAAAATATTTATAAAGGAACAACTCAAGGATAACTTAAGAAAATGCAACATATTAAAAATTAAATTAAAATCAATTTAATTATATAAATTATAATTCTTAAATGTGAAAAATAATATATAAAATCATATAATTATAGAGTGGAACGATGTTTATGTAATAGCTTGTTTGTAGTCAATTTATTTTACATTTTTTGTTTGAATTATGTTCTATTTTATTGTGTTAAGTTTTTTTAAAAATTACTAAACATCTAACATTCTTTCATGATTGGCATCAATGAGTTTTTTTTTTAAATATTTAATAAAATGAAAATTTGTTTGAAATTGTCAATTTGTCGATATATAAAATTGATAATTAAAATCATTAAATAATAATTTTATTAAATATATTAAATAATTATTTAATAATTTTTAATTATTAATTTTATATAAAAATAACCGTAGGTAAGTCTTTATTATCTAATAAATATTATTAGTCAAATCATTAGTTTCGTCACAACTATATATTTATAGAGTAAAAATTTTAAATCACTATTCAATTTAGTCCTCGACATTTTAAAATGATCAATTAAATTCCTGAAATTTGAAAAAGTGCATTTCCATTAGTCTCTGGCAAAAGTGTCGTCTAAACATTGATGGTGTGGCATTCCAACTGTATGCTTATGTGTACCAAATTTGAATTTGATTCAAATTGGTACCTGAAATTGCTTAATAATATCAAAATTAGTCCATTTTCAATTATAAAACCCTAATCCCCAAATTATTGTCTTCTCTTCTTCGATCTCTCTGTTGTCTTCTTCTCTTCTTCGACCTTTCCGCTGTCTTCTTCTCTTCTTCGATCTCTCTATTATCTTCCGGTTCATCTTGTTTTCTCGTCTGCATGAGTGATGATGGGTGGTGAGAGAGAAGTCAAAGTAGCTCAAGTAGGAACAACTAACTCTGTAGGGAGACCTTATTATGGCAGCAAAAGAATGTGCAACAAGGGAGGTAAGAACGCCGTTTTCTGTAATTGCAGACTTCGGATGGTGATGAAGTACTCAACGACGACAAAGAATCCTGATAGACTATTTTATGGTTGTCCAAACTATGAGGTAAGGTTATGACTTTAAAGAAAATGTTAAGATAGTTTCACTTTGAGTTTGGATTCACTTGCGTTTTTTACTTTGCAGTATGGAATCAATTGTAATTTTTTCTGTTGGGTTGATGGAGGTGAAGAACCAGTTTGTGCAACACCCATTTCACAAAACAGTTTGCATGAGTTCAATTGAAAAATGACAAACTTAGAAAGTGATGTTAAGACCTTGAAGATGATAACAATGGTTACCTTCTTAAAAGTGAAAAATATATTTTAGCCTAATGGACGAACCTGCAAGGATACATATAATTTAAATCTGTATTGAACTTAAAATTAATCCAACCACATTAACTTGTAATTAAAATAGTTTTTAGGTAAGTGTACTGATATTGTAGTTCAGGATGAATATGAACTGGAAGATAGGGAGATGACGAAGAAGAGAAGAAGACGGCAGAGAGATCGAAGAAGAGAAGACAATAATTTGGGGATTGGGGTTTTATAATTGAAAATGGATTAATTTGGATATTATTAAACAATTTCAGGTACCAATTTGAATCAAATTCAAGTTTGGTACACATCAGCATGCAGTTAGAATGTCACATCATCAACGTTTAGACGATACTTCTACAAGGGACTAACGGAGATGCAATTTTTCGAATTTCAGGGATTTAATTGGTCATTTTAAAAAATCGAGGACTAAATTAAATAGCGATTTGAAATTCAGGGACTATTTTGAGCATTTACTCTACATTTATATATACAATGAATATAAAAACATTTATATTTTAATTGTATTTTCTATGAAAGACATAAATTTATTGAAAATAAATGTCATTGTGTAATAAACACATTGAATTATCTTACACTATTAAGCTAAAATCAATCTCTATAACAATGATATTTAAATAAATAAGACTAATTTTCTACGCCTACAATTGAATTGAAGTCCTAAAATAGCCTATAAAATTAACATGTATTCAAATAGTTTTCAAAATTCTAGTTGCACAAAAGATATTTTTAAAATTAATCAACATGACTCAAATAACTATAAAAAAAATATTAAATACCATTGGATTTAATATTAGACTTTGGTGACGAGTTTTCTGTTAGATTTATTGTCGAATTTTGGACTAAATTCGTCACTTTCAAATATTACCCTCGGAATAATAATGTCGACGATAATGTCGACTAAATTTTGGCGCGCTCACTATCATCGGATTTATTGGCGGGTAGATTCGATAATAACGTTGTTTAGTGAAATGTTACGTTTTGAGCACACGGAAAACGTTACCGTCGGATCAATCCGACAATAAATCCGACGGTAAATTTGGGGTTAAATTCAAACGTAAAACCCTTCCCCTTACTTGTCTGACGCCATTCTCTCTCTCTCTCTCTCTCTCTCTCTCTCTCTCTCTCTCTCTCTCTCTCTCTCTCTCTCTCTCTCTCTCCCTCCTCGTCTGCTCACACCTTTGACGTCACCACCGTGCCTGGAGCACCCGTTGTTACCGCTGCTGCACATGCTCATCAAATCTACCGGTGCTGCTGCTGCTGCTTCTGTCCGCCGCATCCTTCGCCACGGTTGCTGCTCACGTCGCCGTCATCGCTGCCTCTATCACCATGATATTAAAGTGAGACTACAACTACTATCATCAGATTTGTTTGTTGGTATGTGTAACACCCTAAGTCTTACCTCTAGCCGTAAAGCAAAGAATAGCAAAGTGCCACGACAGTTCTAAAGCTTATAATATATAATATATATTCAAGAATT
This sequence comes from Arachis hypogaea, assembly GCF_003086295.3. NCBI lineage: Eukaryota > Viridiplantae > Streptophyta > Magnoliopsida > Fabales > Fabaceae > Arachis > Arachis hypogaea. The sequence goes on along the minus strand of NC_092055.1, from coordinate 18,428,203 downwards.
TTTATAATTAGAAGCCCAATGAAGGAATAAGGTTTAAAGTCGCATAAAGCGGAATTAAGAAACGCAAAGCGTTCACGCGATAACTAAATGCGTAGACACAGACAAAACAAGATATAATATATGTAAAACCTTATACATAGCTCCAAGATACAAAAGGTAAGAATTAAAATAAACAAGATATATATATATATATATATATATATATATATATATATATATATATATATATATATATATAGGTTAGAGATTATTTTTTTTTATAAATTTGTTGATTTTAAACTATAAATCATGTTTTTAACCAAAGATATTTACATATTATTGATTTATGTACTAAATTAGCATTATATTTTTAAATAATCTAAGTATTAGTCTTATACAACTGGAAAAATTTATGATAACATATCACTTGGTAAATATAAATATAAAATAGTCTAATTTGTTGAATTTTTTCAATGTTTGATTATGTAATATAATTTTTATTTTAAGAATTTAATTTTATAGCTATTCAACTTTTGACAATTTAATTTTGTATTTTAATTGAGTTGATAATTAGTTTGCAAAGCATGAAATCTGCTCACTAAAAAGCACTTCAATTACAACATTTTTATATCAGTAAAATTATTAATCATCGGTAAACAGAATTGAATAATAATGCAGCAATTAAACCTCAGATTAGGTAAGTTGTTTAAACTATTTTAACATGTACATAAAACAACAACTGTGAATTTTTAATGTGCAACTACTCCTATAAACTACATCTTTCTTTTACAATGTCAACTGCAGTATTCTAAAGAAAAAAAGTGAGCATGCATTAGCAAGATATTAAAATATAAAATGGAGCTAAAATTAAATAATTATTTTTTGCTCTTGTCTTTCTCCTTTTTTTTTTTTTCATTATGATAAAAACAAATACTCATTAAAATTGAATTATATGCTTCATCAGTTCAATTGTTAAATAGTGCCTCGAAACCAGCATTTTATGTGAGATACATCTTTATCAATCAATTTTCTTCACTTTGAAATTCATAATTTGATAAATACTCAAAATTTAAATAATTTTATTTGCAGGTTTACATGCCTTTTTGAATTTCATAAATTCATCTAATAAAAGTAAGATCTCATCTCAGAATCAAATGGAGAATATTAACTCAAACATGTGTATAGTCTCAGATATTGAGTCTTGTATTGGTTCAAGAATACTAAAAAATAGAATCTAATTCACAACTTAAAAATTTGATATCTTAACTACAGAAATCATGACACATTTGCATATCAGAATTGCAAGTGAAAAGCATCAAAAGTTTGCAAAGTACTATCAACCATAGGTCATAGCTCATAGCCATACATGGAATGCAACAATGATCACAATTTACAGATGCAACTAAATGTCTACAATTGACATTTTAATCAAAAGCAATGCATTAAATCTAAAAGAAACCCAAACCCCAAGAAAAGCCTCAGTAAACATACTTTCATGAGTCCCAAACCTCAACTTCTTCACCAAATTTTATGATTTTTTGTTCAATACAGACAGTGGCAATTGCTCCTCGCTCCTTGAAAAAATTAAATTATAACGAAGTTGAGGTAATATTCTAGAAAATATACGTTAAATCAATATGTGACTTTATAATATTCAAAAATATTTTAAATTGATTTTCATGAGCACTAAACAAAGTTGATAAAAATATATAAAAAATTCTGCCGCTGATTGAAAAGGGAAGGGCAAAAAGCAAGAGTGACTATTGATGTGCAATAATTTTATAATAAATAATGAGTCACTAATAATTCAACTCAATAGTATGCTTAAGGAGAGAGCAAGGTCAGTTGAGACCACCTAGTCGGGTGTCCATAATTTGTAAATCTGACTGCAAGGGCACCTGCACAGCTCTTATTTTAACCACAATCCTTTCCCATTAAACATGTCATATTTCCTTTCCTTCCCTTCTGTCATCTCCTATTTTAATAGAGGACTTTCTTGTTTCTGATGTCTACCTAATTGAGACTACATATAATCTGCATAAAGGGATCTCTCTAAGCTCTATTTCATATGTATAATAACTTTCTATACATATTATTAATATTTCCCCTTATAAAAAAATTCGTTCTTCGTGATTACTGCAGTTATTAAAAACTTAACCACTCCTTGAGAGTTTTAAGTGATTCTCCTAAAAAAAATCTCATAAAAATTTCAAATTAACAGCAACAAATAATAAAGTAATTATTTTTTAAATCAATTGTGAGGTCAAACAGATGAGTTGATTTATAAAAGAGATGCAAGAATACTACCTTATGTTATATCTAAAAGTATTATGCATAACAAAAGTTATTAAATACTCACATTCAGCATCGGCATTAGTTTTTAAAAAATAAATCAACCAAATGAGTGTAAAATTATTCTAATTACACATAGTCTTAGGTCATATTTTCATCATAAATAAAAAATATCATTAGTAAAAAATGGTAATATATCATATTTTTTAAATAAGCAAATGTTAAAAGCATTGTTGAAGATAAATTAGCATCTAATATTCGAAGACACGTTACCTTTTGATTATTAGTGGAGATTCAAATATTTCTGAAGACTTCATGGTAAACGACATTTTCTGTTGCATAAAATTGTTAGAATTATCATGAGATATTACAATCTTAAGTCCATCTTTGGTGGTGACCCGTGAAATTGTGACATAAAGTTGTCCATGTGTAAAAACTTGTTGTTTTAGAAATAAGCCAACATGATTTAGAGACTGTCATTGACTTTTATTTATGGTCATTGCGTATGACTGATAAACCACTATTTTATGGTTTATCTTGTGCTCAATTGAGTGATTTTTATCTGCTCTTTACTCACTTATTCATACTATTTGCATGGTTTTACAACTCCTTCCTGATTATGTGCTTTGATTGAAAATATGCTTCTTTGGACTTATAATTACTCATTATTAATCCTCTCTTATTACCATTAGATGCCTTGATATGTGTGTTAAGTGATTTCAGAGATTACAGGGCAGGAATGGCTCAGAAGATAGAAAGAAAGCATGGAAAAGTGGAAGGAATACAAGAAGTTGGAGAAATTGCTAAGCTGCCCAGCCTGACCTCTTCGCACTCAAACGACTATAACTTTAGATACAGAGGTCCAAACAACGCGGTTTTAGTTGCGTTGAAAAGCTAACGTCCGGGGCTTCGATTTGATATATAATATGCCATAGTTTCCCTGTCGCTAGGCGACGCGACCGCGTGATCCATGCGGCCGCGTCGCAGTGACGGAAATCAGCGTGTTTGAATTCTTCTCCAGCAATTTCCGGGCTGTTTTCGACCCAGTTCGCGGCCCAGAAAACACAGATTAGAGGCTATAAAGTGGGGGATTGCATCCATTCAAGAGAGGAGGCTCTCATAATTCACTTTTCATGTTTTAGATGTAGTTTTAGAGAGAGAGGTTCCTCTCTCTCTCTTAGGATTTAGGACTTCTCTTAGTTTTTAAGAGTGACTCTCGATCCAGGTTCAATGTTCCTTTTTATTTATTTTTCCGATTAAATTTATGAACTTTTTCATGTTATGATTTGAATATTTTATTTAATATAATTGAGGTATTTCGGAATTATGTTTGCTTTCTTTTATAAATAATTTAGATATTTTTCCCCTTTTTTGGCTTGGGTCAAGTAATTAGTAATACTTGAGCTGTCAAATAAAACAGTGGTTGAAATTGGCAGATTCTGATTGCACTAGGATTGCTCTAAAGCTAGTCTCTCCACAAGAGTTGACTAGGACTTGAGAATCAAGCTAATCAGTCCACTTAACTTTCCTTTGTTTAGTAAAGGTTAACAAAGTGGGATTAAAATCCAATTCTCATCACAATTGATAAGGATAGGACTTCCAGTTCTTCATACCTTGCCAAGAGATTTTATTAGTATTATTTTATTTTACTTGTCATATAACATATTCCCACCTTACTTCCAAAACCCCAATTTACAAACTCATAACCAATAATAAGAACATACCTCCCTGCAATTCCTTGAGAAGACGACCCGAGGTTTAAATACTCGGTTATCAATTTTAAAGGGGTTTGTTACTTGTGACAACCAAAACGTTTGTACGAAGGGATTTCTGTCGGTTTAGAGACTATATCTACAACGCGACTGTTTTTATGAACTTCTTTACTGGCAAAAATCCTAACGTCAATGACAAAATAAAAAAAATTATCTACGTTGAAACTTGAAAGGTAACTTTGCATATGATGGAGTTAATGTCATTCTAGGGATGAAGACCTTTTCACCTTGACTGTTTCCTGATAAAATTTTGGCTTCAATAATCTTATTTCTAAGTCTCGTGACAATTAATCTAGTTCCATTACAAAGTCCAGCAGAGTGATCAATATTTTGAATTAGCATAACTGGACAACCTTCTTTAAATGACAGCTCATGATTTGGCAACCCAGAGGATTTTATTGTTGCCAAAAATCTGGTGTATGTATGCAAGCAACTGTGTCATCAGTTCCTTCTTTAAAGCAAGGTGAACCTGAGCTCAGATATGTTCTCAATTCATTTTTATTCAAAGATAGCATGTAATCATTAATCTCTTCAACATTGTTAATAGTTGGGGCTAAAATTGCTCTACTTTGCAGGTGATGAATTTTGACAATCCTTTAGATAATCACTGTATGTAGCCTGAACAATTGCCTCGACTAGATTGCCAAGAGTATTGATTAATAGTTCATATGGTATGGGAACTAAATTGCTCCCATCATCGGAATTTCCAAGCTTCCCATCTCCAAGATCAAGGATCCATTTTGCAAATCTTTTTGTTTCCTCGGTGGTTTGTCTTTCATTTGAAGACTTTAGTCGCATGTTTTGGGTCAAATTTAATATCTGACAGTTATGACATAGGTAAGAAGAATTTATAGATGCACTGACAATATCCTGCCTAGATCTTTTTGTAATAACTGGAAGAATTTGTTTAAAATCTCCACCAAAAACAACTATTTTTCCTCCAAACGGCAAGATTAAACTTGATTCATTTGTATGCCGAAGTAAGTCTCTCATTGTTCGGTCAAGTGCTTCAAAACAAAACTTATTCATCATTGGTGCTTCATCCCAAATAATGAGTTTAGTTCTTGAAATTAATTCTGCTAATGGACTGCCTTGTTTAATGTTGCAAGTAGAAAATTCATCAGGAATAAGAGAAATTGCAAATCTTGAATGAGCAGTTCTCCCTCCTAGTAATAAAAGAGATGCTATTCCACTTGAAGCTACAGTTAAAACTATTTCACCTTTAGATCTAAGAGCAGCTGACAGTGTTCTCCAAAGAAATATTTTTTCCAGTGCCTCTGTATCCATATAGAAAGAAAATACGGCCATTATCTGAATTTGTAGCTTCAACAACTTTTTCGTACATGTTTCATTGTTCTGTTGTCATTTGAGATAAGTATTGTTTGTGTTGTTCAGCTAACAAAACACGGTCATAGTTAAGTTTGTCTAATATTAATTTGTTGTGTAGAATATCTTGTCTTCGAAGATTAATGTTATCTATATTTGGATATGGCATTGTTGGGAATTCTTGAAGTGACTTTCCATTACTATTAAGTATCTCCTCAATTTCAATGAGAGTTAGTTGCAATAACTCTTCATCTGACATGACCAGATCTAAAAAATGAATAAAAAAGACATATTAGCAGAAATTAAACTAATATATTTAATATGTACTTTTTAAATATAAATTAGTTACTGTATTTATAAATATAGTTTTTTTAATAGCATGCAAACTAAGATAGTGTATATGTTTATATAGACTTTAATATTGAAATATACCTAGTAAGTTAAACATATTTATATGATTATGCAAAATTCCATCTGATAATAGTGTCTAGCATTTCTCCCAAACGACTTCTAGTCGTATCATTGAGTTTGACCATAATAGGGTTACAAAGAGTTTCCGTAAATATTGACCCGAACCCCAATAACTTGCTTCTTTAATTGCATCAACATATTCCTGATCATCGTCTGATAAACCCCGTGCATAACATGCATCTCTATATGAAGAGTAAATAATATTGTTGTAGGTTCTTAGATCCTTGAAACTTCTTGGACACCTTACAATATTCAATAGCATTCTCAAGTAGTATAATTCACCGGATGATGGTGATAGAAAGAATAATCTTTCGATGACAGTGTCGGCTTTTCGTGGTTCCCATACTCGAAGTTGGCTTTTCCAAATAATTTTTCTTGGAAAATCAGTATAAGTTAATTGTCTGGCTTTATTGTATTTTCTATTAGCTCTGAACCATGCTATAAACATCGATTCTTTAACAGTTGCCTTTTGAACTGCCTCTGTTAGTGTGTCTTTATCTTCAAATATGGTGATTTATTCATCAGGAAAGTGAAAACTTAATCTTTCAACAAATGGATTTCTATAGTGTATATCATATGCAAAGATTCTCCATGCAGATTCATAAGGTGAAATGTACCGACAATCATAAAATATTTTGATCTCATCAACGATACAGTTTGCATTCTCAGCTTCTGAATTTGAATAAAAAGATGCTGTAACCCGGTCACTTCCCTTGTTGACATATTTGAAGAGATATTTGATTGATCTGGATTGGTTGCACCATTCAACATTTATATGAGCACCATATTTTAACAATAAGAACTTATTGTGGGGAACAACGTATCGATTATCCAAGTGAATTCCAGATATCTCAATAATGCGACCATCATTTTGCCGGCTGTAAACTGGATACCCATTATGATCAATGGTGGTATGTTCACCAAATTTTTTAGGGAAGTGACGAATGCATTGTCCATTTTCCATGCAAGGTGAGTTTTTTCGTGCAGTTTCGCATGGCCCATGCATCATTAAATTCTTAATTGCTTTATAGTATTCTACATCTAGCACTGGATCTGGAATTTCAGCTGATATGATGGTGTCAATGTCCTCAGGAGTAGGATATTTATGTCTTTGCGCAAGAAACAACAATATATGTGCATGCGGTAACCCGCGCTTCTGGAATTCAAAAAAATAAAAAAAAATGTTGTTCTTATAAATAGAGAGATATAGAATATAAGTATAAATATTCATGGTAAATATAAAGGTCAGCGATTTACCTGCCATAGACGTGCCAAATAGTCTATTCTTGTCTATATCTTTAATAATCTTGTCTAGTTTAGCTTTGAATAGTCTACATACAACATCAGGTCTATCTTCTGGTCTAAGGTTATTTTCCCTGTAATACCGTTTAATTTCTTCCCATTGAGGATTGCAAGTGACCTACATATAGCCATCGCATCTTGGTAGTTTTGAATTATATATCTTAGACCTCCTGTGAATGTTGCTAGTAGTATGATGCATTTTCCCAGTAAAGAGGCTTCAGTTTCACCATTAAGCACTGCATCTTTTAAGCCTTTATAAATTTCAGCTCTATACTGCTTTTGTTTTGAGTATACATATTTTAGTCTGGCAGCTTCAATCATTGAGAACGCATCAACCAAGAATTGTTGAAAGAGTCTTTTAGAATATAACAAAACACTTTCACGCCAAGAGTCTTTTAGAATATAACAAAAAAATCTCTCATGCTAACAAATGACTGTTCATTGTTAGCATTTAGTTTTATATGATTTAAGGGAATTTTTTCTCTCCATCCATCTTTCCCGTACGAAAATAATAAAGGGTATTGTAATCCCAAGTATAATGGATTTAATTCTGATATTCTTTGAAGTTCTCCTGATTTAGTTTCAATGATGATATCTCTCTCTTGTCTATTTGCATCAAAGTCTCTAACAACCAAATCTGCTATTTCATCAATTGATGGCAAGTTGTATCGTCTTCCATCTTTTCCTCTCTTTCCAATAAGTCGAAGGCGCACATTAGTGAACGGATTAGTTCTAAATACTTATCGCACCATGCGAAATGTTTTTGCAAGCACATTATGTGTATCGAGCATCTTCATACTGTTAGACACTATTTCTACATTCCATTTATCAGTATTGTTTCCAGAACTGTAAAACCAAAATTATGCATTAAAAGTAAATAAGGGATTGCAATAAAGGATTAAAATATACGAAAAAATTATTTAAATTGGAATTTTAGTACCTGACAACAGAGGTCCGGTTGCTTATTTCATTTTGTGTGTCATATATGTAAAGTTGAGCAAATTTTGCAGTACTTCCTTCCGATGGTAATAAACTTTCCATTAGATGATAATTTTGTCCATGTAGAATAAATGTTGGTGGCCCACGACGATTGCTTTGAGATTTATGTATTTTCCCACCAAAGAAAGTGAAGGCAAACATACTATTATATATGCGAGTGTTGTTCTGAAAATGAGTGGCCTTTGCACTGGTGCCAAAATAGAGGTCTTCAAGTATTTGAGGTAGTTGCTGTAACATTGGCAATTCTACCTTTCTTTGACGACAACATAAACTAAATTTTGGATTTCTGGAGTTGTAATGTTTATCCATCCGTTCTTCGTACCAAAATTTAGCACCACAATACTCGCATTGATATTATGGATCTCCAAGATCCAGATAACCTATAGAATAAGCAATATAATGAATTGATTCTTTTGCATTGTTTAAAAATTTAAGATTAATAAATAATTTTTAAAAAAGTTGACCTTGTGGCGGTAAATCTGCATTTCTAACTGTTTCACATCTATCTTCTTCTTCAACTGCATAACAATAATTAAACATTTTAAGGAGTATTAAATTTCATTTTTAATCATGATGTGTATATTTAACAAAAATTTTAGTTGCATTTTAACTTATATTCTATAACCTTATCCATAATAGGTGTTATTTTGTTCTAAGTGTTGAAACATATATTCGTTCTCATATGTGTCTCCATGTTACTCAGTGTTATTGTTTACTTCATAGGAAATTATTCCTGAAGACACACATGGTGTCTGCATTACAAATTAAAGCAAGTTGAAATAAAATTAAAAGTGTTTAGAACCAAGTACAAGTATGGGAAAAACATTTATTTAATATATATTTTTAATTTGGAAAACTATGTTCGGCATACAATTTTATCTATTCTTGTTGAAACTAATTAATTCTACGTGCAATCATACAATTGTGACGTTTATATTTACTTTTCACTTAATAGGTGTTGTAAAGAACTAATTCTAGTCATTATTAGATATTAATCAAGAGTTTAATTTGGCATGTATATAGTATGTGAAAACAAATAGCAAGACTAAATGCACCTTAAATTAAAAAGTTGGATTTCTTACTTTGAAATGAGCTGTTTCTCCTTGTATCATTTGCACTGACTATACTATTTGAGTTTATTGATTACCTTGGTTTGAAAGGCGATTCGATTAAGTCAAGTGGTTGAGAGAAATTTTTAAATGATGACTTTGATATTCTGATTGATTGCTATGTATTTGTGAATAACCTGTGAAAGAAAAGTTATTAATAGTGAAGATTATGTCTAATTTAAAAAAAATTCTAATATGGAATATGTACAAATACCTTCTGTTGTAAATCCAACATATGGTTGACTATTGGAAATATTGACTGAATGGAGAGTATCTCATATTGGTGTTTGGGTGATTAAGCTGTTATTTGTTGAATTGATTTCTTCTACTTGATTATTGGTAGTAATGTTGTTGAATATCAAAGATTGAGTTGTTTCAATTTCTTGGCATCCTAAAAAGGACAGCAAAGTTAATTTTACAATACTATCCACATTTCTAGGTAAGAGATAAAGTTAAAAAGTTTAATTACCTTCTATAGTGATATGAATAGGTGATTGGGGATCCAAAAACTTTGCTTGAGATCTCCAGTTGAATTCAGAATGTGAGTTAATAGAAAAAAACTCATTAATTTCTACTGATTGCCTAAATTCTGTGATATTCCCTTGAGTTAGAAGTGTTCATTGAAAAGTTAAATGCAATTCACATAAAATTATATTTGAGAAGAATTTCAAAACATCAATTAAAGTCTTATTAAGAGGAACAATAAAAATTTCCTCGAATATTATCTCTCATATTAAATAGTGTTGCAGAAATGTGTATATATGTATATTTTAGAATGTTATATGAAATGTAGACTTTTAAACGTATCATCTAATTGGAAGACTTTTATCTTAAATGATAAATTTAAAAAGTTGAAGTGTATATAATTGTCAGATCTTTAGCAGTATTATTTTTTATAAATACAAAATTAATTTAAATTGTGACTTACATAAATTATATTTCATCCAAAAAATAATTTAGGTGGAAAAACTTGATAAAGCTGTAATAACAACTATATGAAAACAATTTTCATACATATATATTTTTAAACCTATATATAAATTAGCTACTAATTGTAGCATTATATTTCAAAATATTTTTATTAAATGTAGTTCGATTTTTCAATCTTTAAAATGTTTTAATGGCATTATTACTTGTACTAGATAAATTATTCATAATTTTAGAAAAATTATTTTGGTATTACTAAAATATATATACTCAACTAATTAGCTGGCTTAGCCGAAATGATGATTTAATTTGAACAAATTATGATTTTAATACATTGAATACAAAATTTGTATAAAAAATATAAATTATTTTTATTTTTGATAGAGATAGTTAGGATAAATTTCACCATAAAATCAAATACAATGTAAAAATAGTGAAAGTGTCTTCACTGTTTAAAATTTTTTATTTTAAATAATTTCTTTTAAATAAATATTAGTTGTCACTATTATTTGACTACAAAACAATAATATTTTCATGCAGATTATAGAAGATAAAAAAAAGATTTAATAAATTCGTCAAAATGTAAAATATATGTCTAAATTCATCAAAATATAAAATAAATGTCAAGATTTCGGTACCTGGCAATAATAGTTTAGTGTAAAAATCTTTGAAAGATACATATTTTTTAAGTTTTAATGTTAAGATATTTTAAACTTAAACATTTTAACGCAACACTTCAAATTTATATAGAAAATAAGACATTAATTTTGTATGAACAATAAACTTATTATATTAAAAATTAGTTGTGAGAATTCAATGGAGGAATAAAATTAAGAGTAACAATTATGATTATCTTTTTAAGTTTTATTGTATTTTATAATATTTAATTTAAAAAATATTTGATATTTTCCATTAAATTGTTAAAGAAATAAGCAAATAGCATCAAATTGGATTTCATTACGCTGTCTAAAGCATAAGCTAACTATGAAGTTTGAGTGATTCTGCATTAATAATTTTTCTGGAACAATGATTATTTTAACATATTAAGTAGATTTATATGCATTGTCATGTGAATAAGTAGCACAGCTTATTAGAAGTAATGCTAACTTAATTTAAAGATTTTAATAATGGCTAACTAAAAAAAGGAAAAATAGACAAAAGTACATCCGAATTTTTACACGGTGGACATATGTATTCCTCAATTTTTTAATGAGTCATTTGCACACATGAATATAAAACTCCGTTGTCAATTCTACCCTTCCGTGGCCTGAGTAATTTTTTCGGCGGTGGTAGAGGCCAGGTGGCACGGTATTGCATGATGTGGCTAATTTGAGGTGACACATTGGAAAATAGAAATATTCATTATGAAATTTGTTGAATTTTTTTTAAAAAAAAAAAGAAGTTTTACAAGTCTCTTCATTATCTTCGTTTTCATATTTCAGTGTTGAATGAAAACATGCCCTAGCAGAGAGTAAGCATTGTGAATTTCTGAGTACTTCGCAGTTTGTTCGTTGTAGTTCGTTGTTTGCGTTACATTCTAAAGGCAAAAGTGGTAGGGCAAGAAGCGTGAAAGTCCACACGCAGGCTTGTGCGAAGGAGGAGAGTTCAGAATCAGAAGCGATCAAAAGGTAATGCTTCCTTCCTTCACATATATCTGTGTTATGATATGAAAATGCATCAATTTGGTTATTCTATAGTTTGATAAAGGATTTTCGATAAACAGTTGGCAAATCATATAACCTTTGTGTATCATCACAAGGGAAGATTTGAGAGAAACATAAATGGGGTTCTGAAATATGTTGGAGGGGAGGTTGTTGTGATTCCTAGGGTGAATGTGGAAACTCTGAATACATTTTTTATGGTGGGGTTATTTAAGGATTTGGGGTATGTCTCGTTCAAAGATTTTTACTAGGCTGAGAATGAGGTATCGAATGGTTTGCATTTAATTAGGCTTGACGGTGATGTAGTTCGAATGTATGAATTTGGTATTAAAAATGGAAGAATATGTCATGTTTATTGGGATCATATTGTTAATTTACCTGAGGAAGTTGAAGGGGTAGACATTGTAGATGATGAGCCATGCCCAACTATAGATACCGTTGAACACGCTACACCTCAAGAAGAAGAAGTAAGATGGCAATCCACAAAAAGCCTACCCCAAAAAAGTTGTATGTTAAGAAGGCCAATAAGGAAAACAAAATCAACCAAAGTTGCAATAAAACTCAGAACTCAACATCTCCCAACCTTTCTCCTGCAACCCAACCAATGTCACAATCTGAAATCCCGAACATCAACCGAAACACGACCCAGGAGCAAAGTGAAGCAGAAGTCCCACCTCCTAATAATTCACAGCAAGAAGGTCAGAATAAAGTGCCTACCCAGCAATCTAAGAACAGTCAGAAAAATAGAAGAGCATCGTATAAGAGGCCAGCACCGACTGGTCAAAGGTTTGTTCAAGGATGAATGAATGAGGTACTAAAGATCTTTGTTCCTCATGTGGAGCCTAATTCCTCTAATTCAGATGATGATAGTGACTCTGAGTCTGACTACTATCAGTACGAATATGAAGATTTACACAGTCCAATATCATTTGATTGTGAGGATGATTATGATAGTGAACAGGGTGTGTGGCTTTAGGGAAATCCAACAGCACCATTTGGTCAAGTTCATCTGGAGCTTGGGATGGAGTTTGCTACCATGGATGAGTTTAAGAGATCCGTGAGGAAGTACAATATTCAAATAGGAAGAAGCATAAAGTTCATCAGGGTTGAGCCTACCAAATGTAAGGCAATTTGTTGGGATGAGAATTGTCCCTGGAACATTTACTGCTCTAGGTCAAACGAGCCGAGGAGTTATCAGGTGAAGACATTTGTGGATCAGCACGTCTGTGTTAGAAGACATAATAATAAATCTACGGATAGGGTGTGGGTTACTGAGATGCTAGAAGAAAAAATTAGAGACCAAAGGAAAATCACTTGTGCAGAGGCCGAAACTTGGTTTGAAAAAGAGTTTAATGTAGCAATTAATTATAAGAAGATCCAGAGAGCCATGAAAAGGGCAAGGGAAAATATAGAAGGATCAGAGAGAGAACAATATACTGAGTTAAGGGACTATCTTAACCAAATACTACTGTCAAATCCAGGCTCAACAGTGAACTTGGATACCACTCCAATGCCTGACTCGTTGCCCTTGTTAAAGAGAGTTTACATTTCTTTTGAGGCATGTAAGAAGGGTTTTGTCTTAGGGTGTAGACCTTTCATTGGTCTTGATGGCACATTCTTGAAGGGCTTCTATGGAGGACAGTTACTCACTGCAATAGGTCAAGATGTAAACAACCAGATTTTCTCAATTGCTTACGTCGTGGTAGATTCAGAAACCAGAGATAATTGGAAATGGTTCTTGGAGCATTTACACAATGACTTGGGCAACTACAAGGTTCATGGTTGGAACTTCATTAGTGACCAACAAAAGGTATGCAGTTAGTTATTGTTAAAATGGTTGGAACTTCAATTGTATTAATCACTAACATATTAATTGAACAGGGTCTGATTCCAGCTATGCAACAAGTTATGCCTGGAGTTCATCATCACTTCTGTGCTATGCATATTTGGAATAATTTCACAAAGAGATGGAAGGACAAAAAACTCAAAGGGGCAGTGTGGGAGTGTTGTCGAGCCACCACAACTCAAGAATTTAAAGTTGCAATGTTGAGGCTGCAATGGATCAATACTGGTGCATGGGAGTATCTGAACAAGCTTGATCCGAAGCAGTGGACAAAGGCTCACTTTAGTGAGTGGCCGAAGGTTGACAACGTTACTAACAACAACTGCGAGACATTCAATGGTAAGATTGTGAAATACAGAGGTAAACTCATCATCACTATGTTAGAGGAAGAAGATGAACAGTGATTTTATTATTCCCTTTTCTTATATTTATTTCAACAAATTTCATAATGAATATTTCTATTTTCCACTGTGTCACCTCAAATTGGCCACATCATACAATACCATGCTACCTGGCCTCTACCACTACCGGAAAAATTATTCAGGCCACAGAAGGGTAGAATTGACAACAGAGTTTTATATTCGTGTGGCAAATGACTCATTAAAAAATTGAGGAGTACATCTGTCCACCGTGTAAAAATTTGGGTGTACTTTTGACTATTTTTCCGAAAAAAAGAGAAAGATATCACTAATGTCTTTTGTAGCTGACTTCTTGTTATACTAAGATTGATTTAGCCATCGAGCTATATAGAGAATATGTGTTTATATTGCATGAAGCTGTATGTAACATCCTCACTACCAGAATGTCACAATTCCGGTTGTGCCACTCTGATAGCAAGAAGTATTACGACTACTTTATATACTTAATATTAAAATAGGAGCCTTTGACTCGACACCGTATCGTTGATTTTTTTTGAAAACCGAAAATAAATACTTTATCTTAAAAAAACAAACAGGCATAGATTCATATACAAGACTCCTTACATAATATCTCATAATGTAATATACATATAAAACATACAACTCTTATCCCTCTTACAAAATTATAATACAAAGACGAGGGAAGAAAAATCGTTTAACTAATACAACATCATATAAACCAAAACGTAGTAAAACTCTTCATAATGCTCCTTCATCTGATTCCTAAAAAGGTAAAGCTGTAGAGGGTGAGAACTTAACCACATGATCTCACCAAAGAGTTTTAGAATTATCATAAGAAGATATTTAATAAGAAAAATGTTTTCAAACTCAGTGATTATCGTTGTCTTATGAATCTTTTAATAACCAACAGCTAATCACTCAAAACCTTTTCAAAGAAACAATATTTAATTTTTCAGAAATCCAAAACATTTCTTTTCTTATAAGAAAATCTTAATTAGTTTCCTAGGCGGTATGAATAACCAACCTGTTCCAAGCATAGGTTCATTAAGTCTATGCTGAACCAGCTTGATTTTCCATACTTTACTAATATCTCAATTAGAAACCAATCACGGCCTTCATCCCATCACATAACCAATCAACACAATCATCATCTCATCATCAATATTCAATCTCAAAAGTACCACATCAGAAACAAACACAGGCAAAACAGACAAGGAAAACACAGGTATAGATAACAGTTACAGCAAATAGATCAGATAGCAGTTAATAACAGTTTAGCAATTAGGCAAACCAAAACAAATTCAAACCCAAACAAAACATACAAATGCATATGATGCATGTCTGTCCTATGGCTGATGATATCATCTGTCGGTTATATAGCCAACCCGACACATCCTGGTAGCTAAGCATTGACTGAAACACCCATGCGGAGCAAGTGGGTTTGAGCTACAACCCCCTTACTACTACCTCTTAACCCAGAGCCAGTGGAATAACCACTAATGCGGCTACTACCCAGGCGAGTGTTTAAAAGCTCAACCTGGAGCGAGTGAAATAACCACTACTACCGCTACTTCCCAGGCATCACAAACATACATTTATTCAGTTTAAATCAAGCATCATCACTATCAAATCTCATACATTAACCTGGAGCAAGCGGGACGAACCACCATCCTTGCTACTACCCATGTATCACAATCAGAATCACATTCAATATCATTTCGTCACTACAATTCATTTGTTTCTAAATAAAGCAAAACTCAAAACATAACCCTTTTCAAATTATAAAATCCTTTTAAAAAAATCCAAAGCGTTCTAACAAGCACTTCAAACAAAATCTCCAATTTTATAAAAATTTGGGCAGCATCTCCTCTAAAACTTGGATTCTGCCACCCTTTTCGGGTCGCAACCAAACCATTTCTCAAACTCCTTTCAACTCAATTCCAAAATCAGACCAATTTCAATATCTCAAACCATTTTCAATTTAAATTCATTTTTTTTCAATAAATCAAGCTCATTTTCAATATTAAAATCCTTTCCAACTCTCAATTCTTTTTCAACAAAGTTAACCAACATTTTCTCAATCTCCTTCCAATGGTTTGAAACCCAAGACATTCACAAATCTCAAATCATTTTCTTAAATCAAACTAATTCTAACATCAAGTCATTTTCCAATTCTCAAATCGTCCTTAATAAAACATATGAATCAGATTTTCAAATCAATCTTTCATCCACAATCACAACGCCAACTCAATATTCAGAAATAGCCACAATCAAGTAAGCAATCACCTTCATTTAAGACAACTCAGTTCAATTCATAAGACTCCATAATCACTAAAAACATTTATTTGCATTAATATCAGTTTATAACAATTCTTAAGAATAAAAATGAGTTTAATGAAAATGCCCCTACTTCGATGTTGCAATCGCATAATTTAACATAACAACTCCTGCTTAGTTTAAATTGGTAGCAGCAGGGGCGATTTCAACGCAACCGGGATGGCAGCAGCAGCACCATTTCTGGTTACACTCGCAGCAACAGCAATTTCGACAGTTCCAGCACAACACCACAATACTAAAACAAAGATATTGGCTATCATAATTAAAATAAGAACATAACAAAGAAACAAAATACCAAACGGAAGAAGACCGAGAGCGTTACAGGGTTAGGAATAGAGGTTCAATGTCAAAACAAAGAGGATGGTGCAGTCGCTTCTCTCCCCCGGTGACAAGTTCCAACTTTAACGATTCCAACAAATATAGTGTACTCAGGAACATTAAAGGCAGATACAAGGTCGTTCTAAAGCAAAAAAGGATTCATAGACAATGACTCTGGTAACTAGAGAATAACGGGATCACCCGTATGAACGGAAGCAACCAAGGTTTCCGGCGACGGCAGTGGCAGAGGAACGACTCCTCCTCTGCTACGTCACTCTCTCAATGGCAGCCGCAGCAAACCCTGATGGCAACGGGAACAAGGTGCGACGGTGATGAAGGCTCGACGAAGGCAGTGAGGCGCGATGGTGCAGGTCAGCATCTTCTCTTTGCGCCTCACCCTCAGCGAACAGCAACGGCGATGCATGAACAACGGCGACGGGGCGTGGCTCGATTGCAGCTTCTCCCTCTCCTCCGTAGGTCACGTTTGCCTCTCCCTTTCTTTTCTGCGATGGCAGCTCGGCAGCGGCGCCAAGCTCCACAGCGCTGTTCCTTCCCCTCTCTTCTTCTCCCTTGTCCTCTGTCTCCTTTTCTTTCTTTCTTCCCTCCTGTTTCCCCCTCGAGCTCCCCGTTTCCTTTCTTTCCCTTTCTGATTGTAGATTTAGGGATTTGGGAATTGTGATATTAGAGTAATATATATATATATATAACAATTTTATAAAATATTTGAGATATTATGATAATCTAGGATTCAAATATAATCTTGTAAAAATTAATTTCGGAACACATATAACTTTATTTATTAATTTATCAATAAGTTCAAACAATTATTTCTAAATTAAATTATAAAATAAACATACTAATCACATTTTATAAAATACAGTTTTAAATCCAAAAATATCTATTATTCAGATTATATGATATAACTTTTTATTATTTTCCATGACCGGAACTTTAATTCCAATTTATATAAAATAACTAATTACAATAAAAATTGTACTTAAACATTAATTAACTTAAATTCAAAATATTTACAAAAATTAATTTAATCTTTTCTAATAAATTAATCTCCAAGAGCTCAAACTAATAAAATAAACCATAATTTATTCATAATAAAAATTTCTTAAATTTAATTATATAATACTTCCATTACTGAATTCTAATTTGAAATTATATGAAATAACCAATTAAAAAATTTACACAAGAATATTAATTAACTTAACTTCAAATACTAATAAAACTAATTTAATTTCTATTAATTGATTAGTTTATAAAAATAAGGAGTTCAAAATATATAAAATAAGTCACAATTTATTTATAATAGGAGTTACTTAAATTAAAGTGTACAATTCTTTCTTATTTTTTCAATTATTAAAATTATACAAAATATTCAATTATAATAAAATTACTTAAGAATCTTATTTGATTTAAAATGAAATTATCTCTGAATCTATTTAATTATTTCTAATAAAATAATTTCTAAAATTATAAAGTTTAAACTTAATAAGAAAAAATCACAATTTATTCATATTTAGATTTTCAAAAATGCGTGATGTTATATTCTATCCACCTTACAAAAATTTTCGCCCTCGAAAATTGATATAAGATGGAGAAAAAGTTTATATTCACATCCCCTTTTGAACATTTTAAGGGAATCCAGAAAATCATATCACAAGAATATAGAAGAAAATATACTAGGTAATGCAAGAGTTGATAAAATAACTTAACACAAGATAAATTTTAAAATCCAAAATCATATACGCACAATATCTGTTCAGAACTCTTGACAAAGCATGATCACCTCCCCTCATCACCTCAAAACTCTGCGACTCCTTATAACCTCGTACACTTACTGGATTCACTTTCTGGGCACATAAATCACGTTCCTAAGAACTATCGTATAAGTAATACGAAACTTGAGGAGAGAAGGACAAACGGCACAAATGGTATTTACAAGAAATCGGGAGAATACTTAGGTTCGTAGTTGGACAAGGAAGGTATTTCGCAAGGATTTGTAAGAATACGTGAGATTATCAACAAACAAGGATGTATATAAGCAATGAAATGTATCATAACGAGAGTTAATTCGAAAGCTTAAGAAGGAATTTTGAATCAAAGAGTTTTGGTATGAACATTATTAGGAAAAATAGTACAACAATTTAAAACAACTTCATCTTGAAAATAGAGAGAATTAGTTTATCCTTTCAAAAGAAAATATATAAATCCAACATTTTTCAAAAGAACTAAACTAAGTATAAATAATATGTTATACCGATTTAATTTCAAATCAAAACAAACCATGTGAGGTTTGTAAATTAAAGGTTATTAGGTGTTAAAGGGAAAATATTTTCTCTTAAAATCTTGGAGGATACTTAAGTACATAATTAGGTAAGGATAGCCATACGATTATAGTAAAGTTGGAAGAAAAATCAGGTTCTATTCAAAGAATAAATTCTGATATAAATTTTTTTATAAATCAATAAAAGATAAGTGATATATCACAAATAAACAAGATTAAACTATATAAAGAAGTTTCAGAGTTTATGTAAGAAAGTCTAGGCTAAATTAAAAACAATCCCATCAAAATTTAAGCAAGGGTTGTGGATACATTCAAGTAAGAGAAGATTTGAATTTGAAATTTTTCTCGAAGAGAATCTAAAACAAATACTCAAGAAGGAAATTACAAGAAATGGTATGTTGCACCGAAATAAATCCGAGTTTAGAACAAGGAGCATAGAATTTGTAAGGTAAAGATAAATGTTTCAAAAGATTCAAACAACAACCAGATACAGAGTCAAGCAAGGACATGCACGAATGATAATGCAAGGTTGGCAAGAAAGAGACAAAAAACTTGAAATTCCAATACAATTGATAAAGAAAGAGATAACAACAAGCACGAATAAGGATCATACGTCGATACGGAACTAATATTTAGAACTTAGTTTCTAACATTCCCAAAAGCTCGTGATGAAGGATTACAAGTGTTCATAACACGCAGCGGAAGTAATAAAGTAATCATATTGATCTGTTTTGTGCTTAAAACTTTATTGAAATAAGATGGGTTATATGCCAATACCTAAGTACCCTAGTGAATAAAACTTTCTCCTTCGATAGTACGAAGGTATATGTGTATCCACACCGAGACTGATCCTTGTTGTCAACTCCTTGACCAATGGATTTAACTGAGAATTTTTTTGCAACTCCTTGTACCAGCAATTCTTCACTAAGAATTGGAATATTTGTGTATGTGGAGGTAACAGAAAAACTTGTATTATCCTTCTTTTATCATATACACATATATATCGTATGAGATTGGTGACTGATTTGTGAATCAAATTACAACTTAATTTGAAATAGAATCAGTTATGATCTTATCCATATTTAAAACTCATCATAGAATAAATAATTAATTATTTAATATTCTCAATTACCATATTATTATATTCATGGTGCTAGCAAAGAATATAATAATATTCCATTTGAATTAATATAATTATTTATTTGATCTAATCAAAATAATAATTAAATGATTATTTACCAAGGATTAGAACACTCGTTAGTGTGTGACCCCATAGGTTTAATACTAAGCGGGTAGTAAATTAGTCATACTAAATTTACTAATCAAGGTTGGCATCTAGCAACGCTCCTTGACGACCCGATAGTATGAAGTAATAATATTTTTTACTAAGAACCCAAAATGAACAAAAAATACAACTCCTTCCATCTTTTCAGCTCTTGACTAACTTTTAGAGTACGGTTTGATTGTCAAACTCTAACTTGTTACCATTATTATAATGAATTATGAATGACTTAAGAAACTCATTTTTTAATTCATTCAAACCCCTTGGTCAAGGCATTGTTTATTTCATTCATTATAATCGTAGAGCTCAAACTTATTACCATAGTTGATAGATTCTATTTTGACTAATCATTAATTCTACAAGTATTTAAATCATACCCAATGTCCATTCAACTAACACCATAGGGTGTTAGGTGTCTGGAATCAAAGTATAACATATACATTGTCAATTACTATGATAGTCGCAGGTTAAAGGAAAATTCTAATATTATGTTCATCATAAGAATATCCTATTGACAAATATACGGTAACTATAACCATTAGGAATTCTTAGAGTGAGTCAGTTCAATTGTTATATCTCTATATATACCATTTATATATATAATTTAATAAATAAGATCTATTAATCTTCATCCATATATATATATATATATATATATATATTAATCTATCCGAATCACTAATGTCCCATTTTTAGTAATTTTACGATTAAGAACAATTTAAATTAAAAGTACTCAGAAAATGTATATCTCATTATTATGATCCCTATAGTAATTATTCGTTTCTAATTTTAATTAAGGACACTATATAAATTATAAAAGTTTATTCTTATAAAAAGAAATAATAATAATAATAATAATTCATGATAGTATTTTGTTGGACATACATACTTATCTCAAACACGTGATTCGCATTACCAGTCACTTCTATTTTGTCTACGATAACCCATTAGTGTTCTCATGTACATAAGTCATTAGTATTAAGTTGGCCAAACTTAATATCATGAGGTATGCAATGGTAAACTAATAACGTTAATCAACAGACAGTCATGCATATAAAACATAAAATCTTGTTATCAGAACAAGTCAAAAAACATGACAAACACTCAGAGTATGCAATGAAGCATAGTCAGTCCACTCCCAAGGCTCTACAGGAATGACTGCTCTGATACCATAATGTAACACCCTCACTACCAGAATGTCACGTTTCCAGCTGCGCCACTCTGATAGCAAGAAGTATTACAACTACTTTATATACTTAATATTAAAATAGGAGCCTTTGACTCAACACCGTATCACTGATTTCTTTGAAAACCGAAAATAAATACTTTATCTTAAAAAAACAAACAGGCATATATTCATATACAAGACTCCTTACATAATAGCTCATAATGTAATATACATATAAAACATACAACTCCTATCCCTCTTACAAAATTATAATAACAAAGACGAGGGAAGGAAAATTATATAACTAATACAACATCATATAAACCAAAACACGGTAAAACTCTTCATAATGCTCCTTCATCCGATTCCTGAAAATGTAAAGCTGTAGGGGGTGAGAACCTAACCACACGGTCTCACCACGGAGTTTCAGAATTGTCAAAAAAAGATATTTAATAAGAAAACTATTTTCAAACTCAGTGATTATCATTGTCTTATGAATCTTTTAATAACCAACAGCTAATCACTCAAAACCTTTTCAAAGAAACAATATTTAATTTTTCAGAAATCCAAAACCTTTCTTTTCTTATAAGAAAATCTTAATCAGTTTCCTAGACGGTATGAATAACCAACCTGTTCTAAGCATAGGTTCATTAAGTCTATGCTGAACCAGCTTGATTTTCCATACTTTACTAATATCTCAATTAGAAACCAATCAAATCAGAAACCAATCACGGCCTTCATCCCATCACATAACCAATCAACACAATCATCATCTCATCATTAATATTCAATCTCAAAAGTACCACATCAAAAACAAACACAGGCAAAACAGACAAGGAAAACACAGGTATAGATAACAGTTACAGCAAATAGATCAGATAGCAGTTAATAACAGTTTAGCAATTAGGCAAACCAAAACAAATTCAAACCCAAACAAAACATACAAATGCATATGATGCATGCCTGTCCTATGACTGATGATATCATCTGTCGGTTATATAGCCAACCCGACACGTCCTGGTAGCTAAGCATTGACTGAAACACCCATGCGGAGCAAGTGGGTTTGAGCTACAACCCCCTTACTACTACCCCTTAACCCAGAGCCAGTGGAATAACCACTACTGCGGCTACTACCCAGGCGAGTGTTTAAAAGCTCAACCTGGAGCGAGTGAAATAACCACTACTACCGCTACTTCCCAGGCGTCACAAACATACATTTATTCAGTTTAAATCAAGCATCATCACTATCAAATCTCATACATTAACCTGGAGCAAGCGGGACGAACCACCATACTTGCTACTACCCAGGTATCACAATCAGAATCACATTCAATATCATTTTGTCACTACAATTCATTTGTTTCTAAATAAAGCAAAACTCAAAACATAACCCTTTTCAAATTATAAAATCCTTTTAAAAAAATCCAAAGCGTTCTAACAAGCACTTCAAACAAAATCTCCAATTTTATAAAAAAATGGGCAGCATCTCCTCTAAAACTTGGATTCTGCCACCCTTTTCGGGTCCCAACCAAACCATTTCTCAAACTCCTTTCAACTAAATTCCAAAATCAGACCAATTTCAATATCTCAAACCATTTTCAATTTAAATTCATTTTTTTTCAATAAATCAAGTTCATTTTCAATATTAAAATCCTTTCCAACTCTCAATTCTTTTCCAACAAAGTCAACCAACATTTTCTCAATCTCCTTCAGATGGTTTCAAACTAATTCTAACATCAAGTCATTTTTCAATTCTCAAATCGTCCTTAATAAAACATACGAATCAGATTTTTAAATCAATCTTTCATCCACAATCACAATGCCAACGGGAACAAGGTACGACGGTGATGAAGGCTCGACGAAGGTAGTGAGGTGCGATGGTGCAGGTCAGCATCTTCTCTTCGCGTCTCACCCTCAGCGAACGGCAATGGCGATGCACAAACAATAGAAGTATTATATAATTGAATCTTTCCATGTAGTTGTGAAGACTTTCCCGATCTCCTTGCTTGATCCCTAATAGGCTTGGGGTGTGTTTGGCTTTGTCCTTCTGGATGGAGAATCTGCCAAGAAATTTTTTGGCTAAGTCGTCGAAACTTGTGATGGATCTAGGAGGCAAACTGTTGAACCACTTAATTGCTGTCTTTGTTGGAGTAGTCGGGAAGGTTTTGCATCGAATAACGTTTGAGGCGTCAGTGAGATACATTCTGCTTCTAAAATTGCTGAGGTGAAGGCTTGGATCGGAGGTGCCATCGTAAGGGGTCATGTCAAGAGCCTTAAAATCCTTTGGAACTTTAGCTTTCATGATCTCTTTGGTGAAGGGATCTTGATCCTTGTGGGATTTGTCATCGTGACCAGACTGAATGGCTTTGGTTTTAAGGTCGGCTTCGAGTTTTAGGAGCTTGTCTTCTAACTCTCGGTGTCGCCTGGCTTCTCTTCAGAGGTTTCTTCCGGCTTCGCGCTGGTGTTCGGCCTCCTGTTCGAGCTGCTTGAGACGATTCTGCTGTTCTTGGAGGGCTTCTAAGATTTCTGTATTTGGAGAATGCTTGTCTACGTTTGGTTGAGGTGTATCCTTTGATGTGATGTCCGCATTTTTATGCGGTGTTCTGTTTTTTAAATCGGAGTTGTGGTCGTTGTCAATGTTGTCTGCCATGATGATGGAATGACTTCCAGGTTCCCCGGCAACGGCGCCAATGTTCCGAGGGTTACCTGAAACTGTAGTTCGATCTCGGTCGAGATCTGCGATGGTGGTCAGAGCTGTCGTGTCCGACTTGTTGAGCTTGGTGATGCTGCTGATCCTTCGTCACCGGAGGGTGGTGGTACCTGCAAGAGACTCCGATGTTTAAGTTAGCACGTGCTTTAGGCAGGTTTTTAGTGGAATCAGAGTATGAGTTATACTTGGGTGCTCCAGTGTATTTATAATAGTCGGGAGTGACCTTTAAGATAAGTTAGTTATCTTATCTTATCTTTGAGTGAAGTCATCTTATCTTTAGGGGAACCGCCTTTATCTTTCTAGGCTTTGGCTGTCTTTAGATTTGGGCTGTGTCCCTTGGTTTGGGCCTGCTTGGGCCTCTTATGTCGATTTGGCCGATCTCTTTACAAAAGAGGTCGAGGGACCTGACCTGAAGAGGTCGGTCGGCTTGTCTTCAATCCGCTCGGGTCGCATAGCTCGACCGAGGGTATGAACAGATAGGTTTATATAGTTCTTTGCATTGAATAAATGTTCATACCCCTTTTCTTGTCCTTCTTGGTTTAGCATGAGGATATCCTATTGTGTAAGTGTAGGGAGGTTGATAAACTCCATTCTTTAGGGTTTATCTTGTGTTGAATTTAGAGGATTTTATCAAAATTTTCCACATTTATTCACTAAAATAGTATGGTTTTGTAAATTCCCCTTTAATTGTGCTTAAGAGTGAAAACATGCTTTTTAGGTCTTAAAATAGCTAAATTTAATTCACCTTGATTCCATTAGATGCCTTGATATGTTTGTTAAGTAATTTCAGGTTTAGGAGGCAAAGATTGGATTGAGGGAATGAAGAAAAAGCATATAGAAATGGAGAACTCATAAAGAAATGAAGGAATCGCAAAGCTGTCAATCCTGACCTCTTCGCACTTAATCGATCATAACTCGAGCTACAAAGGTTCAAATGAGGCGGTTCTAGTTGCGTTGGAAAGCTAACATCTGGGGCTTCAAAATGATATAAAATTTGACATAGTTGTCTGGCGTTTAGAGATGCGTACGCGTGGGAAGCTGCACGTGACTCACTAAAGGCAACTCGTGGCCAGCGATTTCTTAAGCATTTTGGGCCCAATCCAACTCATTTCTGATGCTATTAAATCCAAGGATTGAAGGGGGATAGGAGAGGTAGTTTTAGAATTAGTTAGAGTTGAGTTTTATCATGCTTTAGGTTAGGTTTCTAGAGAGAGAAGCTCTCTCTTCTCTCTAGAATTAGGATTAGGGTTATGTTAATCTCTTCTTAGATCTAGGCTTTAAGTCTTCTTCTCATCTACTTCTCCTTCTTAGTTTCTTGTTGCTTCATCTTGTTCTTCTATTCATTTATTATAATCTCCTTTGTTTCTATACTTTGTTGTTGATACACTCTTGTTCCTTTTATTTTCTTTTAATGCAATTTGAGATAATTCATGTTAATTGTGCTTTCTTTGATTGTTATTCACTACAAAAAAAAGGGTTAAATGGCGGTTTTTTAAGGTAATTACGGCGATTACAACCGCCATTATTGCCGAAAATGGCGCCTCCAAGAAACGCCGAAATTCTGGGCGCCATTCTGGTTATTACGGCGGTTTTCTGAAAACCGCCGTAATAACCAGTGGATAATACGGCGGTTTTTTGGCGGTTAAAATGGCAGTTTTGTTGTTGTTTAAAATGGCGATTTGTAACCGCCGTTTTTACCTGGGTTTAATGGCATCTCCTCGTTTAAAATGGCGGTTTGTAACCGCCGTTTTTACCTGGGTTTAATGGCATCCTTCTCGTTAAAAATGGCGTTTATAACCGCCGTTTTTACCTGTATTTAATGGCATCCTTTTCGTTTAAAATAGCATTTCTAAACGCCATTTTACTAAGGTTTAATGGCATCCTTTTTGTTTAAAATGGCATTTTTTAACTGCCGTTTTTACCGGATAAAAATGCAGTTTTTACTATTATTTTTATCTTACTAAATAAATAATTTTTTTATTAAAATTCCACAATAACAAAATCATAATATATAGACAAAATATTATATAACTCAAAGTATTAAACATAATATATGATTTTTTAGTATTACAAATAAAAAATAATAACTCCTATACAAAGTATCAAACTAAGAAATATTGTTAATTCTATTACATTGGGTGTTTTCCTAGAGATGCTCAACAAATTTGCTACAGATCATTCCAACATTTTCATTGTTCATGTCCGTGTAAATAAATATTACCTGCAAAAGAAAATTGAATGTTAGAAATAAATAGTTGCTCAAATAAATAGCAAACTACCAGCATTTTGAAGAATTAAAAACTAAACCAACAGTCTCTCAAGAGGGACTAGATATTAAAAAATTTATTCATTAAATATATATATATATATATATATATATATATATATTCTAAAGGTAAGAAAATTATTCTTGTATGCACATTTTGATTTTTTTAGTCAACTCATCATCATCCTCAAGATTTCTATCTAGGCCTCCATTTGCATCTCGTCTCCTTTTTGCAGAATCAGCACTGCCTTACTCTGGAAGAAGCCTCACCCTTAGCTAGATGCTTCCCAGCACCATGAAGGCTCAAAGTATCATGACGATGTTTCTTGACCTGATTTTAACATTAAAAGTACATAAATAGAGGACATATTTAATGGTTAAATAGGGCAAGAAAATATTTGTAACAGTGAAGAGAGGAGAAATAAAACAAGTTATCTCAGTGGCATGCCAACTGGCTTAAGGATCCATGATAGACTTCTAATATATGTGATGATGAGACCTTCTGCCCAGTTAGCTTAACCAGTTCAACCTAAAAAGAGGCAATCAAACGAACTGAGAAATAGTGAACTAAGGTCTCTATCTCAAATATTGGAAGTTTGAAACTAACATAATTCCTTAAATTGGAAGGATGAAAACAGTAAATTTTATATAAAGAAGATGCTTTCAAACCAATTGCTTTGCAATCTCAATGACATCTTTCTCAATAAAACTTGTGTTCTTCAAACAATTATCACATGTTTTCTGACATGTTGAAGAATCAAACTTCTCCCCAAAATGAGCAAGCTGCAGAAAACACCTACAATCAATGTCATTTTCATAATAACTGACCTGAGACAGTTGAAGGAAAACATATTGTATAATCAACAATAAAAAAATTATATACAGCTAGATATCAACAGTGAAAATACCAACAAAATGGGGAGATCTGGATATCAATTATTACTTATTTCAAATAACTTGCCACTAATATAAATTCTGAATGATCTTCCAATTCCATACAATTTACTATTCAATTATCTGATACTAACATAATCACTGTAGCTATTAAATTATGATTCTACTCAAGCAAATCAATGCAATAAATAGTATCTGAGAAGCATATTTTACCCAGTGGTGCATAGCAAATCATGTGGACAATATCACTACATCAAATTAAGAGATAAAATGATGAAATAAATGTGAATAATATAACTAGTAGATCAAATAAAGAAAATTACTTAAATTAAAAAGCCAGTTTGCTAAAAATTAAACATAATGAAATTAATAAAAGAACTATGTATTATATTGGCACCTAGCCTATTTCTTTCTAATCCAATGAGGAATGCAGCTTCAGCCAATGCACCAAAAAGGGTTCCATTTCTTGCATCATCATTCGTAACAGCATATTCACTAACAAACACATGCATTTAAAGCCAATAAACAAAGTTGATCTTTCATTTATCAAATTCAAATATATAAATAAAGAATCCATAAATAATAATTCCACTAAAGAAATTAAAAGTAAGCAATATAATCAAACCTTTGGACCCGATCCTGATGTCTTGTCAAATACTCAGTATTTGGAAAACATGTCCATAGAATTATTTGGATATATCTAACAAATTTAAAAAACAATCACTAAATATGGCAAGCTAAAAAAGAATAAAGTGTAGTAGTTATAAATTCAAGTGAAACTAAAAATATAGTAGGATGAAATTGACCTATCTAATTAATAAATTGACAAATTAGAGAAAGCAAGTTGATGGCACTTACAAATAAAGTAGCGTTGAAACATTGACCTCCAAAGGAATGGCATAACCAGATATCGTTTTCAAAGTCATACATATCTAACATAAGGCCTCGAAGCTCGAACACCATTCTATAGTATTATTTAAGGCAATATAAAATGGATTACCAAAAAGATAATGATGCATTAGATTCTCTTCAATATTGAAATTTCTCTCTCTCTCTCTCTCTCTCTCGCGCGCGCGCGCACACACACACACACACACACACACACACACACACACACACACACACACACACACACACACACACACACACACACACACACACACACACACACACACACACACACACACACACACACACACACACACACACACACACACACACACACACACACACACACACACACACACACATATATATATATATATATATATATATAAGTGTAACCAGAGGATGCACGTGCATAGCACATAGGATCAAAGAAGCAGAGTTTTTACCATTGAGTTGATGGGTAACGTTGTAATCCTGGTTGGTGGCTGATATAATAGAAGATCCCGTCTGCAACTTTGTGTCGGACACAGCATATGAATTATGTGTCGTCAGCCACGAGTATTTGTTGAACGCCAAACCTTTCACCTACCAATTCAAAAAGGACAGAATGCAGTATCGTTGAGATTGAGCTCATGTACCAAAAGGGGTTAGAGAATACATATCTGGATCCTTCCATGGACCCTTATCAGAATGCATGCAGCCTCCATGATCAGCACAGGTACAAGTACCTCCTAAAAACTCTGGCAACTCACTATCAATGCAAAAGTAATGGATAAGAACAATGTGGAGTGTAAAAACTAAAAAGGGATTAAAAGTAATAATGAGTTATATGGCTCACCTAGCATCAATCACTTCTAGCAATTTGCTTTGATACTTGTTGCCAAGTACTTGTAAATGTAGAATTAATTTCAGTTTAAATCCTACTTTCCTTGAGAAAACTAAAGAGGATTAATTAGCATACAATCTTTGTTCTCACATGGATCTTAGATGTGGTCTTTGGGTCAAGGAAGATCTTAAAAAGTGTGTATTAATATTAACTAATATTGGCAAGAAGTTCTTAAAAAGTGTGTATTGAGGAGTTACCAATTGATTTTTATCAAGAAACAATTTCCAAATATAAACTTTAAGATACTCATTAGCAAAATCTAACAGTTAATTATGCAAAAGAATGACAGGAGTGCAGAACACCTTTACATCTGCTTAAGAAGGCCTCCAATTTCTTATGTCTCTCTCAGTTGTCTTAAACTGACCCTGCAAGTGGAAGGAGGGTCCCCAAATATATACAAAATCATTCACCTGTTGTTCAATGCACCCTCAGTTTTCACCTGAGAAGAACATCATAATTATAACAACAACATATCATGCAATACCTTGCAGGAAAAAAAAACTAATTCTGAAACATACCCCAAGCTTCAGGTATCGCATGCCATTAATGATACTGAGGCTTTCACTTCTTGCTGCACTGGTGTCAATTCAACGGGTATTAAGTTCCATGAAAAAACGCTCAGTAACAAAACTAAATCTAAAACAGAAAGACAGGAAAAACCATTAACTCTAACATGACATTTCACAGTCTAGACACAAGGCAAAGTGCACACTAATGGTTTAACTCCTCATTATTAACCTGACATACGGACATCTAATGGTGATTAATGTATAGCTCCAGAAAAGAAAACCCTCAAACATTAAATCTAAGAGACACATGCAGAAAAATTAGTAACCATGAAAAATTACAAAGCTTTATATTTCAGGGTTAAAACATGAAAGTTACATCTGAAATGGAGAACTGACATTTAAGTTCTTTCTAATTAGTCAATAATCATTTTTAAAAAATAAAATAAAATAAAACACACACACACACAACTCACAAAGGTCCTTTTCTTTAGTCCCTGCCTGCTGGAACTAAGCAGACAAATGATCGAAGGTAGTGAAAGAATAATACAAATCCAAATACAAAATGAAGGAGAATATGAAAGACCTAGTTAGAAGTATACCCTCAAAAGAAAGTAGGAAAGTAAACTCATAAGCATCCAAAATCATTTTTCTGAGAAGATGAGCTAGCTCTAGGATGAGAACTAGAACATGCACCATCAGATGGGGATTCAAGTCTCAACAGAATATCTAAATGTACCAGTAACCTTATTGCTTTTATCAGAATATCTAAATGGGGATTCAAGTTCTATATTGGCTAAGTTGCTACCCTTCAGGAACAAGAGCAGCCACCTGTGAATGTAAAGACAGAAAATTTAGTAGACATATACCCAAATAAGATGGAGGAAGTAAAAAGAAAGACATCAGAGGAACATTAAATTCACTCATTCTTTCACACTGTCAAGTCAGACTAGTAAGTCAGTGAAAGATTTATAAGTACAAATTTCAAAATCTAAAATTTGGCCCTAGGTATGAGCTCAAAAGAGAATCCATTGGTGAACAGTTTCCAATTTTCTCCATCACAAATCTTTCCTCACTTATAACCAACGCATAAATGATATATAATACAAGTAGCAGCATATATCTTTGAACATGAATAAAAACAGAATCAATCAAAAAATTTCTAGTGCTGATGAATCTTTTTATAAGAAGGCTATTTTGAGTTATTACCATAACTAAGTATAACTAAATGATAATATTGGCTAAAATCACATTCTATTGATGAAAATTTTCTAGTTCTTATACTGATTTGGAAAATGCTATAATAGATAAGGACCTATGGCTTAGAAACAATTCATCTCAATTATATCAACAAAGCAAAGGAGAATGATTGATGACCCAGGCACAAGAAATACATAAAGCATAAGCTCCTCAAAGAAAATATTAGACTCAAAGACAATAACACAAACACCTTATGGACAAGAAATTGCATGAAACATGTTTAAACTCAACTGATGAGAAAGATTACTAGAGAAATCATTTCAAAAACAGTCAAGTAATGCCATTGTTCTTTTAGATAATTCCTCTATGGCTTAGAAACAATTCATCTCAATCATATGGACATATTATATGGATAATGGTTCTGAGTGTCCGTACAATCCAGAGCTTTCCTCTTCACCAAATCAAAGCGTCAATGCTCGGCCATAGCGGATGTGGACTGTGGAGAAGTACACTCGCCACTACTACTCCACTACGATTCAAAATCCAGCGCTGGCCTGGATGAGATGAAAAATGAGTTTGTTTGGAATGTTGATCTCAAGAGTGAAGAGGAACAGTTTCCTATTTTTTATTCTAGTCACAATTAGGTGCAAATGCTTGCCAAAAACCTAGGGTTCCTATTTCAATTGCAATAATAGTAACTCAATCATAATCATAATCATAATCACATCAATAGCAATAAAAAACAGCAGTTACAAGTTTACAATAAGATATAAACCAGATTCAACCGCACATCTTCTTATTCTTGATGTTGCTGTTGATCTTGCTACGCAAACAGTGGAACCACTCGCAATGAATCCTTGCATACGACCTAAAAGAGGCAAGCCGACCTTACTGATCCAGAACGAAAAGGAGGCGCTGAGATTTTGGCAGAGAAGACACAGGGGACGACAAGGAGAGGAAGCTGGAGGGGCCGTCACCGGAGGAGATCGCCGCTAGAGAAGCTGTCGCGGGAGGAGATGTCATCAGAAAAGATCGTCGTTAGAGGAGATCGTCAAAGAACGCAAGAGGGAGAGGTGACTGCAGTAGCGCCGTACACGAGCTTCAACTTTCAACCAACTGAAGTACTGAACTAAGTGTTTCTGAAAGGGATTTCCAATTTGTCATTTTATATACAAGTGTTAACGAGGGTTCAAAACCGCCATAATGACTAAAACTGTCACCAAATTCAAATTTATTATCGGCAGCTACCCAAATTGCCATAATATCCAAATATTACGGCGGTTTTAAAGAACCGCCGGTTTTAAAGAACCGCCATAATATAAATGCCATTTTAAACTTATTTTTTTGTAGTGATTGTTGATTGCTTGTATTAGGTAGTGTTAGATTTTATATTTCTTTGCAATTTTATCTTGCTTTCCTTTTATGCCTTTCAAGTTTTTGACAAAATGCTTGGAAGGATGTTAGAGTAGATTTTTGTGTTCTTGGCTTGGGATGGTAACTTAGGTGAACTTGAGTTACTAATGTCCAAGTGATTGATAATTGATAGCCATTGACTCTAGCTTTCACTAAGTCAATTAGTGAGTGGCTAGGACTTATGGACTTGGATTGATAAAGCTCATTTGACTTTCCTTCACTTGTTAGAGGATGACTTAATGTGATTAATCCTTGCAATTATTATATTGTGGTCAGTAATAAGGATAGAGATCCTTAACCATCAACCCTTGCCAAGACCTTTATACCACTTGAATTTCGTTCACTTTCTTACAATTTACATTTCTTGTTTCTTATTCAAAACCCCAAAATATACAACACATAACCAATAATCGAGCACACTACCCTGCAATTTCTTGAGAGACGACCCAAGATTTTAATACCTCGGTTTATTTTTATTAGGGGTTTGTACTTGTGACAAACAAATGTTTGATTGCGGAATTATTTGTTGGTTTAGAATTATACTTACGACGAGATTTTATTGAGAAATTCTTTACCGACTGACAATTTACGTTCATCAAATTCACAGGCTGGCTCTGTATATAATTAATACATTGAGCCTTTAAATCACCTCTCTTTATTAACCTGAAGCACATGAGATCAAATAGGCAAACAATATTATGAAGACATTATAGTGAAATTAAGGAGATAAGGGAGCCAGTTAAGTGAGGACAGACTACAGACTTTCAACACACCTATTCTTGAATGCAAGAACATCGAGGATCTCAGGGTTAAAAAACAGGCGAGAGGCATAAAGGCTATTTTGAACATTGACCTCATTGAGATAGAAATTAGGCTTAAAGAGTTGTGCCACCAAGATAATAGGCTGACCATCATCTTTATCAAATAAGCCAAGGGCTTTGTCCACCAAGTCACCAAAGAGGGTGCACTTCATGATGTTTCCCTAATTTTTTAAGTGGAACAAAATATAAGAACAAACAATGTAAACAAAGCCCACCCAAACGATAAATCAATAGTAAATCACAAAATCAAAAAAAGAATTGAAAATAAATAGGAAACAGACTCTAAATCTTCCAAGTATAGTTTAATGAATTTACTCTCCTCTCCTGATTTTGTAACCAATGGTGTAACATCCTCTCTTCCTACGACATGACCCATACAGTCTACAAAAGAGTACACAAAGCAACCCAAAGAGCAAAGAGATTCATAAAGATACATACAAATTTAACCAAATAAGTAACCAACATTATACAATAACATTAAAAGAATGAACAAAATAACTAACCAGTTACTTGATTTACCCAGCAAATGGTTCTTGTTCACACCAACCATTGCCTCAATCTTCTCATATGAGATAAACTGAAAAGGATTAAATAAAAAACTGCCCCTGGGAAGAAAACTGATAGAGGTCTTGGTATAAAAGCTTAGTTTATACTTGTGGCTAGTTATTCGCACAGATTGTCCTACTACTTAAACAATAAAATTTTTCATTGCATAAAGTTCATGCTCACAAATCAAGGTCCTAAATACCGCCATATTTGACTTCGGAATGGAGCAGTGTATATAATCACCCTAGGCCAAAAAGAAGCAAATAGAATAAACCACAATGGACAAAAAAAAATCCAAAGTGAATCTAATTAGAAAAGTTTAGGGTTTGGTAACTGACCTTTTCATCTTGAAGCACCAACTCCATGCTATAAATCTCTCTTGGGTTCCACTTGCTAGGAAACTCGTAGAGGCGCACAATCCCGACCTTCAGATTCCAAGCCAGCTTTGTTGGGTTGATATCTGCAACAGCATCCACTTTTTGATTCAGGGCACCAACAGGATTTATGAGAGCCATAGCAAAACACAGGAAGGCAGAGCTCTATCAAGTATATAAAAGTCATTTTATTGTAAAAGCTATGGAATTTGAATCGGACACATATTCACAAATCTAATTTGAATAGAATATATAGACGATACGAAGAACACTGTTCGGAACCCAAACCCTAAACACCACTCTATCAAAAAGAAAGAAAAGAGCGCCAGATTTGAAACTTAGAGCCAATTTAAAAGATTTAATCATGCTATACCTCAGATTTTCATCTCTGGATCCGTGGCTCACCGTCATCTGCCAATCAGAAGGTAGCATTTCTCTTATCACCTAATCAAGAAGTCGCATTATGCTAATGCACCTCATCTCGGGATTGCCGAAGCCTAACACCGTAGAGAAAAGTCGCATTACGCTAATGTCCCTCGTCGACATCTCGTCTCCCCATTTTCCCCAATACCAACGGCGGGTGCAGTGCTTCAACCAAAGGGTAAAGAGAAATAACCTAAATCCTTTTGTTTCCCAATTTTAGTTTTAAAAATTTTATAAATAGATGTAATAGTAAATTTAAAAACAGGTGTCGAAGGGTTGGGTAGTAGTCCACTGTAGGGGACTACCCAACTTTATAATAATAAAAGATACATACATATATATATATATATATATATATATATATATATATATATATAAGTATGATATACAAAAAGAGGACTAGTCACAGCCTGCGGAATTTAGGCCGGCTAATCGAACTGAAATACAATAGAGTTTCAAAATTTAAAACAGCAACAACCTATCTCTCAAATTTTTCAAAAATAAAGCCTCTAAGGCAACAATGTTAAATATACAAAATATGAGAGAATACTACAACAAAAATAAAGCAGAAAAAAAATAAAGGAGAAACCATACTCCGCTTTGTCACCATGTCCACAAACTCACCAAGGTGGATTTGCGACCTGCGTCTGAAAAACAACAACAACATATGGTATGAGAACCGGAGGTTTTCAGTATGGTAACAGTGCCCAATATATAAAATATAAGGTTCCGGGACGCCAAAGACAATCCTAGAACTTCACATCACAGATATTTAAGCTTAACAAAATAAATAATTTAAACTAATCACCATAAACATGATTATCTAAACTTAGGAGATTTCTATCTAATACTAATCACACTGCTGTATCCCATAGCCTTCGCCAACCTAACCTTCGTGCGATCCCATCGCCACCGCCTCCCAATCCTCCATAATTCCACTAAAACACATTTAATCCAAACAAGTAAAGCACAATTAATATTCATATATAACAGGTAAGCCAATTAGCATTTAGACATATTATTCAAATAGGCATAACTCAAGTAATCAAAATAGACAAGCAGGTAAAAGATGCATATGATGAATGTATATCCTATTTGGCTCGTGATATCACTTGTCGGTTCAAAATGCCAACCCGACACATCTTGGTGATGTTGTCTTTCTTCTATAACCAGGGATATAGTGCCCTGCTCACTCTTACTTTATCTTGCTCCCGGCGAGTTATAGTGCCCGGCTCACTCTTTCGGGTTATAGTGCTCGAGTTCACTCTCGCGGCAGAAAGGTTATGTGAGCGGGAGACTGCCACAGCCCTCACATCTCAACGTAGCTGGGAGACTGCCTCGATCCTTATGCTGGCACCGCTACCTCAAACAAGCGAGAAACTGCCACAGCCCTTGCCCGAGGCCCATAGTGACTTGCCAAGACAATGCATGTCATGTGAGTGGGAGACTGCCACAGCCCTCACTTTTGAACGTAGGCGGGAGACTGCCACAGTCCCTACGACGGAGAACAATGCATGTCACAATCACATAATCCATCTCAGAGGTCACTACTCATAGCACACTTCCGTTCATACTCATTCCATTAACCATAATCATTCATTTCAAGTTCCAATCTCATCATCCATCATCAATATTTCAATTTCATCATCAATCCGGCTCCCTACTAGTTCAGAGGATAAATCCACGCAACTGACATACCAAGCCTAAGTCACCGTCTTCTAAAACTCGTATATAAATCCATTAAATCTCAAACATAAACCCATCTATACTAATCCTAGGCCTAATTACTAACCACAAGTCTTAAGAAGAAGTTAAAGGAGTTTTGAAAGCTAGAGAGTCCTTAAAAGTGAAGAAAAACACAATTTCAGCAAAACAAGAGTCACGCGTATGCGTGGGTGAATTTTTACTTGCTCGTGTACGCATGCACCTTGCTCGCATACGTGAGATACCAAACCCGAAAGGGTTGGTCGCGTCATGTGCACTCGTGCAGGTGTCGCGTACGCATGCTGTATCAAACTCAGAAAAATTAAATGCTGCAGAATTTCAATTTTAAACTTTAAACGCTCATAACTTACTCTACAAAACTTCGTTTTCTCCAAGCTTTATATCATTTTAAAGCTTTTGAAATAATCTTTAATTTAAGATAAAAAAAATAATCAATTTTAAAAACTAAGACTCAAGTTATGATCTGCCAAAGTTCACCAAAAATCAAGTTTTACACAAAACGTCAAAGTTCTCTAATTTACAAATTCCATAACCAAAACATACCCAAACATCATAAAACATTACCACACACTACACTTTCTCATTCTATTACACTTCAATTAACTCAACACCCATTTCACTTACTCTTTCCACCATAATTCAACAAAATCCACAATTCATAAATCAATATCTCAACCTTAACAATTTTCACACAACACAACTCTTGATTAACCTCATTCACCACCATTCAATATTAACACCAACCACAATATTCAAAACCCAATATCATCATCAATATTAATCGCCATCTATCAAAATCATATTCAACATCAATATTCATCATATATTTATCATATTTCATACATCACACATTCCAACACTCCATGTCATCCTCTTCATCATCAAACATAATTTCACATATAATTAATCATGCACAACCATCATTCAATCCTATCTTAAGATCAACTAGCCTAAGTGTCCATAAACATTACATATTACATAAAAGAAACCGAAACCATACCTTGACTGATTCCCAAAATGCACCAAACACCAAAACGAAGCCACCAAGCTCGATCCAAAAGCCTCAAACCAACTCCAACAAACATCAAAACTCAATCTAACATCATACAACATACCAATATCAAACCTAAAATTCACAAAAACAACTAAACATAAGGGTTTAATGAGACCTTACCTTACCCAATGAGATTAGGGGCAAAATCCAACAATATTCCAATGCTAGATCACCCATAAACAAATAAAATCACAAAATCTACTCAAAAATCAAACATAAAAATGTGAAATTACTTAGGGCAAAAAACTGGAGTAGGAGACACGAGTTCTTACTAGCAAAGCTTAGTTAGAAATGACGGGTTCGATGAGAACAACGCGTGGTCGCAAACGACTCGTCAATCGGAGTTCTGTAGTTCAAGTTATGACCAAACGAAGAAAAAGATGAATAGTAAAATCTCAATCTCTCTTCCTCTCTTCATTTCAGCGCCCCCTTCTTTGTTTTAGGGTAAAATAAGCTGAATGAGAACAACTTAAATCCGGTCCAACCCGTTAGCGTTTTAAGCCCGTTTAGCCCACCTTAGGCCAAAACCTTTAAGATTAGCGCCCGGTTTTTCGATTCTAAATTATTTTTGTCCTTTCAAAACAATAAATTAAACTTTCAAAATCTTATTTTTCTCAATATAAGATACCGGTCAGACTAGAGCCGGTACTGCTGGCTTAAGTGGCTGTACGCGTTTTTACAAAAAATTTTCATAAAAGATACATTTTTTCACTCAGAAAAATCTATTGAATTCAAATTTCACCTTTATATTTTAAAATTAAGACGTATAATTTTTTTGAACCGATTCTGGGCAGTTAAAATTATTATTTTATTAAAACGGTTATTCTAATTCTTACAGTATGATTATTATATTTTTTCATATTATTTTGTGAGTTTAACATTTTGTTAAGGTTATTGTTAAATTAATGGTTAAATTTGCTTAATGAAGTATGTTATTAGGAGTTGTTGTGTTAATTTAATGAAAGTAAAAATTAAATTTGTCATGTCTCTTGTTAGTTTGGTTGAATTAAGAATTAGGTTTTAATTAATTAGAATAATGCATTTTACCTATACTTTTAAATTAATTTTCGAATTAGTTTTAGCTTGTGAATTTAATAAGTAATTCTTTTTATTAGGATGATGCTATTTTCTCCGAGTTCAGTTGAAGTTTCCTTCTTTTGTTGTCTCTGCAGTAATATTCCAAGTTAGTTTTCTATCTCTGAATATAATGAATTGTTTAAATTTTATGTTGGACTTACTTTTCCTAGGATAGAGTTTTAGGACGGAAGTGGGAGAAGGTTGAGTAGTGACGCCTTCTCGAAAACCTTTTTTGCTAGAAAATTGTGGAGTTTAAGGGGTTGCGCATTAGAACGGTTAGGATTTGATGTTTTATTGAATGCTTGTATGTTATTGATTTATGCCTGCAGTTGTTTCCTATATGAAAACTGTTATATTAGTTTGATGGATGTCGCTGAATTAAGGAAAAGTTCTGCCGAGATATTATTTAAATTGTTTAAAACGTGTTTGGTTTGTCAGAAAATGATAACTATATTCGGTGGGAGATTCTAATTATAGGGGACACTCTGCTAAAATTTGTAAAAAATTTAATAATTTCTGTTGTTCGTTGAATTCTAGGGTGTGTATTTCGATATGATTCCAAGTCATCAGCTATGGATGTATGAGAGGGATAACGATGGCTAGGGGGTTAAAATCTGAATTTTTTTAGGGGGTTGACGCGTTTATTGCACATGTTTTCTGCATGAAACCGTTTATGTCTGAAGGAGTTTCTAGGTGTCAGTGTCAAAAGTGTCGGCTGACTAAGTGGTTAGGACCTGCAGACATAATGCTTCACCTCTACCATAAACGAGTTCAAGAATGGGTATTGGATGTGGATGAAACACAGAGAAATTGACAAGTAGGGAATTAACATGTTTGCTTCTAATTTGAATAGGTCCGGTTGTCAATCAACAAGGGTTCGGGTGGTGAGAGACCTCAACAGGGATGGAATAATTTGGGAGGCTAACCAAGAGAGATACAATGAGATGGTGTGTGATTCAATAGGTGTTAGAAAATTGGAAGAGGCAAAAGAAGAGCCTAACCTGGAAGCGAAGAGATTTTATCATCTGTTAAAAGTTATTGCGAAACCTTTGTATGAGGGGTCCGTTCGTTAGGAGTTGTCTGCATGTATTAGAATGATGAGTATTAAGTCGAAGTCAAATCATACCCAAGAGTCTTTTGATAAGTGGGCCACTCTTTGCAACGAACTGGTACCTATAGGGTCATGGTAACATGTCATCTTAAGCAAATTTTAGGGTTCTTTTTTTTTATTTTTTTTAAGTTTTAATTAAATTTCTTATGTTTTCTAATAAAATTTAATAATTAATCAAATATTTGGAGTTGTGATAGTATTTTTATGTTTTCAAGAGTTTTAGGCTTAAAAAGTAGTAAAAATAAACCCTTTATCACAAAGAAAGCACAAAGAAAATAGAAGCATGGCCCAAGAAGCATAGCGTAAAGAACAAACGCGTACCCAAAGGGAGGAAAACTTGAGCCCAAAACACATATGCCCGGCGTACATGTCCACCAGGCCTGATCTCTTCACACTCCAACGGTTATAACTTGAACTATAGAGGTCCAATTGCGTTAGAAAGCTAACTTTTAGAGCTTCATAATGATATGCATATGTCTATAGTGGACATTTAGTTTCAGCCATGTACCACCATCATCTTTGGGACACGAAAAAACAGCACCCCAGACAACTCAAAATGCAAGCCCGGCGTATTCCAACTCTCAGGATGCAACAATTAAGACCCAAGCTTAATTATCCAAATTATCAAAATCCTCAATCACATTTAGAAGAGAGTTGAAGATCTAGAAGATTAGTTATTAATTCTCTCTAGAAGCATAAGAGATTTGGTTGTTAGGATTTGATTTGAATTATCGTTTTTAAATTTGAATTAAAGTTAATAGCTTATCTTCCTCTCCAGAAGATAAGTAGTTATTTTATCTCTCCTAAAGATAAGATTAGTTTAGTTTTGAATTTGAATTCTAGAACTTAGGCTATAAATAAGTGACCGTAGCTCACAAGAGGGGCAATCGGGAGGAGGATCTTAGCATCCAAATTCAATTCTCGTCAGCATATCTTCATCGTGTTTTTCTTTTATTTTTCATGGGTAACTAATTCTTGGTCAAAGTTAGGAGCTCTGTATATGTTTTCTATGGATGATTAATCAAAGTTTATTTCATTTTGAAGTCTTGCATTGATCTATTTTATGATTGAGTTATTCGTTCTTCATTCGAATTAGTGGTATTAAAAGATATTCAAATCTCTTTTTGAATTCTTTTATTATAATTGAAAAATTTGATATTTGAATTATAGCTTGAAAACTCTCTCACATGACTATTTGAACTCGGCTAGGAATAATGGTTTAATTAATGTGCGACATAGACATGATTTTTAATCACTCTAATTTTGAATAAGTGATATATAATTTGGATTAGAACAACTTTTGAAATCATGTTTTCTTTTAAGATTTAACTGGACAAAATTAGCTTAAATACGTGACGTAATTCGACCTAAAGACTACTTTTAAATCCTATTTGAATCTAAACTCAGTTTTTGTACTTAATATCTTAATTAATTAAAGTGATGTCTAATTAATGCTTGAAAAACTGAGGAGCCAAGGAATTGTAAATCAGTTACTAAAGGTTTTGTCGTGAAAGATCTTTGCAAATTTCAAGATAAATAAACAAGATTGGTTTTCCTAAGAGCATAAGCATCTCCAAAGCCCTTGACTCTCCACTGTCTTTCTCAATTCAAATTTCAAGTCTCTGTCTGCAAGCATCCAAGATTCTAAGATTCCTCATCAATCCAGGTTATTTTAATCTAATTATGATTTTAATATGATAATTGCTTGTTCAATCCTTTAATCTTCATGAGAACGATATCCACTCACTGTGGTATTAGTTGTGCGATCCGGTGCACTTGCTAGTATATGTGAGCTTCGATTTTTGCTCATCAGGTCATCTGGCATCCCCCAAAACCACTACAAAGCAAAGAAGCTAGTTTTGAAATTGGGTCTAAATGTGGTGAAAATTGATTGTTATTTGAATAGTTGCATGTTGTACTACAAGAAGGATACAAACCTTAATGAATGCAAATTTTGTAGATCACCGAGATTCTAAGTTGAGAGGAAACAGATTGGTAAATGTCAGTTAAAGAGAATTCCACTTAAACAGATATACTACATGCCCTTAATCCATAGGTTGAAATGATTGTATGAATCGATGAGTCCAGCCCCTCACATGACCTAGCATAGTAGCAACAAGAGAGATGATGGAATCATGAAGCATCTGTCACACGGAAAAGCTTGGAAGTATTTTGATTGGATCCATCCTACATTTGCAAGCAAGCCCAGGAACGTTAGACTAGCTTTGTGTTCTGACATATTTGCACCGAATTCTAATTTCAGTAACGCGTACTCTTGTTGACCCGTAGTCATGAAACCTTATAACCTGAGTCTCAAAATGTGCATGAATGACCCATACATGTTCCTAACTTGCATCATACCTGATTCCAGCAATCTAAAGGCCAAAATAGATGTCTCTTTGCAGTCCTTGGTGGACGAGTTACAAGAGTTGTGGATACATGGTGTATAAACGTATGATATCTCGACAAAGAGAAACTTCCAACTACGGGTTGTGTTAATGTGAACCATTAATGACTTTCCTGCATACGACATGTTGTTGGGTTGGTTTACTCAGGGTTGAATGACATGTCCCATTTGTATGGAGGATACATAAGCATTTTGGTTGACAAATGGCGGTAAGAATTTGTGTTTTGATTGTCTTCTAAGATTTCTCGACATGGATCATCCGTTTTGGCGCAATAAGGACTCGTTCAAAAAGAATAAAACTGAACAAGAAGAGGCACCTGTGAAGTTGTATGGTAGGCAAGTTTGCAGCATGTCAAAAGAATTCTATGGATCATCGATATCGGGACAGGTCTGAGACCTCCAAGATATAGCAGGGAGCATAATTGGACTAAACGGAGTATGTTTTGGGAGTTGCCTTATTGGAAAGACAACTTGGTTCGACATTGTCTTGATGTGATTCACATTGAAAAAATGTGTTTGATAACATTATGCACACAATAATGGATGATGAGCAAACAAAGGACAACGATAAGGCTATGTTAGACTTGATGGACATTTGCAGGCGGCCAGTTTGAACTTAGACATAATTGTTAAGAGAATAATCAGAATCAAATTAGATCAATTAATATCATTTGTATTTATATAGCGTATCTGTATATTAATTGTAGGATTCTATGCTTTTATTACTTTGATTCTTCTAGCAGCTATACATACCCTTTGTACATTGTATTTTTCCTCAGACTGAATAATACACAAAACACTTTCTTTAGATTTGGTCTCTTGTTTATAACATGGTATCAAAGCATAGGTTTTTTTTTTCTATGAAAATTAGTTCATATCCCCGTTGTTTTTCCTTCTCCGACAATGTTCTTTGGCCTCACTTTTCGTTTACTTTTCGACGCTTTGGTTCGTCACTCTCGTTACCACCATGTTCGCCTCGCCGCCATCCGCCTGCCGGACGCGCCTCCATGAACCGTCGAAAGACGCTGCCGCCACCAAGTTCATCTCTTTCCAGATTCATCTTGAGCAGTTAGATTGGGCCTTCGATCAAACGGCCCAAAGCCATACACATGTCGCCTTGCAGCTGATCCGTTCCAACCCGACGGCCCGCTCATGGACTCAACCCGATCTGGTTAGCTGACCCACGTGTTTCCTTCCTCCATCTAGACGCTGCCACGTGTCACTGACGTGTAACCTTCCGACGCTGCCATGTGTCCTTCTTGGCTGACGTGGCTATTGACGTGGCATCTGACGTGGCCGCTGACGTGGCAGACAGTGGGACTCTCCCTAAGGTTTTTTGGTGAGCTATGTTCGATTCTACACTTCGATTTCTCCTTTTTTTTCTCCGAAATTGCAGTCTTCTCTCCTCTCTTTGATCTATGTGTCTACTATTATAGAAAAGTCAAATATTTTTACTGCCACAGACAGAAAGGATAAATGCTGTCGAAACTGTAATAGTTCCGGGCACTTCTTCTCTGACTGTCCTTTTGTTGAAGGTCGCACATGCCACCAAAAAGGTCACATTAGTTACCATTGTTCACAGTTGTTCTGCCATTATGGCAAGCTCTCGGGACATTTGATTACTATCTGTCCTACTCGCACACCACGTCTTGATCAACTCAAGTGTCATTCTCGTCCCAACTTCTCTAAGATTGTGCCTGATTCTACTGTTGCTGCTACTACTGAATCGATCACCTCTACTCCTCTCAACCCGTCTCCTGTCTCTCTATCTGATATTGCGTCTCTTCTTCAGCATCTTCTCTCCCTT
The DNA here is from genome assembly GCF_003086295.3 of Arachis hypogaea. NCBI lineage: Eukaryota > Viridiplantae > Streptophyta > Magnoliopsida > Fabales > Fabaceae > Arachis > Arachis hypogaea. Next base: position 18,384,633 of record NC_092055.1, on the reverse strand, counting down.
TCTGATAATACCCCTGCTGCTTTTTCGACTCCTCCAGGTAATTCTAAATGGTATTTTGACTCGGGTTGCTTTAATCACATGTCTCTGTTGCGTAATCTTTTCTCGTCTCTGTCTACCACTACAAATGCACCTTCTGTCAATACTGCTAATGGTTCCCTCTTGCATGCAACATACAAGGGTTCTATCTCCCAGTCGACTCTTAATCTTTCTGACACTTATTATATTCTCAAATTAAACTTTAATCTTATTTCTGTTGGTCAACTTGTTGATCTGGATTTTGATGTCACTTTTTTCATTTTTTGTTGTCGTGTATAGATCCTCGGACGGGGACAAATCATCGGGACTGGGCATAAGGTCGGAAGGTTGTTTGAACTCGAAAATCTTCATATTCCTCCTGTACCAAATCTCTGTGCTGCTTCTTCTCCATCTACCCTTCACTTATGGCATCAACGTCTTACCCACAGCTCCTTAGGAAAATTGCGTCCTCTTGTGTCTCAAGGTGTTTTGGGTCAGGTTCCAAATGAATTTTTTGATTGCATTTCTTGTCAAACTGCCAAACAACCTGCTTTATCTTTTCACAATAATTCCTCTTTTGCTTGCTCTTGTTTTGATCTCATTCACTCTGATGTTTGGGACCCCGCTCCCACTGCTTCTATGGGCGAAGTTTGATACTTTGTACATTGTATTTTTTCTCAAATTGAATAATACACAAAACACTTTCTTTAGATTGGTCTCTTGTTTTTTACAATAATAATGGGCGGTGGGTTAAACTAAAGGCGGTGTTCTTTCTAACGAAGGACCAGAGACAAAATGTTTGTAGGTGGATTAGAGGATTAAGATTTTCTGATGGTTATGTCTCTAACTTAGGCAGGTGTGCAAACGTGTCATAGGATAAGCTTGCTGGGTTGAAGAGTCATGATTATCATGTATTCATGGAGTCTTTGCTTCCGGTCGCATTCAGAAAACTTCCAACCAACATCTAGAAACCCCTCACAGAAATAAGTAAGTTTTTTAGGGAGTTATGTGCTACAAAACTTAATATTAATGACCTCACAGTCATTGACAAGAATATTCTCATCATACTTTGTAAGCTAGAGAGGATATTTCTTCTAACTTTTTTTGACGTTATGAAACATTTAACATTCCACCTACCGTACGAAACAATACTATATGGGCCGGTCTAATTTCGATGGATGTACCCATTTGAGAGGATGATTGATTCATTCAAGCGAATCATGAAGAATAGAGCTCGGATTGAGGGCAGCATCTGTGAGGCATTCCTAGCTAAGAAAACTTTTGCATAATTCAAAGCTCTTCCTCTTCCTCCTCCTCATCTTCTGCTTCTTCTTCTTCTTTTTTTTATCATCATCACCACCATCTTCTTTTTTTCTTATTCATCTTTTCTTTCTTGTTTTACCTTCTCAAGTTTCTTCTTCTTTTACTCTTTCTTAACAAGAAAAAAACAAAAAAATCAAACAAAAAAGAAGAAAAAATACATAATGCTGTAAAATTACTTGAAAGAGGATGAACTTACATTCATTCAACTAAAAAAAAGAAAGAAAGAAGGAAAAAAAAAGAAGAAGAAAAAAATGCAGCATTAGAGAAAACATTTTTGTATAGTTGCAGCAAATTTCGGGGTAAAACTAAGACATTTAGATGTATTATTTAAGAATTTTCGGTGGATTTCTACTGATAAATTCTGCATAATTCAAAACTCTTCCTCTTTTTCCTCCTCATCTTCTGCTGCTTCTTATTCATCTTTTCCTTCTTGTTTTACCTTCTAAAAAAATACATATTATTACAAAATTAACAGAAAGAGGAAGAGGAAAAAAGTGCAGCAACAACAACAACAATTAAAAAAATGACCAAGAGGATAAAACACGGGAATATGAAGAAGGAACGCGAAGAAAAATGAGGAAGAGCACAAAGAAGAAGAAGAAGAAAGAGGAGGAGGAGGAACGCGGAATACAAACGTTGGAGGAGGAACGTCGTGATTTCACGCGTGCATTATGAAAGTGAATTTTATTGGATTATGATTAACTTGTATAAACTTATATGGCAAAAAGACTTATATATATAGCAGATCTCTAAATATTTTTATTAAATGTAAAACTTTATTCTTTAATTTTACCATCTTTTATATCATTAAGTCAAAATTTAAATATTCTAAGAGGCCAAAGTAGCTGTTTAGCCTTTATTTCCAATTCATGATTATACTTCAAACAATTAACATTTTTTTTTGCAGGATTAACCAACAAAAATGCTTTCGAATTATTTAAACGCTAACAAAAATATACCCGAATTTTATTATCGACAAAAATACCTTTAAATAATTTAAAAACACAACAACAATACCTAACAGTAAATATATATTTTTAAAAAATGTCTTAAAGATTGAATTTTAATATGATATGTTACAAGCATAATTAACAAAATGAGATATTATTATTATTCTTAAAATTTGGTATTTTTTTAAGTATATATTTTGTTGTGATTTTTTAAAAATATTATTAGTTGTTAACAAAAAATTACAAAAAATATATACGCAACGAAAATTACCAAATTTAAAGATAATAATATCTCATTTTTTAATCATGCTTGTAAAAAATTACATCAAAATTCAATTTCTAATGTATTTTTTTGAAAAATATATATTTAATGTTATCTAACATTAAATATGTATTTCTATCTAACATTAAATATGTATTTCTCAAAAATTACATTAGAGATTAAATTTCGATGCAATATTTTGCAAGCATGATTAAAAAAATGAGATATTATTATTCTTAAAATTTGGTGTTTTTTATTAAATATATATTATTTTGTGATTTTTTAAAAGTATTATTAGTTGTTAACAAAAAAATTATAAAAAATATATACTTAACGAAAAATTACTAATTTGTATGTATAATAATATCTTATTTTATAATCATATTTATAAAAAATTGTATTAAAATTTAATTTTTAAAGTAGTTTTTAAAAATATATATTTATTATTGGATATTATTGTTATGTTTTTAAATTATTTAAAGATATTTTTGTCCATAATAAAATTTGAGTGTATTTTTGTTAGCATTTAAATAATTCTGTGACATTTCTTGTGGTTAAGCTTTTTTAAAAAAAGAAAAAAAAAAAAAAACAGCAGAAGTGCAGGACACAAGACAAAGTGCGAGTGCAGTTACGCTTTCCATACGATTTGTTACGTATCAGGGAGACCTAACCAACAAACACAATAAGCCATAAACAATTGAACATTGAAACAACAGCACCACCCCCGGATCCAATCTTGCCGGAGAAATAAAACGCGGCGGTGGCGTCCCCACCGTGGTAACTAACTTTCAAAGCCTTTTAACCTAACAACCGATTAATTAAGCTAAGGAGTAAGGATCCTTCTGAGTTCCGACTACTTTGTGTTGTGTTGCGCGCATCGGAGGGAGAGATGTGGGTGTTTTACCTGATCTCGCTGCCTCTAACGACGGGTATGGTGGTAATGACTCTGAGGTACTTCGCTGGGCCCCACGTCCCTCGCTACGTCCTCTTCACCGTCGGATACACCTGGTTCTGCTCCCTCTCCATCATCATCCTCGTCCCCGCCGACATTTGGGATGTAAGTTTCAAACCCTTCTTCTCTTCTTCCGATTTCAATTCACGATCTGCTTTCGTTCTTGTTCATCGCTTGCAACTGTGTTGAGCTGGATTGCTTGATTGCATAATTGCTAGCTTTGTTTGATAAAGGAATTAGAGTTTAAGGGAGTCGAATCGATCTTAACTACCAGCTAGTAATTGTTACGCTTGTTGTTTTGATAAAACTTGATTCCATCCCAAACCCCTCTGCTTGGTAGGAAGAGATGAATGTAATGTGTTCTATCACTAACCATTTAGTTTAATCATAATTTTGCCATTCCAAGCATTTAAATTCACTTGGACTCTATTTCGCCGAACTCTATACAACTGATGTGAATGCGCCTGGCGCCTGGTGGGTGGAGGGGGGAGATAAGGTTCGCGAACGAAAATGGTTGTAGTGAGAGATTGAATCGCTTTAAAACCGAGGGAACAAATGCAGGTATTAGATTGCTTTTAACATAATTCCTAGATGCTGGTAATGGTATATGGAAGCGAATGTGTAGCAGTATCCAGACAATGTTTCCGCCTTAGGTAGTCTTAACTTTTGGAAATTACTTGGGCATGAAGATGTTCTTGATATCTGGGTTTTAAGTTAGAAGCTGGAAGAAAGATTTACAAGCATGAGTGTAGAGCAATTTACTTTAAGAATTGTACTGAGTGATGAAAATATTTATGCTACATTCGTTTTGTGGGCAAGGCAGCTGTATGACTTTTTATTTTGTAGTTTAGCTTGTATCAATTAAATCAAAGTTGTCATTCATGGTCACTTTGCTGCAATCTACTTCGACTAAATAGTTCTTGAGCTACTAAAGTAGCTATTTTCCCCTTCCTTCTTAAATGGAAGATGCTTGGAACTATAAGATAAGGAGTAGTGTGGTTAATTTGTCTTTATACATCATATTGAGGATCTTTATCCTCCATGTCCTTTGTAATATCCTTCTTTTGTTAATAATATTTATATAATGATTTTTTTATTACACATGCAGACATTGTCATCTCAACATACAAACAGAGGCATTTCTTTCTTTTGGAGCTGGTCATATTGGAGTACGTTTTTGCTCACTTGGTACGCTTAATGTAAAGAATTTATTATATGTTTGCATCACTTCCACATATGACTGTTTTTCTGCTCTCATTGCCAAACAGAGCACACTTCCAGAACTTGTTTTGAGTAAGCTGTCTGTGCACTTTGTCATGTGTACGATATTTGATCAAATCAAGTCAAAGTAACTATTTGATGTGAATGTATATAACCTTCATAGGCACTCATGATTAGATTAGTGTTATTTTTCTTTTGGTTGGAAACTTGGCACTATCTATCTGTTGGTATCTCTTCTACTCAATTTCCTTATGTAAGGCACAATGCATGCTGACCTTTTTCCCACTACAGATCATACTTTGAACTTTACCAGAAGAAATGGTGAACTGCACAACATGATTTGGTTATTATTTACAATAGTAAATTTTAAGCGATATTATGTATGTGGCCAAAATGCTATTTTGCTTTGTGTTGCTCTCATATGCTTGCCTTTGTACTAAGCATGATTATTTCAAGGAATTATTTAAGTAAAATTTACATATTAGAGATGCAAATTTCCTCATTTTAAATTATTTATCCTAAGCAGGGCTGTGGTGCCCCTTATTCAGGGTTTCGAAGATGCTGGGGATTTCACTGTATCAGAAAGATTGAAGACTAGTGTACATGCTAATTTGCTCTTCTATCTAATTGTGGGATCCATTGGCCTGTTTGGGCTTATTCTTCTCATTATGATGCACAAGACCTGGTTGGTTCTCTTTTCTTATCCTTTAACCCTTTCTAAAACTTTTTTTAAATGTAGATTTTAGTTGGTTGTAGTATGATGTTCGCCCTAAGTTAGTAATACCATCTTATATCTTTATTTTTATTTCTTTCCTTGGTTTTTTAATATTAATATTCTTGTTTTTGACTGTATATACGGTTTCCTTAAAGGCATGCATAAAAATCAAAGGCTTATGTGGTTTTTATTTTCTTGTTTGTAGTCTCATGATTTTAAATAGGAAAAATTGGAAATTAGGAAAACAATATAAATCCTGTTTCCTATTTTTATTTTTGTTTTTAATTATTTATTACCTCAACGAGAGCTCTAGTTGGTTTATACTTTGGTGTAAACAGGAAAGGAGGTCTTTTGGGATTTGCTATGGCTTGCTCAAATACTTTTGGACTTGTTACTGGTGCATTTCTTCTTGGCTTTGGTTTAAGTGAAATTCCTAAAACCATTTGGGTAAATGCTGACTGGACCACCCGCCAAAAAGTTCTTTCTCACAAAATTGCCAAAATGGCTGTCAAACTTGATGATGCTCACCAAGAACTTTCAAATGCTATTGTTGTAAGTGGTTAAATAAAGTTCTTAGGAAATTTTGTTATATAATTTTACCATTACAAAAGGAATCAGTATAAATGGATTTATTGAAAGTTTTGGATTTTGATAAAGTCCAATGTAGTCAATTGGTCAATTTAGCTGACCCACCTTGTTAGCTTTCCTTAATGTTTTGTACTCGCACCCAAGTTCCGATGGACTTTTCTTGTTTGAGTCGTTTCTTATATATATTTTTTTAAAAGAAACTGACTGTAGAACCTTTGCTACTAGTTGGCTGCACCAGTTGGATTTATATAAGTTATTGGTACATTAAACATATAGTTATTCTGAAACTTATATTCAAAGTAGGAATTGTTCTTCATGGAGCTGATTTTTGTTTTCTGTTTAGTATCTGTTGTCTTGGTTCTCCCCTTCTCTTTCTTAGCAAAAACAAATAGATTGTTTGTGACCTGTTGGAAGACTATTAAGGGGGTTGTTGATTCCAATTTATAACCAGGCAACTTCATAAGTTGCCTTTGCCATTTTACGCAAGTATTAATGCTTGTCAGAAGTATATAGGTGGCAGTTTTGGTGTATCCTATATTATTGGAATTGACTATCTTTTCTGTACATGGAGCATCACATGTAGAAATTATCATTATTTTTATTTGTTTGTGTGAGTTAGAGGAGGATGTAATATAAGGATAGATTTTCAGACAAAAATGCGTCCTTATTCTACACACTTAATCCAAGAAAAAATTGTGGAGCTTGAGGTTTATTGCTTTATTTCTATAGGTTGCTCAAGCAACATCGAAGCAAATGTCCAAGCGTGATCCTTTGCGGCCGTATATGAATGTCATTGATGATATGATTGCTCAAATGGTAAAGATATTACATCATTTGATTAAGGATTTGTTCTTGGTTATACAAGTTTTAACCTTTAGAATTTCAGTTTAGGGAAGACCCCTCCTTCAAACCACAAGGTGGTCAATTAGGGGAAAATGATATGGATTATGATACAGATCGGAAGTCAATGGCAACATTAAGGCGTCATCTTCGGAGTGCTTCTGAGGAGTATCAAAGATATAAAAGGTAAGAAGATGACCAATCCCGCCTCTTATTGGTGTTATTTACTTTTGAGGTTGTTCTGGAATATGGTGTCTAATACATCAGCAGTTAGTGTAGATTCAATTTATGGTCTTAGAATTACGATAAACACCCATCATATCACTTCATTAGGTCTTTCTCATTTAAAGTAAATACACTAATCAATCTTATAATTTCTCTGGTTAATTCTGCTTATTAATTTCAATATTTTGGTTTTTACTTGCACATGGGAAAGTTCATTTTTGCTTCATAGCTTCTACAAATATAAGTGACCTTGTAAAACCTGGCTTTTTTATGCTATCCTATGGTGAAGTGTATTCTTTCATGCTTACTATAGAATTAGAATCATTGATTTTATGTATGGTGAGAGTGGATATGCTGGCTTCTTAATTATTTAGTTGTAGCTCTTTTTAACATCCTTGCAACTAAGGTCACTTAAAATTTTCCTTCAGCAATAGCCAAATTTTATTTAATGCTGTTGCTCATGCAGTGAGTATGTGACTTATGTACTTGAAGCCCTTGAATTGGAAGATACAATTCAGAATTATGAACGGCGCATCTCAACTGGATGGTTTGGTTCAAATTTTGTTTTTTCACTCTGATGTTGTCTTATAATATATTGCATGTTCTTCCAGATGACTCGACAATTTATGCTTTAATTTCAGGGAATATAATTCAAGCATTAGACCTGCTCGGACTGGCAAGTTGGGATCCCTATTTGATACTTTAGGTAATTGTGAGAATCATTATTTAGCCACCCGCTTCTTCCTAACTTCACAGAATGTTTCTTCGCTGCATCTGCAGTAGCAGTGACCTTTTTTAATTGGTTAAAAATCTGCTTTTTATGTGTCACCAATTTTGGGTTTTGTTTCCATACCAGTCCCTAAACATGGATTTGAATCCTCTCGTTTATCCACAAGCCAATCAACTTCATTTATGGCATTAGGTAGTGGGCTTCTTTAGTTAGATCATACTCCGGTAGGTGGTAGCCCCATAGGGTGACCAGTCCACAAAGCTGTGACTCTATTTGATTTTAGGGACTTCTTTACGAATAATTGCGTATGTTGGGACCGATTTTAAAATTTTTGTCATGTAGGTAATAGTTCATATAATTATTCCTATAACCTACATCTCTTTTGATGAGTATGCAATATTTTGAGATTTGAGTTCTAATTATTCTCTGCAGAATTTTTCTGGCGATGCATTTTGAGTAAACAAGTTGCAAAAGGCCTGGCTGTTATCCTCGGTACCATGTCTGTTGCGATTCTTTTCGCAGAGGCAACTCTTCTGCCCAGTGTTGATCTATCACTTTTCTCCATTCTTATAAAATCTGTTGGAGGACAGGAGGTGTTTGTGCAGGTAGACCAAGTTTGTCTTAGATTTTGGTTTTCTCTAATTTGAACATTGAGATGCTGTATACAATTTTTTTTTCTGACATATTGAAAAGAAAGATTTTTATGAAGATTTGAGCCATGCATGCATACTATGAAACAGAAAATAACTCATTGAATTGTTTGGAGTCTGAATTATCAATGATTGGAGACATACCCCTAGAACTAATATGTGCAACAAATCTTGACTTTTGGAAGAGATGCATTTACTAAATAAAGAATTCAATCCATGCATGCTGTTCTTGTTGCTCTGATGATTTTTGATAGTTTGTTCTATCATCTGGCCTTCATGTGCCGGTGACTCGATATAACATTTTAAGGAAATCTGAAGTCTATTATTTCTCCTCTGCCTATTTAGCTCTCTCTCTCTCTCTCTCTCTCTCAAAAAAAAAAAAAATGATCCAGAGGCTTTTTAATTGGTACTTCTATGCAGCTACGGTAGCATCACGAACAAGGCCATTGCAACTGCTTACATGTTTCTTTTGTTGTCCCTGTACTGTCAGATGTTACTTTATTCGTAAATTGTAATAATTTGAATCACACGTTATTTAATGTTTCTGGTGACTCTCTGGTCTTCAAAAGGTTGCATTACATTGTATCTTCAATTTCTTCCTTAGGTGTTTGCTTTTATTCCTCTCATGTACATGTGCGTCTGTACATATTATTCGTTGTTCAAAATTGGAATGTTGATGTTCTACTCATTGACACCCAGACAAACCAGCTCAGTTAACTTGCTTATGATATGTTCGTAAGTATTATTTATTCATTTACATTACTACTCCCACTACCCTTTATGTTTGTTACTTGTTGCTCTTAATTACGAAATGAATCACAGTATCCTCATTTTACTTTTCCCAGGATGGTGGCTCGTTATGCTCCCCCAATCTCTTACAACTTTCTTAATCTCATTCGTCTCGGTCATAAGAAAGTGACTGTATTTGAGAGGGTAATTTCTTTATCTTATAAATGGACTGAAATCGCTGCATTGTTGTCTACTGTGAATAACTTTCTGTTGCGTCCTAATAATCCTGGAAATAACTGTTTCATAGTCCGAATCATTGGATGCATAACATGTTACATGACTGTCACAGACTGTAACTATACTACTATGTATTCATAGGTTTATTTGCCTAATATTATTCCTCTTCTTTATGTTCTCTTCTAGATACAAATAACTTATTTTTCTGAGCATACCATGATTTTACTGTTCTGTATTTAGTTTTACACAAATTGTATGTTCGTTCAAAGTGGGCTAGAAACTGCTAAATTATCTGAAGTCTAAATTTTTCATCAGAACATGTTTACTTCCTTCTTGGTATTTCATTTTAACCGGCTACACAATGTGGCTATTATTGCAGCGAATGGGGAACATTGACAATGCTGTCCCTTTCTTTGGCGATAAGTTTAACAAAATCTATCCACTTATTATGGTTGTATACACACTTTTGGTTGCGAGCAACTTCTTTGACAGAATGTTCTCCTTTCTGGGGAGCTGGAAGAGATATATCTTCAAAACCGAAGCTGAGGATAGGGATGGGTTTGATCCATCTGGAATAATTATTCTTAAAAAGGGTATGTAAGTGAGGACTTACAATGCTGTTAAAGGACAGAAATACAATATCAGAAGTATAATGATTTTCTGATACTTGCACATTATTTATTGTTGTGTTATTTGCAGAGCGGTCTTGGCTTGAACAAGGTCACAAAGTAGGGGAGCTGGTTGTTCCACTGGCAAGGAATTTCAATGGTGTTGATATTGAATCAGGCAACAATTTTAAGGTAACATGGACATGCCCCCAAAAAAGTGGAAACGAATTTTACTTTATTTTTTAATTGGGTATAAAGTATGCTTTTTATTCCTGAGGTTTGTGATTTTTTTCCAAAAATGCCCCTAATGTTTAATTTCATTCAATTTTGTCCCTAACTTCGATTTGTGTCAAAATTATCCTTGGTGGTTAACTTCATCTAAAACATTAGGGATAAAATTGAAAATGTCCAGGGATAACTTTGACACAAATCGAAAATGTTAGAGACAAAATTGAATGAATAAAAAATTTTAGGTTTAAAATTGAATCAAATTAAACGTTGGTATTTTTGAAGAAAAGCACAAACGTTATGGACAAAAAACATACTTTATCCTTTTTAATTTGTCATCTAACATATCCAATTTAAATTAAACCTAGTTGTTGTTTCAATAGAGACTACTATTTCTCTATTGCAACAAGTCTCTACTCACCTCATGCCTTGTTTGTTTAGGAGACGAATGGCATCGAAATGAAGACAAGTTCCAAGTTAATCTCCGAGGAAACAAATGGAAGTCTCTCTAAAACTTGGAAGGAAGAAACAAGCAGTAGATATGGTTCGAGCAGGGAGGCTATCAGCAACAAGTATGCTGCCATTAGGGAGCAGGGTAAACCGAAACCCGAGGAAGCCATGGCGGCTTCTTCGAATTCAGAGCTCGATGAAGGAAATGATAGTTCGAGTCATAGCATGGGACGACCACCTTTGGGTTTGTCTTCGACTTGGCAAAACATGAAGACAGGTTTTCAGAATTTTAAGGCCAACATAGGAGCCAAAAAATTTATGCCGTTAAGACAAACACAAATACAGGAAAATAATGTCTCCCATGCTTCCTCTTCTGAATCCCTTGATGAAATATTTCAGAAACTCAAAAGCCTTCCTCGGATCAAGTTAATTATCATGATGATAATTGAGAGTTGTGACGGAGGCACAATACATGTGGTTCCTTTTGGGAAGAATGTGCACGTTCTCTTAACATTGGGAATGGTGGTCCATATTCCATAATATCATGTACAGTAATGGGAAAATCGTAAATGTTGATGTTCACAGAAGTGAATTATAACTAATTCCCCAATTCAGAGTAAAATGGGCATGGGAAAGATATATTGATATTGTGCTACACAGGAACTTGTATACATTAGAAATCATATCTCATACAAAAAACATCCATCCAGTGGTGAAAGAATACAAATTGTACCAGTTGATTGCAATGAAATGTTGTCTGGCTTGGATTCGGAATTTCATTTTTTAGATTCATGATTTAGCAGCTATCGAGCACTATTGTTTTTTCTTTTTTTTTTTTTTTGAGATTTATTTCGTACTTTTTCTTGTGAATTTACTCCCCAATTGGGTATAAGATGAAATAAAATCCAAATTCTGGCTAAATACTAGTTCTCTACGGTTGCAATTAAAGTGGGTTGGGACTTGGGAGTTAAGGATGGTAACACCATCTGAACTTTCGGGTACCCGTCTCGTCCCAACACGATTAGATGAAATAATTATCCAATCCAGCACCGGCTGAGTTGTAAAATCGCTTTTATCCATCTAATACATATATGATATAATGATAATTATTCCATAAAAAATTAATATAAAAACATAATGTTATAAATACGATTTTTGTTAAACATACATGTATATTGTTATTCATTCATACATGTATTTTGATGTTATATTCTAAATTTTATTAATACAAACTAAAACAATGGCAAAAGTATATTTAAGATGGGTAAATACTTAAAGAGTGAGAGTACAAATTTCCAATGCACATGAGTAGGAGTGAGTCAAATCTGAATAGGAAAACATAAGACCGAGCAGGATCAGATATTGCCAAAATTCGTCCATTGTCATCCCTGTTAGGAGACATCTATCTAGGAATTGGTGTAGGCTGTGGAGTGAGATGCAAGAAGCGAGTAAGATTTTATCCAAGTGTGATTGATATCTAGTTAAGTGTGACAAAGATGAAGATGTTGAGATGGATAAGTAGTGATATAGGTATGAACAAAACAAGAAATGAAAGTATAACAGAGAAGGTTGAAGTAGTGCCTATTCTAAAAAAGATGATATAATCTCATTTCAGGTGACGAATAATAGAGAAAGGCCTAAAATGATCATACAAGAGGTGGACAAAGGAGATTTACGAATCAATATTCTTACTGTAGACATGATACATAATAAAGCACAATGCAAATGACATTGTTTAATCTGGTAGCCGATCCCGTCTAGTAGGATATAGATTTGTTGTATTGTGTTGTTGTGATTGATATCTAATTGTTCGATGTGGTTGGAACTTGGAACAGTTTGCAGCAATAGCATCAAACCGTGAGACCACACATAACCTCTGCTAAATTCCACAGCACAGAGCTGGATTCAAGAGTACTTGACTAAGATCTAGGCTGCGAATTTTATTCAGAGGAAAAAGCAATAGATTTCAGTATTATATGAATGAAATAATTTTATTAATCTAATAGTAAAATCCTAGAGGATTCGGATTCAAATTACAATGATAATATCCCTTTTGCAATCGAAATGTAAAGAAAGAAAGACTCCAAGTTCCCTTTTTCCTTTTATTTTTTGGTCCACAGCGAGCCAAACTTGAAATCCACCGAATTATGATATTATATGCAACATAAACATCACCACCAACCCTTTTTGTTTGGTGGAAAATAAAATAAAAAAGAAACCACTAAGCTCGTCCTTCCATTTGAGTGATGGAATTCTTGGAGTCCTTTTATTAGTCAACTTAAGAACCTTTGACCAAAACCCATCTTTTTCTTCCTTCCCCATCTTTCTCCACTCCCATGATCCCTCTCTCTAACTCTTCCCTCGAAGCAAAAGCAAGCGATCTACTCTTCTTCAAATTCAACCATAATTGAAACTTACCATACAAGAAACCGAATCCCCCGCCGCATGGGATGCGTTTCGCCGGAACTTGACTCCACGGTTCCCCGATAAAACTTTATTCGATGATGCACAAACACTGACATCGACACCAGAAGAAAATTGTTGAGGAGAAGTAGGAGAAGAAGGAGGAGAAGGATAAAATAAGTAGGGTCAATAAATTTGTTGGTGTTATGGTTGTTGGTATAAAGTTGTGAGAGTTTGTCCCTTAAACATGAAGAGCACACACCGGGTACTCTCTTATCATTTGGATGATCCTTACACCCGGATCCACACTCTGACAACTTCATTTGATTTCTTCTTCTTCTTCTTTCAACAACTCTTACACACACGCTTGTGCATTGTTATCTTAGTGGTTTTTAAATTTATAGAGATTCAACGGTCAAAGATAACACACAAGCACACGTGTACATTGGAAGGTTCCTATTGGTTGCTTCATCTAAAATCACAACTCAAAAAGAAAAAAAATCAACTAGGAAAATAAAGTTTTAATACTTATATTATTATTATTATAATAATTTAATTTTAATGAATTGATAATATAAAAATTTTATATAATAATTTATTTTTATTATTATTTATACAATTAAATTAAATATACAAAATTATTTAATTATCATATATTAAATTAAATTTTTTAATATTATTATCAATATGTAATTACTAAATAGTCAAATGTAACAGTGTATAATTAAGAATAAATGAGATTATTGTGTTAAGACAGCGTTCATGTAATCTCTTCTAGATTTCATTTATTTCTTTATGGAAAGGAATGACATATGCATGTATATGCACATCTCGATGAAGATTTATTAGTATTTATATACAATTTCACGATCCATAATTTGCTACTGGTTATTATGTTTAAATATATTACTATTTTATTTACTTTTTGTCTTTTTATATGAATAGGATTGTTTCCTTTTTCAGTATACGTGCAAGTGTTTTCTTTTCTTTATTGTTAGCAAGTACTTTTTCTTTTCTTTTTACTTTGACGCAATAGAATTTCGCGTTGAGCACTTTTAGAATATGTGTATCACAATCTTCATTCAAGTCATGCTATTTATAGAACACTTTTTAACTACGTTCTTATGAAATTCTTAAAGAAATATATAGTACGTAAAGTAAAAAATAATAAATAAACTCATAATTTTAAATTTTTTTTAAAATCTCAGGATGAATACTAGTTATACTTTAGCTGAATTATTAATTTAAAAATTTAGTATATGTGGACATTATGTATTAATTGACGATGGTTTTGTACTCAACTTATGCCTAAATTAACTTCTGTAACTGATTTTAGTATACACTTAACATAGTCGAATATTCATATCATTGTTAGTTGATTCAAACAAAAAGTTAATAATGCAACTTGTTAAAAGAAATTAAAAAATCAATAAAGTGACAATTCAAGCTCACTAATTGACTATCATTCATGTTTACATACATTATCTGATTAACGAATTTCTCAGGTTCTTGGACCGGGTCTTACCCCCCCTAATCTTGAGTCTTATGAGCTTATTAAATACTTATCTGGAAAATATAATAAAATCAAATAAGATTATTCATTATTGGTAGGTTGAATATGTGGGCACAAGATTAGATGGAAAATATAATTTTTTGAAATTTGAAAATGGATCACGAGGCGACGGCAGCAGCCTAATATTATTATAATTAATCTACAACATCAGCATGTGATAAGATATTAAGATATGATAAGTATTATATGGCGATATTGGTCCACGGACGGACTATATATATTCAATTTAAAACAATCCTTG